>NW_017731832.1:857784-859108 GCF_001890085.2 Hipposideros armiger
TGTAGCCTACGCCGCCGGCGACTCACAGGCAGCCCAGCTCCAGGTTGAGCTGTTGTTCAGCATCTTAGCTGTAAAGAGGGCAGTGTCACTGGCCCTCATATGTGGGATCCTAACCGGGGCCCTCTGGCGTCCCAAGCGAGTTCTTAACCATCGTGCCACTCGGCCGGCCCTAATTGTGCTATTTCTTAAACCAGAAACCAGTTAGTAGTTTTTTCCATAAAATTAAAGCACCAAAAGTGACTTATGTCCTACTTCTTAGTCTAATCACTGTAGGTAATAATGTAATAGCTAATATTGTGTGTGTGTGTATATATATATATATATATATATACACACAATATTTTATTTATATATATATAGATATATATATATATATGTATGTATTTAAATCACTGTGAATTAAAGCCAAAAGAGCAGGTATTTTCAAGAACAGGGGCAGAGTCAAATAGTGATCTCCTTATTGGCTGCTTAGCTACAAACCATATTTAACCAGCAAGAGCCACAGGGCAATCGGACCCAATGCTCTCCATCAGAACTACATATCCACAAGAGATCACTAGCCAAACTGTCTAGGAAAACCATTGCCAACTAGTTTTGCGGTAATTGTTTTACTGGAAAAAAAAATTTTTTTAAAGCTCACTTTATTTCACAATCTCAACTCTGGTTTTTCAAACTGCAAATTAATCTAAAGAACTCCACTAAATTCTAACTAAAGTATTTCTTATCTACGGAATAATTCTAAGCCTGTGATTTAACAACTATTTTCACTGACCCCCAGAACACAGAAAGTGATATGCACAACAATTTGAGTGCCAAGTCCCATTCTGGGTGCATAAGGAGAGAAGTCAACTTATTCCATTAAGTGACAGTGGCTGGATTAGGGCATGACATAGGGCTTAATTCTCTCAAGATATTTACCAAATTTAGGTGAGCAGATAGTGAATGTTAGCATAAAAAGGAAAGCGTGACCTGGTTTTCTACAACTGAAGAGAAAAGAAAAATGAAACAGCAAGTCACCAAAGACTTTCTGGACTTATCGAAACAGGAATTTCTCAAACCCTTGAGGATAACTTTACCAACCACAAGTCATAAGGCAAACAACTATTGTCTAATGGGGAGCTTATTACTGTAAAGAGCACTAAAAAAGTTTGTCCCAAGTCACAGTTCTCACTTACATACTTCAATCTAAAGTAACAAAGGGAAAGTTGAGAAACACAAGTCAGGACCACTAACCAAAGGGTTTCATTACATCATTTCATAAAACTTCTTCTTAAATTAAGACTTATACTTCACATCCACCCTCCAGTGGGTTTAGGATAAGAGC
>NW_017731832.1:859152-883866 GCF_001890085.2 Hipposideros armiger
ATGCGATTTTTCTTTGGGTGTTGGCCAAAGAAATACCTATGGCTTAAGAAATACCTATATCTTAAGAAACATCTATGTCTTAAATTAAACATACATATATTTTATCTGTTGCCTACACACTTAGCTCCTCTTTGCTGTCAGGAAAGGCCCAGTGACACAATCAAAGTATAAAGTAACAGAAATATACTTGCCCCAATTTCTATAGAAACCAGTCCTTTCAAGAAGACATTTTTAAAAGATTATGAAAGCAATAACATTCACTGTGGAAATTAAAAAAAAAAAAAAGAGAGAGAAAAAAGAACCCAAAAGATAAAGTCACCCATATCCTACCATCCCACGACCTAGAATTGCAATTGACATATTGGTCTAATTTCTTTTAATCTATCTCAAGAGTTTGTACATATTTTTTAATTTCTTTATAAAAGTTGGGATTATAGTATTTTTACAGCTTTGTATTCTCTTTTAAAGCTTATTATATAGTAAATATTTTTCTGTAAAAAGAGATTTTTAAAGCCCACAAAACAACTATTTAGTTTCTATTAGTGTTTTCATATAATCCTGCTAATCTCACTGAGGGCCACTGAATTTATTTATATTTGCAAGCTCCAATTTATTTATTCTCATTATATCACATTCTAAAAATAATAGGTAGCTGCAAACTCAAAGTACATTAGAGAGGAGAAAAAGTAAAAGACAATTAATGCTAGACAAAGACTCTCAATCTTCATGAAATGTTTACTGTATGATTAAAGGTGTAATGAATGACAGGGAGTCCACATTCAAATATTAGAGCTCTAACTATTTAACCATTGATAACTTAGCCATTCATAATTACTCTAGATATTAAGACATTGAAATTTCAAATTAAAAAAGATAATTCAAGGGCCGGCCGAGTGGCGCGATGGTTGGGAACTGGCTTGAGACGCCAGAGGGCCCTGGTTCGGATCCCATATGTGAGGGTCAGTGACACTGCCCTCTACAGCTAAGATGCTGAACAACAGCTCAACCTGGAGCTGGGCCGCTGTGAGGTGCCGGTGACGGCGTAGGCTGCAGCCCCTTGTGGCAGTGGGTTGCCATGGGCTACCGTATATAGCCAGCAGCCAGCGTGAGTGGCCAGCAAGCCCCAGTGAGCGGCCGTCCAGAAGCCGGCGACTGATCTGCCTCGCCCGGGAAGAGCACAACGATGGTGCCAACTTGGGCCAGTGAAGCAACGTCCTCCAAAACAACAGCAACTTGTCTGTTCCCCTTCCCCCAATTCCCCAGCACTGTTCCCATTCCCCCAATGCCCCAATAAAAATCTTTAAAAAAAAAAAAGATAATTCAAAATAAGTATACTTATACAATGAACATATATTTCATTGCTTACAAATACAAATAATACCTTTATGATGTTTAACACCAGATGCTTACCTTTACAATAAGAAGTCTATATATGAATCTAGTTTTGATTTCCTAGAAAAAATATTAATATTTGAGTGCCCAAACTGAACTATATTTATTGTAATACTCAAATATATTCAATTAAAAAAATAAGATTTGCTTTAAAGTCAGAAATCAACTCTTCCTTGCAAAAATGGACATTGAGAATAAGAGAACTTGAATTATAGTTCCCTACTAACGTGGCAAAACTTAATATCTGAAAGAAGGAGTAAATTACTTGGGAGTAAGGCTCGGAGAAGTGAGGGAAGGAACAGTTTTATTGACACCCTGGAGCATCCTTAACCGAAAAAAAGTGTCCTTACTATCCCTCATCCTTCTTATCTCACTTTAATTCAAGAAATAAAGCATCTTGTGCCAAGCACATTCTTTTTTCCACTCCAAAGTTGATCACTAGTCCTGCCTTTGCATAGTTATCTAATGCATACCCACAAACAGAGGGAATAAAATGGACTAGATTGACAGCTAACTTTAAGAGGCGGCGACTACCAGGAATGTGAACAGCAAAAGGGAAAGAAAAACCTAGTGCTCTGATCCATGAAGGACGGCCAGAATTTTAAAAACAAAACCAAAAGAACTACCCAAAATGTTGTGTTCACCCCGCTGTCTTTGGGGAAAAAAGATTCTGAGAACTATGAATTAGTAAGGCCTCTTATTATTTCAAATCTAATAGTGTTAAGGAATTAAAAGAAAAAATTGATGGATACTCCATACTTCTTTTGGGACAGGCACTATATTTGATCACAGGTATTTCAGATCAAAGGAGCGAGAGCCTTACAAACATAATTCCCTCTAAAATGAAAGTAACGCAGTACACATGCTTCATCAATTACTAAGTACGCAGTTTATGGTTAAAGCTGCCTGAGAACAGGTCTGACTCTAGATACAAACCACAAAACACATCAAATTTGTGCGTCATATGGCTTCCTCACTTTGTGACACTTCCACTCCCCAACCAGACACACGCCTCCAGTGCGGTGTGAGGCCAAGGACACGCGAGACCTTACACTGGCTGGGCCTGGGTGCAAACCCCGCCTGTCAATTATCAGCTATTTGTTTGGGGGACATTACTTGACTACTGAACAACAGTCTTCTGCTTCAGTAAAATGGGGGGAGTACCCCTCTTTTATAGGATTGTTGTAAAAGTTAAAAATCATAATGGGGCCAACCAAGTGGCTCAGCTGGTTAAGAGCGCGAGCTCTGAGCAACAGGGTCATCGGTTCGATTCCTACATAGGCCAGTGAGCTGGGCCTGAGCTGAGCTGCCACTGAGCTGCCAACAGGTGGCAGGATGGCTCAGCTGGTGAGAGCATGTGCTCCTAACAACTAGGTTTCCTGTTTGACTCCTGTATGGGATGGTGGGCTACACCCACCCGAAACTAAGATTGAATGACACCTTGAGCTGAGCAGCCATGAGCTGCCAACGGGCAGCCGGATGGCGACTGGATTTGGAGCTGAGCTAGCTGCGCCCTCCATAACTAAGACTGAAGGACAACAACTTGGCTGTTCCCCTTCCCCAATCCCCCAAACACTGTTCCCCTTCCCCAATTCCCCAATAAAATCTTAAAAAATAAAATCATAATGGATGTACAACATCCCTTCTATATGGTAAGCTGTTGGGTGTACCTTCCTACTGCGCTGTATTGTTCCTTCCCCCTGTGGCATCCCTCCCATCAGCATTTCTTATGCTAAATCCACTTCCTCAATGCTCTAGGAAACACAGATTAATTCCTCATATTAGTCCCGTTAAATGATAAAGTTAGCTTTCTCTGCTACGTAAAACAATGCACTTTTAGGGACTGTTGTATCATAGCCTAAGGGAGGGAGTTGATAATGCTTTGGTGTGTAATGGGACAAGGGCCGTGCAGGGAGGGTGGGTAGTGCTCTGATCAAATATCTCCATACATGGTTCACCTATGGATAGCTCCAGATCCTAAAAAGACTAAAAGTGGAAACACTGATATCCAAATAGGAAAAAAAAGATTAAAAAAATAAACTTGTTTTTAGAGGAGTCCAAACAACTAATGGTTATTACTAATATTTATATATATAGCACAATGTGCCAGACATTGTTTGAGGCACTTGACATATTTATTTATATTTCATCCTCAAAACAACCCTATGAGATAGATGCTATTTAAAAAATTTTTTTTATTGGGGAACAGTGTGTTTTTCCAGGACCCATCAGCTCCAAGTAGTTGTTTCAATCTAGTTGTGGAGGGCATTTTTTCCAGGTCCTATCAGCTCCAAGTCAAGTAGTTGTTTCAACCGAGTTGTGGAGGGTGCAACTCAGTGGCCCATGTGGGGATCGAACCGGCAACCTTGGTGTTATAAGCACTGCGCTCTAACCAACTGAGCTAACCGGCCGCCCCATATAGATGCTGTTGGGTTGTCGGAAAAGTCATGACATATTTTTTGTATTTTTCGTTGCAAAAATGTGTCATGACTTTTCCGACAACTCAATATTTTTATCCCCATTTTACAGAGGAGGAAACTGAGGCACAGTAGTCTGTTTTCAGAGTTCCACCTCTTAATCACTATGCTGGAGTGGGAGTTTTCATTGATCTTTAAGTATCCCATGAGTCAACCATGATACCAAGCCAAGGTGACCTGATGGTATTTTAACAGACATATATAGTGTTCCAATGAAAGATCTATTAGTCCTGTTGTAACTGGCCCACATCTAGAATGATGCAATAATTGTATCACAATTTAAATGGCACACTAAAGAAACAAACACCTTCAGGGTGTGAAGTATCTAAAAACTTGAACATTTTGACCACTAAGAAGACTTGGGGAGCAGGAAGTGGGGTTAGGAGAGAAAAAGCTAAATTATGGAAGTGTGGCTCTTCAAATACTTGGCGATCTGCACATGAAAGGGTAAATCATTCCAGAGCCAGAATCTGTTTCCCCATAACATCTACTCCTGAATTCTGCCCTCTTCAGTGATTCCCTCTGTATTCCAAAGGTTTCCCACCCTGGCTGCAGACTAGAATTATAAGGGCAGATACTTTTTTCAATAAATACATACATAGAGATGCCTGGGAACCAAATTGGGATTGCTGAGAGTGGGAATCAGGTTTTGATATTTAAAAGCTCCTCAGATGATGCTACTGTGTGGCCAGACTGAGAGCTTTGGAATAAGAGCAGACGTCAGGGATCAACTCTGGGTGCACGATACATGTCAGGAGCACCTAAGGGGCTCTGGGAAGCTGGTCCTTACTCCAGATGGACTGAATTATAACCTCCAAGGGTGGGGTCCAGGACGTTGCCATGAAGCAGAACACTGCAGAAACTGCATAAAGAGGCCATGGTGTGAGACGAGGCTGCAGAAGACGCCTGTGTAAGCCACACTAAGAAACGGGGCAATGGGGAGGTCTGCAAATACTTAAGCAGACAAACGACAACTTGGTTTACATGTCAGAAAGATCCCTCAGACTGCAATAATCAAGGTGAGAGATGGCAGTGGCCTGAACTTGGGTGGCAGCCTCAGAAATGTTTTGAGTGGACACCTTCCAGAGACATTACAGAGGGAGGTGTTACGTACGGGGCTTGGTGGCTGGTTCAAGGGCAAAGGCGACTCGGAGAAAGGAAAGAGGAAGAAGGGACAACCTGCCAGGCTCCTGCTGTGTTTGGTGTTCAAATGGAGGTTCAAATGCTCACCCTGGGAAATGTCACAGCAGTAATTCTGATACTGGGACAGCAACTGGGCTGGCCGGCCTCTAAAGACTATTCAGCCTATAAATTACAATCAGGTTCCATTCCCTCAAGACATGTAGGTTACTACAATCCAAGAATAAATGCTTCAGTAAAAGTAGTAAATTGATATTTAACCGGAAAAGGTCCAGGGTTTGTACTTCAGCTGACTAATAAACTTCACTGTTCCCCCCAGAGAAGGTGTCAAAGAAAATCGGCCAGAAACCTCAGAGCCAAAATGCACGTGGGCCACAAGAGCTTTGAACTGTCCCCCCACCTCTGCTTGCCTCCCGCCAGTCCAGTTTCCACACTACAGAGAGACCTTTCCAAGACACACACTTGATCTTGCTCCTTGCCTGCTTAAAACCCAGCGAATTCCCCTGCTTAAAACCCCACCTGTGACCTTGCATTGCTCTTAGTCTGACAAACAAAATATGTAATATTAAGGCACAAGAGTGTTGTGTTTAGGGCATGGATCCTGAAGCCACCGTGCCCAGACTTGAGTCCTGGCTCCACTGCTTAGATGGATGTGACCTACTGCCAGTTACTTCGCCTCTTTGTGCCTCAGTTTCCTCACCTGTAAAAAGGGGACAACACAGGATTCACAGGGTCATTCACAGAACTAAATGAGTTAAGGCATACAAAGCATTTAGCACCCAGCTGGCCACAGTGTATAAGTGTTTGTAAGTGTTATTAATGGGACCGAGGGATGGCCTGGCTAGCTAGCCCTGCCTTTCTTGCCTCAGCTGGCACCAGCCTGCTGGCTGAGCTCCTGCCACTCACTCTGTTCTCCTTTCAGCTGCTTGAAACCACCAGGGCCTCCCTCCATAGGCATGCCTTATATCACTACCACCATTGCTTGGACCAAGCACTATGACTCAATAACTTGTACTTGGAGCCACTATGCTGGACTGCCAGCTCCAAGAGGGCAGGAAAAGCCTTGGCTTCTGCTCCCTGGTGTGTCCTTCCCCCGCCGCCTGCATCCAGCACAGTGCCCCAGCTCATCAGAGGTGCTCAAAACATATGTCTCGAGTGAATAAACTGCTGGTATGAATTACTGAGTGAGCCTGATTCTCCCAGGGGAGGACACTGCATCCAGTAAGAAGTATTCTGGGAAGCAGACCGACTCTTTCAGTTTTGCTGTTTGAAAAGTTCAAGGACAATCCTTCAGTGACCTTTCCATAAAAGTAAAATCACAGCACTCCTCCAGCTCAAAAACATAATTAACTTCTCATTGTCCAATGCAAAATCTTTATCCCAATCTAAGGTTCCCCAGCTCCTCAGCCAGCTTTGAGCACCTCCAACTCCTCTCTCCAGCCTCAAGATGACTTTCAAAAATGTCCCGTCTTCTATCAAGTCAACTCATCTTCCCCTTGCCCCCACCCCCCACAGACTTTGTTCCTTTCTCACAGATATTCTGGCCTACAATGTTTTTCCCCTTGGTAGCATTATATGTCCTTCTCCTGTCAATCAATGTTCGAGAGGTTTTCCCTAACCCACATACGGTCCAATCACTGCTTTAACTCTGAAATGCCCATATTACTGACATATGCAGCTGAGGCTTTTTGTTGTTCCATCTTCTCCAACCGAGGAGAAGTTCTCTGTTGGCAACCCTCATGTATCATTCTGATTTAGAGCTTCCAACTGGGTATTAGATTTAAGACACCAAACAAACATTTCCTTTATAGTTTCCTTTCCTACATTTGCATGCACACAGATAAATACCACCTCTACTGCAAAAGTCTGTACTGAATAGTCAGTCATGGATGGCCACGAAACTCAAAAGCATAGCACCGGGCCGGCCGAGTGGTGCGATGGTTAAGAATTGGCTTGGGATGCCAGAGGGCCCCGGTTCGGATCCCACATATGAGGGCCACTGACACTGCCCTCCAGAGCTAAGATGCTGAACAACAGCTCAACCTGGAGCTGGGTTCCTATGAGTCGCCGGCAATGGCTAGGCTGCAGCCCCTGCTGCAGTGGGTTGCCATGGGCTACCATATGTAGCCAGCAGCCAGCGTGAGCGGCCAGCAACCGCAGTGAGCGGTCGTCCAGAAGCTGGTGACTGATCTGCCTCGCCCGGGAAGAGCGCAATGATGGTGCCAACTTGGGCCAGTGAAGCAACATCCTCCACAACTAGACTGAAGAACAAAAGGACAGCAACTTGTCTGTTCCCCTTCCCCCAATTCCCCAGCACTGTTCCCATCCCCCCAATTCCCCAATAAAAATCTTTAAAAAAAAAAAAAAGCATAGCACCAACATGGCAACTGCATCTAGGAAAACAAGATGAGCTCTACCCTGTACGTCTGGCTTCCTAGAATTTGGAAGTTTTTTCTGGAAAGAAGCAAAGCATCCTTCCTCACAGGAATCAGAGGCAGGCTGCCAACTTTTTAAAACCGAAAGAGGACAACCTTTAAGAAACAACTGTAGGTTGGGCAAGCAAATCGTTGTGTCAAAATTTCCAGGCTTGAAGGCAACCAAAGGGAGAAGAGCAAGTTGCCGGAAAAAGCCTGTGGGTTTTGTTACCTTGAGCCAAAGCCCAAACAAGAGTCATAAAAGCATTCACTGATCTAGAATGTCATGTAAGTTATTAATATTCTTTTAAGATAGGCAACCGAAATAAAGCAGAGGAAGGAAACTTAAATTTCTGAATCTCAATGTCACAGACCCATAACACAGATCAACACTTTTTGAAGAGAAGGAAGAACCTTTAATCTATTCAGGTCACTTTCCCAACAAGAGATATTAAGGTAATCCTGGTCACTTAGCACGGAGCAATATACAACTGGGGCTGAGAGTCCATATTCGTAGGTCCTGTGTTAAAACTCCTTCCTTCAAAGTAACAATGGTTTAAGGGCAGAACCTCAAATTCAAAGAGCATTTGTGGTGGTTGGAAAACATGGCCCCCAATTCTTTGATACTTGTCCCATTGACAGAAGGGATCTTTGTCCCCTCCCCTTTTTAATCTGGCTAAGCCCATGATCAGTCCAACCAACAAAGTATGACAGAAGTGTCAACATGCAACTCCCAAGGTTATGCCGCTTTCCACCTAGGATTCTCTTGGGAGGCTCATTCTCCAGAAACCAGCCGACACCCTGTAAGAAGCCCAAGGGAGAGAAGAGGCACTTGGTCTACAGTCCCAGCTGAGATGGGCCTTTGACTCCCCCCAGTCCAGGTATCACATGTGAGTGAAGCAGCCTCCCGATGATGGCTGCCCCCAGATGTTCCGGTCTTCCCAGCTGAGGCCCCAGACCTTGTGGAGCAAAGACAAGCCATCCCTGCTGTGCCTATCTAAGTTCTAGGCCCAGAATCAGTGAGCATCTGTGACTGCTGTTTCATACCACTAAATGTGAGGTGGTTTATTGCTTTTGGTGACCAGAACATTTTTACTCACATAGTGATGGAGTACCATCTTTATAGAGAGTCCAACTTCCATGGGAGAAAGAATTTGCTGTTTCAAAGCAACAGGCTTTGCTGTTAAAACTATTTTAATAGTGAACCTCTTCTTTCCTCTGTGCACTCACTTTCTAAATGATTCATCCAGTCCCATTTTTTCCAAATAACATGTATACACCGACAACCCCAAATTTACATCTCCAGCCCTATCTCTCTCATGAACTCCAGAGTCCAGTATCTAACTGCCTACTCAGTATCTCCACTTGGATGTCTAACAGGCATCTCAAATTTCATGTACCCCAAATTAACCCCTTTGTTAAAAACTTCTCCCAGCCAACTTCCCCTCCAGTCTTCCCTCTTTTAGCAAATCACAACTCCATTCCTGCATGTGCTCAGACTAAAAACCTTGAAAATAAGCCTTGACTGCAATCTCTCTCCTCTTCTACTTCTTCCTCTTCTTTCCTTCCTCTCCCCCCTCCCCCACCTATATTCAATCCATTAACAGGTTCTGTTGGCTCGACCTTCAAAATATGTCTAGAATGTGAGCACTTCTCACCATTTCCACTGCCGCAGTCTTCATCTCTTACCTAGACCACCACACTAAACTCCTCACTGGCCTTGAGGCTCTCACCCTGTCCCTCTAAAACCTATTCTCCATATTACAGATCCTTTCAAAATGCAAGCCAGATCATTTCATTCTTTTGCTCAAAACCCACTCAGAAAAAAATCCAAACTCCTACCATGGCTCACCAGATAATCCATTAACCCCTGGATGCCTCTCTGACCTCCTCTCCCATTGCTCTCCCTGTTGCTCACACCTGTCTCCTTTCTGCTTCCTTCTGTAACACACCATGGACATTTCTGCTCCAGGCCTTTTGTACTTTCTCTTTTTCCTGGAAAGCCCTTCCCCTAGATAGCTACGTGGCTCACGCCCTCACTCCAGTCAGGCCTCTGGACAAACGTCCCTTGACACCACTCTATCTGACACAGCACGTATACCTCTGCTGAATTTTTCTTCACAGTACTCATCACTCTCTAAGATATCATATATTTCTTTTTTGTTTATCTCCTTCCACCACCACCTGCTAGAGATGTAAGCCCCATAAGAACAAAGACTTTCTTCTGTTCACTGCTACTTTCCCAGCATCTAGAGGATGCTCAAATATTTGTCGAATACATGAACAAAAATTAAATAAGTTTTTAAAAAAAATTTGTAACATACTTTTAGCACAGAGAAAGCTATGCTAAAGAAGCTAACTAGCTTCGTATAATGGCATAAGATGATATTCCTTAAGCATAAGCTCATAGGTACAATAATTCATGCAAATTTACTGTAAGTGACAAAGCAAATATACAAAGTTTCCCAACAGAAGAACTTATATTAAAATGTAAGCCTCAAAAAATATTTTTTTTAAATATAAGGCTTTTGTCATAAAGCTAAACTGTTATATAGTAGTTATTTCTCCTTAAACTGCAATCATGATATTGGGCACCCTATTGTCATCTAAAAGAGGACATTTCATGCCATGTGCCTGTTGGTAGTAGTACTTGAGAATCTAAGAAATGATACCATAACTAAATCTGGACATGTAGACACTGAAATGAGGCATCTCATAAAACATAAAACCACTTGGATGAGTTAAGTTTATTCTGAGATATTCTCAAAGTGACAGCACTGAGGCCCAACCTAGAGTCAGTAGTAATTGCCTGCTTTTCGATGCTTTACCCTCAAGACACTTGGGCTCCGACCCAGTAACAAAAAGCATCTGTGCTGTTATTGTTTAAGAGCTCTTAAAAGATATAAAATCCAACCTCCTCACTTTATACACATGAAAATAGACCCCTGACATGAGCGTCAGGAACAACATCCAGAAGCCAGCTTCCTGACTTCGTCTAGGGGTCATTCCACCAACATGATGACTTAAGAGGCAAGGAGCAGATCAAGCCTTCAACTTTACAACTGGAGAAATATGGCTAGAGGGGGAGAAAACGTCTCACCTCAAAGGGCAAGTCATCCATCCAGGCATAAAAATAGGGTCTCAGTTGATTCTCTCTTGAAGAGTAGTATTTTGTTGTTGGGATTTTCTTTTTTTTTTTTTTTAATGTTTATCGTATTACTGTAATCTCAGGAGATAAAAAATGCACAGAAACAAAAGATATCATTTCCCAGAGGTTTTCTTTCCTTCCCCCCCCCACCCCAATTTTATTAAGGTATAATTGACATAGAACACTGTATTAGTTTTAGGTGTACAACATAATGATTTGATACATATTGTGAAATGCTTACCACAAAAGTGAACACCCACCAATTTGCATAGTTACAAAGGTGTTTTTCTTGTGATGAGAACTTTTAAGGTCCACTCTCTTAGCAGCCTTCAAATATACAATATTGCTAACTATGGGCACCATGCTGTCCATTACATCCCCATCTCAGACATTTTGTAGCCAACCTGTGACATCTAGAAGGCCACCTGTAGAGGTGTCATTGGTACATGGAACATCTGAGTGCCTCTTTACCAGGTGCTTTGCCACGCCCGGGGGGGACACAGAATTGCAGAATTCATAGCCCCTATCAAAACCAAGAGGAACGCAACGCTCTAGGCGGTACCCCTGGAACATAACTCCAAGATAACAAGGTGACCGGTGCTCCTGAGAGTCGTGTAATCTGGTCCCTATTGTGAAGGAAGGTAGTTTTGATAGAAAAGCAGGCATATAACAAGATAATTACATGAAAATGGAATGGTGCCACACGAGAAGGCAGATACTTTACAAGGTATAGTGGATCGATGGGAGACATGGTAATGCTACTGAGGAAGAGGCAGCCAATCCAAGTAGAGGGGATGGCACGTGCAAACACAGGGGTGCTCAAGAGAACATGGCATAGATCTTCTGGTTACACATGACCCAAAAGTCTACGGAAGTGATGGTAAAGCTGGGGCAATGGGTACAAACCCAACAAGGGCAAAGAATGGGGAATGAGATGACAGTGGACAAAAGATAGCAATAAAATTCTGGAATCCAGAAAGTGGAGAGATGGTAACTGACCTAGCACAGCTGAGAAAACTGAACAATAAAGGCCTGTGGAAGGGGTTTCCAAGCAGAAGTATGTTGTATGCCCCCCAAAAGCTCAAAGTTGGAGGTGGTAGATATGGTTGAAGGCAGGGATGAAAGGTTTAGCTGAAAACAGAAGAATTGGTTGAAAAATCTACGAAGAGCATTTAGATTCCCCAAATAACTACCTCTCTCCAAACCCAGCAGGAGACAATACTTGTTGTCTAAAGAAAGCTAAATCTGGACTTGGGGACACAAGACACAGCTAAAACAATAGACTAGGCGAGAAGATACATACATCAGCTCCCAGGACCCTGGCAGCCAGGGCCTCCCCCAATCACTCCACAGTGAAGCCCAACATACAACAAACCCAAGAAGCACATAAGACCATTCAACTTTAAGAACTACTAAAGTTTTANAAAGTATCCTGGTTTATATTTCTACAAATTAAAATTTTTTTACAGTAGCATGTATTTTGTAAACAGGACAAAAAACTTGTTTTTAATGACCTCTGAACCCAAGTTTTAACAGAAGAGAAGGGATAAAAGTTGTGCCTCCATAGCTTCCTTTACCCTCAGTTTAGTTCTCCTAAATTAAGAACTTCCACTTAAAGCTCCCTGAAAGCACTAAGCTGTTTTAAGCATATATGTTCTCCTGTTCCCTTGGCCTTGAATGCAACTGTTGACTGCTCAACTTTAATTCCTATTCACCCTACAAAACCCTACTCAAGAGTTCCCACCGGATAAGGGCCCTGTAAGATAAAGCCTTTTTCTCACCCCGTCAATCTCTTCAATCGGACATTTACTAAGAACTTAGGTTTATGGAGTCCTTACTGTGTGCCTGGCTTTACGCTAAGCATTTTACCTGCATTATTTCACTGAATTGTCAACAGCCCTAGGAGACAGGTAGTGTTATCCACTCCTCTTACAGATAAGAAACCTGAGGCTCAGATTCTGACTAGGAAGTGGCAGATCCCCATGCCAATCCCAGATTTGTTTGACTCCAGAGTCTGAGCCTTAAACCACTATTCTGTCGTCTACGTTACCCTAAGTCCATACTGACACAGCACACCCCCTGGTCCCCTCCATGCCTCCAGTCCTGTGAAAACAGGGACCATGTTTCACTAAACTTGGATCCTGCCTCGCACAATAACTGGCTCTTAATATATAATATGTTTGCTGATCTGAACTAAGAGTTATGATCATCCTAACATGATAAATGAGAACTGACCATAACAGAAACTCATTCTACCATATGCTATTATTCCCTTTAAAAATTGGGGTCATTGCAAACAATTTACCGCCAAAGTACCATCTGGCCATCCTGACTAAAGTGCACCATAGTAAGCCCAGGTTCCTAGCAACAAATATGNCCATTAATCCAGACACACACTGGGGTTTCATGTAATGAGGTAGCTAGACATCTCCCCAGAATTAAAGTTTAAGTTTATGGGGGGAAAAGTGCACTCTGTTTACTGAAAAGCTACATTTCTACACAGTATGTATATTATGGTTAAAACATTAAAAGTATATATTGGGTTGTCGAAAAAGTCATGACGTATTATTTCTGTTTTTAGTTGCAAAAATGTGTCATAACTTTTCCAACAACCCAATATCTACAGATTTATTCATTTGTGCCTGAACACAAATATGGTATTTACAACACTGTTTTCTGTCTTTAGATTCTGCAAATAATTTATGCCTATTATTAGAAGATTAATTAAATAAATTATAACATCCATAACCTAGAATATTACTATGCAGGCCTTTAAAACATGAGGCAGATATAAACATATTTACATGGAGTGTTTCTTAAGATAAAGTGACAAAAGCAGGATATGGAGTTATTGTGTATAATTTGCTACAATGTGGGGAAAGTAAAAACGAAAAAGAATATATTTGCATGTGTACACATGAAATTACTCTGAAAAGATAAGAAACAGGTAATTAGCTGTCCCTGGGGAAGAGAGTTCAGAGGACAAGGTAAGACTTCCCACTTACCACACACCTTTTTGTACTGATTAATTTAAAATTTTTTGGGCTAAAATTTTTCTTTTACAATTAAAACAAAACAAAAACTGGAGTCTGGGACTAAAAAACAAAACTGATAGATTCTTGCTACAAATCTGTGGTTAAGACTCGCATTCATCTTTCCTAGGGAAAGGGAAAACAGTTTAATCCAGAGACCGTAGGCATCTTCTCTGTTTCCCACCTCCAGTCGCATTCCCCATTACTTGGAAAATATTCTACTGGATATAAAGAACAGTACTCTCATTTTAAAGCTCAGGGTAAACTGAGGTAGAAGCCTATGAAATCACACAGCTGTATACAGGACACTGCTGACCCAGGACACCTCATATATGTCTACAGAAACAGAACTTTCTTCTTTTTTTTTTTTAAATAAACTTTTTAGAGCAGTTTTAGGTTCAAAGCAAAACTGAGTGGAAAGTACGGAGTTCCCATAAGCCCCCTGTCTCCCAACAGGCACAACCTCGCCCACTATGGACATCAGGCACCAACGTGGTACATTTGAGAAACGGGAATCTTAGAAGCCTCCATGATTCTTCCACATAGCTATTAGGACCCTAAAGTGTCCCATATGCTTCTACCCACTAACAGTCCACTCTTATTTATGCACTGTGATGCAAAGGGACAATACCACAAGGAATTAAGAATAAATATTGACATTTGGCTTCAGACTGCTTCAATTATTCCACCTGCTCCTATGCATTAGACAGTTACCATCCTAATTATGTTTTAGTTTGGTTAATATTTCAATAAATTTGCTTTCCCTGAACATATTGATAAAAAGAGGCCCACATGCAAAGCAGGTTTGTCAGGCAGTCAGTCTGAGATTAAATATTTATTGTGTCTAAACCACAAGTAGAAAAAAATTCAAAGGCCGACTATTTTAATGCTAACTCGATGTAATATTGCACTTTGGTTTCTAAGAGAGGTAATTACACAGCTAATGTCTGGGTTTTGAGGTTTTGGGAATTACATTTGGGTGGACTGAGGGGGGAAAGAAGGGGAGAAAAAAGTAAAAGTCTAATGCTTTTAGATTGTCAGAAAAACAGTGTTCGCTAAGCAGCAAAACAAAATTAATATTAGGAAAAACATGCATTTTAGCACATTTTCACCCAAGCAAGTGCTCAAATTCAGACTCAAGTCCTCTAATTCTTGTAAGAAGGATGAGAGGTCAGGACACCACAAACTAATAAAATCAATCAACAAAGCGGGAAAAGAGGTGGTTAACACCAGACAAGGGTTTTCCTAAATTAGGCTCACCTTCGATAATCTAAATCAGTTTTCAGAAATGCCTTCTACAAAAACTACCCAAAGATCCCCCTAATAATTTGCACTCCTCCTCCACAATAGGGAAGCCATTTATTTACCAGAAGGTTTACTTTCTCTTTCAAGCTCTGCGGGCTTCCTCCTGCCCCACATACGACCAAGAGACCTTTCCTTTCCAGCCTTCCCTGATCCCAAACGAGAGCTGGTGTGCGAGAACCTGTTTCACGGAGAAGCTGAATGTTTCTTCACCACAAGACTATTCTGAATACAGGTTCATTTGCAAAGGAAAGTTACAGGACAAGAAAACTCGACTCCAATGAAAACATACACATACACACGTACACACACACACACAGATGAAAAGGGACAAATACCTCCCAGCCTCATACAGAGCATTCCCTCCGCCTCAGCCCCAAATTGTACGCTGTCACACCCTCCTAGTCCTCCAACTTTCAATATTATCTGTACTTTTTATGTCATAAAGAACTCCAAGGGACTGTTCGAATTCCTAAGTGGCAATAAATGTTTAATGTGTTGAAAACTGCATAAAAGAAATGGTCTGCAATCAGAGGTTTTGGAAGATGCAGAGAGACTTCTCACCTGGACATTTGTGCAAACAGGAATTTTCGGTTTGCCTTGCCTATTCCTTTTGCGAGATGGCCTCCCTTTCCTCCTCCACAATGTAAATCCCCCTGGTCCCTCTTCATTTAGTTTTTTCCTTTTAGGTGAGAATCTCCCAATTACTCCTTCTTTCCTTTGGATCATTAATGGCTACTGTGAATCATAACTTCCCTGACTGTGTTGTTAGACACTGCAGTTTTTAATAATATTAATTATTAGCATTCAAGTGTTACCTCTCTGCCAGGCACTGTGCAAAGTACTTCATGTACATTATCTTGCTTAATACACACAACTCCTCTCTTGCGTTTCATGGAGAGAGAAACTGGAACCCAGACAAGTTCAAGTAACTGGCTCAAGGTCTAATAGGTGGTAGAGGGAGACTAAAGCCCAAGGAGTCTGACCTCAGAGCCCATTCTTTCACCTCCTTCAGCAATGGTGGACCATAAATCCCTCACACACACCGCCCAGACGTTGACATTACAGTAATGGTTATCATAGAAAAGCTCCAAATGGAAGTTCCTTGTCCGGTGTAGTTAAAAAGTCAAAGGTCAGGTAAAAGCTCACTGATAAGAAAAGTCGTTTATTCTTATGGATGGGGGGTAACAGAAAGGCGAACCAGATAATCCAAACCTTATTTTATTTGGGGGGACAGATTTTCCTTCCTTATTATTCTTTTTATTAGGCTGTNAAAAAAAAAAGAAAGTTTTAAGGAGGAAAAATTAAATGTATCCAAAATACACAAAGAACTCTTAAAACTCTCTCAAAAATAAGAAAACAAACCCAGTTTAAAAAATAGGCAAAAGATCTGAACAGGTACCTCACTAAAGATATACAGATGGCAAAAAAGCATATGAAAAGATGCTTAATCTCATGTGCCATCAGGAAACTGAAAGTTAAAACGAGATACCACTACACAATTATTAGAATGGCCCAAATCCAAAACACTGACAACACCAAATGCTGGTGATGATATGGAGCAACAGGAACTCTCATTTATTGCTGGTGGGAGTGCAAAATGGTACAGACACTTTGGAAGACAGTTTGGCAGCTTCTTACAAAACTAAATATACTCTAGCAATCACTTTCCTTGGTATTTACCCAAATGAGTTGAAAACTTATGTCTACACAAACCTGCACAGAAATATTTATAGCAGCTTTAGTCATAATTGCCAAATTTGGAAGCAATCAAGATGTCCTTTAGCAGGTGAATGGATAAACAAACTGTATTACACACAGACAATGGAATGTTATTCAGCAATAAAAGAAATGAGCTAGCTATTAAGCCACAGAAAGACATGGGGGATTCTGAATGAACGTTGCTAAGTGAAAGAAAGCAATCTGAAATGGCTCCATACTGCATGATTCCAACTCTAGGACATTCTGGAAAAGATAAAACTATGGAGACAGTAAAAAACATCAGTGGTTGCCAAGGGTTGGGGGAGGGATGAATACGTGGAGCACAGGGGATGTGTAGGGCAGTGAAACTATTCTGTATGATACTGTAATGGTAGATACATGTTATTATACATTTGTCAAAATCCATAGCATGTACAATAGAATGAGCTCTAAAGCAAACTATGCACTTTAGTTAATAATAATGTATCAATATTGGCTTATCAAATGTACCATACTAATGCAAGATATTAATAATTGGAGAACCTGGGGGAGATAGAAAAGGAGGCATCAGGAAACTCACTGCACCTTCTGCTCAATTTTTCTATAAACCTAAAACTGCTCTAAAAATATATAGTTTATTAATATTTAAATGTATGAGCTAACCTTTATGCAAAATATTTTTAAAAGATAAATCTGACCCATAAAGTTTAATTTACATTGAAGATGAAAGATGAGCTATCTCCCCAATTAGACAAGCTTTCTATGAGTCTTATCAAAATGAGTAATATACTTTAAAAAATAAATGACCTTGTTGTACGTCATAGTTCTAAATGATGTAAGCACTCTTCAGAGAACAGCTGATCTTATCCATTAACATCCACACAACAGAAGGTTAAGAAAAGACCCAATTACTCATGAAATTATAACCTAACAATGTGAGTGAGGTAGTGGCCATGACTTAGAAAGAAAAAGAATAAATACTTAGAAAATAATGAAGCAACACTATTCCAGTTTGCATTGGGTGTAGCTTATCATCTAAATTCTAAAAATCCCACCTATGCAGAACCTGGCCTGAAGCCTGAATTGCACCATTGGATTTTTCTAGTCAATCACTCAACCAAAGAGAACCCTGAATTGGCCACATAATGTAACAATCCTATCAAGTAGCTGGTTATTCCTACTTTACAGATAAGAACACAAATGTTAAGTGACCAGGCAGATAATGGTAGAGCCAAAACCAAACTTGGAGTCTTCAAACTCCCAGGCCAGCAGGGTCAAATTATCTGTTTTTAAGTCTTATCTCTGCTGTGAGATCTCTGACAAGTAAAATTCTCTTTGAGTTTGTTATACAATTATAAGAAGATAAGAAAATGAGAGCTTTACTCATTTTACATGTAATAAATTGAAGTTAACATTGTAAAGACAAGTCTGAAACAGAACAACACTTCTTATAAAATTTAAAGACAATTCTTTACTTAAAATTGTCTATTTAAAGACAATTCTTAAATTGTGTTTAGAAAGGAATCCAAGCAGTCAGAAAGTCTTAATATGATCATAGTATCAAACACAAACAAACAAAACAGAATGAAAAGTATTTCAGCAAAGTCATGATTGTTTTGATAGTCATAATCCATCTTTGATTAATATTTAGGTCCATAAATATCAAGAAGAGTAAAGAGAATAAAAACAAACCTCCAAAGCATTTTCCCTTGGTAGACTACATGTCTACTCTACCATTTACCTTTATCTCCAAATGATTTGTAAACCCTGTGGATTAATCTGAAGAAGACTCCATAGTTTATGGTACTTTAGAGCAGCCATTTCTCAAACCAAGGACCACCTGCATCAGAATACCTGGCTGCCTGTCAAAATGACCCTGCATCTACTAAATCAGACTCTCTGGGGTAGAACCATTGAATCTTTCTTTTCTTTTTAAAACAAATACCCACCAGGGATTCTTATGTCAAAGGTTTTACACCAGCAGGTCTCAAAACTTTTGCTCTCAGCACCCCTTTACATCTTTAAAAATTGAGGACCACAAAGAATTTTATGTAGATTATATCTATTAATATTTGTATTAAATATTAAAACTGAGAACATCTTTAAACATCATTCATTTTAAAATAATAAACCTATTACATGTTAACAAATAACACTTCTATGGAAAATAGCTATGCTTTCAAAAAAAAAAGTGGAAAGAGTTGTTAAAGGCATTGTTAAAGGTTGGATTCTCATATCTGCTTTTGCATTATATCTATTGTAGGATGTTGTTTAGGTTGAAGTATATGAAGAAAATTTGGCCTCCCACGAGTTAGAAAAGGGAGGACTGTGTCTTACTAGCCTTTTCAGATAATTTTGGATATTATTCTTTAATACTACACCAAAACTCNCTCCTTACTCAACTCATTCGCCCATTTTTTTATTAAAAAACAATTCAATCTGGAACCAAGGGCAGGGGATAAGAGTGGTGAACAGGACAGACAGGTCTCTGCCCTCCTTGGACAGAGAAAGATAAGTAAACTAGGAAGATAATTAGCACTTGTGATAAGAGCAGTAAAGATAGGGTAGTGAGTGACTGAGGTCAGGTTGGCATACTTTAGATAATCAGGGAAGGCATCTTGGAGGAAGTAACTATTCTGACCTCCAAAGGAAAAGAGACTTTTTTATGTTAAAATCTCAGCTTTGACTTTCTAAGACCAAAAAGACAGCGTAAATTAAAATCTTAAAATAGGCAGGCCTATGATCAGGGATTCTTTTAGGAGACTTGGCAGTTTCAGCTCCTTACCAAGACCAAGGCCTCGTTTCCTGCCTAGAGTGGCTGTTAAACTAAAAATCCTTAGTAGGCCCGTCCGAGTGGCTCAAGAGTGTGAGCTCTGAGCAACAGCGGTTCGATGCCCGGCCCAAGCTGAGCTGCTGCTGAGCTGCCAACAATGGCACAGCTAAAGAAAAAAAAAAGAAAATCCTTAGTAATGGAGGTAAGTAAATCCATTTCCCACTCACCCCCTCACCCCGACCCTGTTATAGGCTGGCTTCTTCTCCCTTTTTTGGTAAGATTCCATTTGATTTTTGCCTCTGAAGATTTTCCTGATCTTCTTAAGAGCTCACTCAGTTTATCCAACATTTCTTGGTGTTTTGTACGGGAGGGGTTTCAGGGTATCTAGTCTACCACAGAGTGGGGACAGAAATCGGATGTGACAATTAAAGGAATTTAAAACTTTAGAGGCAGAACCAATAGGACTTGATGATAACTTCAAGAGAAGCAGAGGTAACNTCCACAACCAGACTGAAGAACAAAAGGATAGCAACTTGTCTGTTCCCCTTCCCCCAATTCCCCAGCACTGTTCCCATCCCCCAATTCCCCAATAAAAAATCTTACCAAAAAAAAATCCTCAAAAAATTAAAAAAACACTTCTGCACTTAATCCAAAAAATCAGGACACATCTCTTTGGATGCTGGCCCAGCTTATAAGGTCAACCTCAACGACAACTCCAGTAGTTGTCATTTTTACTTTGTACAAATTAGCCAACTCCAGGCACATGCCTGACATATGGTAGGCACTCTGTAATTAAAGACCAGTATTCCGCCTTGAAAATCTTTAAAAGCTTCCCCTACAAAAAGTCAAAACTGAAAATCCTTGGTCTCACATTCAAGGCCTCTTATAAGTAGGCACTCCTTCTCCCCTACTTAGCTTCCAAACTACCAGGATTTTTTCTGTGTTGTACCACCATACCTCCTCACCCCTAATTATTTATACCTACCAAATTCCAACCATACCTTGGGACCCAGATCAAATCTCTCCTTTGGCAAGAAGACTTCCTAGACAATTCCAGGTCTCGTAACCTCTCCTTCCTCTAAAACCTCTAGCGTTTAGTGCAACACTCTCCAATAGAACTTTCCAAGGTAACATATATATTCTATGCCTGTGCTACATGTTTTTTTGTTTTTGTTTTTTTTTAATATACAATAGCTTGTTGGACAGCACAGGCTTAACAAAGAGACCATCATCTCTTTGAGGAAAACATGTTGCATTGTATGTATGAATAAAACATTAAGTCACCTCAGTAGACTGCAAGTTCTGTGAACAAGGCATCTTATCTTCACAGCAACTTTCACTAAGTTGCAAAAAGTAAATATTTGTACACCACCTCTGAGAAAACCATGTGAAAATGTGTTGGTCTGTGTCTGGAATAGTCACTGCCTCTGCCCCATCTCATATCTGAATGTCAAGACACACAAAGGCAGGGAGGAGAAAGCAAGTTTTTGGAGACATACATGACCACTGATCAAGCCACAGGGCACTTTGGTTTAAATAACATTTAGGTCATGCCTATCCTTCACCTACAAGCTTGCCTAAATAAATATCTCTTTGCATTAGCAAATAGCTAAATTCTGATGGTAAATTATGCTGACTAAAAAGTTAGTTACTTCCCAAGTTAAACAGAGCAGTTAGACAGAAAAATAACCCTAGCAAACCCTATTTGTACTTTTCCCCCCTGTTTATTACGTATCTCCTATGGGGTCTTACAGCCTACTGGTGGTATTTCACTGTCCAGGTGTATGTTAGAATTTCACTGACAGGTTTCCCAACAGGGCCTACACTCACTCTACATCAAGACCAAGTACTTAAGTATAGATAGTCAAAAGAGCACAAAACATACAAAAGGTGTGAGTTCCACCACTATGGCAAGTATCTTGCTCCTTTGGCCTCAGTTTTCTTACCTACAAAATAGGATTAATGTTACAGGAACTATCTACGCTTTGTGGGTCAAGTCATAACTGTGAGTATTTCTAAATGATTATTCTTCCCAAAAGAACTATGCATAAAACTAAAAGATTCATAAATTTGCTAGTGGTTCTTGATGGAGGGTGTGCAACAAATACAGAGACTAAGATCAACCCTCCCACATCTTCTACAATTTTTGTTTTGCAGACTTCTTTCCCCCATCCCACTATCTGAGCAAAATATCTGAGCAAAAATTCTGCTAGTACTCTAGCAGATTCTGCTAGTAGTACGCTGGCACATGTAATAAGGAAATAAATGTGTTGACTCAGGGAACACAGATGTTTAATATAAAATAAAATAGAAGATTGGCTCAATCAAGTCATAACAGTCTAAATCCAAATCGAAAAGATTAGATGCTTTACTATTCTGATTTATTCAAACCAATGCTTTATCAGCACAGCCAGCCTAAAAGTTACAACCCATTCACAGAATATACCCTTTAGATACACACAATAAAACCCAGCAGATACATATTATGTACATTTTTAATAAGAAAAAGTGTGTCAACACCATACACCCACTTGATACAAACACAGAGGGATGTGTACTAAACATGAAAAAAGGAACGTGGGTGAGTGACAGTATGAAGTCTGCTAACTTAAGCCCAACCACACCCCCCAAACACAGGTAAAGTTTGCACACATGGCTTCACCAAGGCCAGCCTGTCTTTGTTTCCCTCTCCTCTGCATTTACCCAAGATCTTGGCTCTGAGACAGAAAACTCCCACTCTCGATTGGTGCATTCTGCCCTATGCAATTAAGCAACACCACAATCCAGTAAACGCAAGGGCTCAATTATTTATCTTCTGGCCGAGTTTACCAGGTGTTTATAAAAGAACAATGTCAAGGAGAAAAGAGGCTTATTTCTCTCTAGAACTGGCTTGATTGGGGAGGGGGGGGGTAATTTTGTTTTTTTAGAAGGGGGAGGGGGAGGAGGGAAACAGGGCTTAACTTAGAAAAAGACAGGAGGGAATTTAGAAAGAGTACACACGACTGCCAATTTCCCTACAGGAAGCTTGATTCTTATGCAATAATCCTACCCACAACCAACCAGCTCATGAGGCTGTAGGGGGAAGACACCTATTCTTACCTCCAGAGGGGCACAGCTGGCCCCTAAAGGAGTGAGAACACCGCAAGGCCGAGGAAGTGGCTGGGGGCGGGGGGGGGGCTCTTCAAACCCCCCACCACCACCTCCCCGTGATCTCCGCCGGCGTGACAGTCGCTCCTGTGGCCAGAACGTCCCCGGAGCCCCAGCAACCAGGAAGTCGGGGGGCTGTCCCTCACTCCTGCCACCCCCACCCTAGAGTGCTTTCGCCCCCACGGTCCTCCCCCTCGAGCCCATTCTCTCTTACTCGGCGCCTCCCCTTTCTGCGAAGAACGAAACTTCCTTCCAGCGCCCCCTGTCCCTTCAGAGGCCCGCTCCTGTCATCCCCAGGAGTTGTCCCTTCAGAGCGATCCTCCGTGTCTCCTCGTATCCCTCTACCCCACTGAAGTTTCGATCCACAACTCCCCCAAACACCCCAGAAGCTCCCGGTCACTTCGGTGCCCCCGGGGTCCCCAGGCCTGGGAGCCGTAGGGGGAGCACGGCCCCACCCTTCACCCCCTTCACCTGTTTCTCCGGCTGAGACCCGACAGGCCGGGGTGCGCTTGCGCCGGGGTGCGAGCCGCGGGGCTCTCTCGGGCCACTGGGTCTCTCCTAGCAGACGATGAGAGCGATCACTGTGTCGGGGTGCTCGTCAAAGATCCGGTTCGGGCTCACTCCCTCCGCGGCGACGTCGGAACCCAGGCTCTCCCAGCGTACGCCGCCGCAGCTCCGGAAACCTCTGAATTACAGCCCCTCCAGCCAATCCCCGCCCATCCCCAGCCTGGCCGCGACACGCCGTCCTGCATAATTCATGAGACGGCCAGTTTTCTCCACCACCCAGAGGCCCTGGTGCATGTACCGTACCCGAACCCCCACCCACTGACCAATGAGGAGAGCTTCTGGGAGGAAGGGCGGGGTCACACAAAGCTGTGAACGCCCCTTGATGGCTGTTCCAAAGGCTTAGTGCTCCTCCCTCCACAACAGCAGGGGAATTGCCGAGGTCTCCGGCACAGAAGCTCGGGGGGAGGGAGGGAAGATGCCCGGAATGTCCTGCTAAAAACTCAGCTGAGTTCCTGGCAGTGCGTGACGTCAAGACACTTTAAATGCCCCTGATGCGGCTCTCGTCTGCCTGCTCTTCCTTTTCCCGGCCCTTGACACCACGTGGCGGCGAGGTTGGGAGTCACTAACCACGTGGGAATCAGTTAGACAATCCTCAGGTATCGCCAGATCCTCGGGGCCCAACGCCTCAATTGGGTTTTCTGGGGACAGCAAAAAGAACATGGGTGACTCCTGCCTGCTTTGAGCTTCAGTTTCTGTGTGAGACGGGGCACACACACCCGGAAATATGACGTGGAAATAGAGTAATTACTAGAGTGCGTGGGGAGAGGGTAATGGATTTAACCCCGTTCTCCGTTCGGTGGCTTTAAGCATCAAATGCCACCGTTCGCACATTGGCCAGTTCACGAGAATGCAGAAGACAGTACATACGAAGATTGACACGTATACATATTTTTATGCTTGAGTTGAAATAGTTGAAATTGCATGCCTTTTTTTCTACTCCTAACGCGCACGCAAGTTTTACTGTATTGAAGCCAGTAGTTTATAGGAAATGAAGACATTTTAGCTTACATAATAGAGGATGTACTTTGCATAGTGGAGTAGTGTGTTTGTGTGTGGGGGGGGGTGGGTGTGTGTTGATACTATCAGGTTTTTGGTTTTTTTTAAATAACAGCTATTAGTATTTGTGTTTGTTGTGTTTGTTTAATACAAAGGGGTATAAAGATGAAATCTTAAAAGGGCCTGTTATGTTACTACCCAGATAACCCCTGATGACAGTTTTTTCAATTAAACTAATACATATTCATGGTTAGAAATTTCAAACAGTTCAGAAAAGTTGAAAATTAAAAATGAAAACCTCAGGGCCGGCGGAGTGGCACGATGGTTGGGAGCTGGCTTGGGATGCCAGAGGGCCCCAGTTCAGATCCCACATATGAGGGCCAGTGATATTGCCCTCTACAGCTAAGATGCTGAACAACAGCTCGACCTGGAGCTGGGCTGCCGTGAGTCGCTGGCGACGGCGTAGGATGCAGCCCCTGTGGCAGTGGGTTGCCATGGGCTACCGTATTTAGCCAGCAGCCGCAGTGAGCGGCCATCCAGAAGCCGGTGACTGATCTGCCTCACCCGGGAAAAGCGCAATGATGGTGCCAACTTGGGCCAGTGAAGCAACGTCCTCCACAACTAG
>NW_017731832.1:885001-890538 GCF_001890085.2 Hipposideros armiger
TGAGAAAATCAATAGCTCTTAATCTTTGGCGAAGAAGGGTCACAGATCTTTCTGGACTGCTGGATTCTAGCCCTAGATACAGCATGAGCTTTTAATCACAAAATTCTCACGGTTCCCCAGATACCTGAAGCCAAGCCAAAGAACAGATTTGGACCTTTGTACCACCTTATTTATATCCAAGTGAGAGGTGAGAGCAATATAAGGCAACTAGTAAACTCACTGGTGGTGGGATTGAGAATTTCCCATGGCCCTCCTGTAGACCCAGCCAGCCCAGTGTGGAAAATGCTATATGTATTTGTGGTGTGTGTGTGTGTGTGTGTGTGTGTGTGTGTGTGTGTGTGTGTGTGTGTTCATTGCTTTGCCTATCTTTATCTTCACCCAGGACAAATATCCTCACCTAAACTCTGCTTTAGCTGTACTATCCCATGCAGTTGACAGCCTCCCTAATAACATAGAGTCTAATATTTCTTTAGTTGTTTACTGCTTACAAAGCACTTGCACACTCATTACCCCTTTTCTTTCTCACAACTATTATGTGTAGCAGATAAGAGAGGCCATATTATTTATTGATAGAAAACTAAGGCCAAAATTGTATGACAATCTCAGACCATGGAGATACTCAGAGGTATACCAGAGCCAAGTTTTTGAACTTCACATCCCGTAACTTTGTTCCATCTACTAAAACGCTGCCCTCTACCCCTGACTCCTCAGCAGCTGGCTTTTGTTTCCCTCACTGCCCTTCCCCTAAATTCTCATAGAAAATCTACCCCTGAGCCTACCTGTTCCACCTACAAAACCTCTCTCCAGCCCAGCCACTGGCCTTTCTCCACATTCTGCCAATCCCCCTTGGCTTACAGATGGCAGTTTCTTTCACTTGAGCCAATGCTTTGACCTGAGCTTGCCTTTCCAGCCTCATCCCCTCCATCCCCCACACACCTTACATTCCCACACTGAATGTTTCACCTTCCTCCAAACATGTCAGCACCTCTGTAACTTCATGTCATTGCAGATCTTCCTTCTACCTACAATATCTTTTCTTTCCCCACTTCCTACCTGAAAAACTCTTACTCATTCTTCAAAGCCCAGTCCCCATATTACTTCCGCTGGGCTTTCTGAGATTCTTCCTGCCAGAGTTAATCTCTTCTTCTGCTGGACTCCCTGAGCAGGTTGTTTCCCCATCTATTAATAGTATAGCATTCTCCACCTCAGCCCATAATGTATTTGTTTATTAGCCTCCTTCCTGAAAAATAAAATTAATGATTAACAAATGTTAAGTAATTACTATGTTCCAGGAACTGAGCTAAGGTTTTTACATAGGTGATCTCATTTGATCCTCAAGAACCTAGTGAGGTAGAGTACTATTATAATTCTTATTTTCAACTGAAGAAACTATGGCTGAGAAAGTGAAAGACTGGTCCAAGTTCCCACAGCTAAAAACTAAAGGTAAACTCAGAATGAGAATCCAGTCTGGCTGACTCCAAAGCCTGGACTCTCTGCCCACAGAGTTGAAAGCATCTGACTTCTAGCCTAGAACTCACTTAAGCCTGATTTAGTTGAATAGTAATAAACATGTATTGAATAATCATAACGGCAATAGCTAACATGTATGGAGTGTTTACTGTGTACAGGCCAGTACTCTAAGTACATATTATATAGCACATGTATTCTCATTTAATCCTTACAATAACCCCATTAGGAGGATACGGTGATTATACAGATGAAGAAAATGAGGCTTATCCAAGGTTAAGTGACTTCCCCACATACATAGAGCTGGTAAAAATGACATAGTCAAGATTCAAATCCAAGTGTCTAGTTTGAGAGCCTTCAACTGCTCTTCCTTGACCGTATTCCAGGCCTAACCTTCCTCTTGGATCCCCAAGGAAGGGTCTAAAGGAGGGGGAAAGGTGATACCTCCACTGTCCACCCATCAAGTGAATAAAGGCAGAGTGCAGAAGTCTTGTGAGTTTATAGTGGTTTATAAACATGTCCACAAATTATTTGACACTTCTCCCATCTAAAGGGACAGTCTAATTCCATTCCCTTGGTGACTTGCTTCTAATAAATAGAATATAATGGAAATGATGCTGTCTGATTTCTGAGGTTAGGTCATAAAAGGTGATACAGCTTCCACCCGACTCTTCCTCCTGGTATACTCAGCCACCTTTGAACTCAGCCACCATGTTGTGAGGAAGCCCAGGCTCTATGTAGAAGCCACAGGGAGCTGGGTAAGACCCAGCTGACAGCAAACATCAACTTAGCCTCCTGATGATTCCAGCCCCCAGCTTTTAAAGCATGCCAATGGAGGCCAAATGGAGCAGAGAAGAGCCATTTTTGCTGAACCTTACCCAGATTACAATTCATGAGCAAATAAATGTTGTTGCTTTAAGCCACTAAGATTTGGGGTGGCTTGTTACACATCAATAGGTAGCCAGGATAGGCTTCCATTTATCACCTCAGAGAGACTCAGAGGAACTATAGGCTAGATCAGGAACTGAGACTTACCAGGCTTTGTAAAATTCTAGAAACATTTTATTTACTTCCTCTTCCCTGGAGGAATTAGTACGAAAACTTTAAATCAAGAAAAAGGCATGGCAAGAAAGAGATTTGGAGAAGAAGATTGGAGGTGGTAAATAGGTGGCAAGTCACTGCAATGACCAAAAGGGGGAAGGGGCAAGGGGGCAACTTGTGTGGGTGATGGGACCCCCATGGGGCTCAGCAACAGAAAGTCTCATTCACATAGGGCTGCCCAACTCCCCCTCACTGAAATCACAGAGAAGAGCAGACCTGTGCAACACGAACTCCTTGGATCTCTACTTTTGCAAAAACACTTCTCAGGCATCATCATGTAAGCATCTCCACTTCCTCCTATCTGAAAAATAGTCCTCCCTACTCAATATTTTCAAGGCTAAGCTCTTTTCCTGCTTAAAATAGCATTCATACCATGTCATTCTGTGCCTTCAGTGGCTTCCAATGAGGCTTAGGATACAGGAGTTCTCCTTTTTTTTTTTATCCCCTTCAAGGATCTGCTTATCCTCCCTGCCAACCTCTATTCTGCCCACTAAATTCCAGCCAGTCCATTTCCCACCTCAGGGCCTTTGCATATGCCATACTTTTTCTTTCTCCAGCTTTCGCATGGCTAGTTTCTTCTCACCCTTCTGGTCTCACCTGCTCAGAGAGGCCTTGTCTACTCCCATCTAAAGTTGCTCCCAGCCCCTTAATCTCTACCTATACATGCTGTTTCCTCTGGAACTCTTACCATAATTCTCATTTCTTTTCTTGGTCTGCAGAAACTTCTGCTGTAAAATGACTCCTGTTTCCTCATCGATAAAACAAGACCCCTTTTAGTTCTTACAGTCCATATTCTATTAACTGTTCCTCGGTCATGCCTTCAGTTTTCCCACTTCTTTGTCTTTCGGCATACTGTTTCCTTTGCCTGGAGAACCTTCCCTGTCCCATATCACTGCTTTCATTTAATTAACATGTACTGAGTACCTATTGTTTCAACAGATACCTCTTGGGTCTTGCTAGCTGAAGTCCTCCTTTCCTGGGAATTACTCCTGACCCCCTCCCCCCCAGTCATACACTGGAATTGGTCCCTTCAGCCATGTCTGGATGACATGATCCTGTCCTCCTGGCCATAGGCTATTAAATCCAGGTTGAACACTGATATTCACTGGCTTAATCAGATACTCTCTGCCAGGAATCTGGAGTTTGAAGCTGAGAGGCACAGAGCCTGGGTTCCATTAATGTCAGCACTTTAGAGAGGGCCATCCATCAACTCCCTCTCATCAGTCCCTAGAGATCCCCTGATTCCTGCTCTTCCTAGCTTGACTACACAGCAATTCCTTGGAGTCCATGGGATATCTTGGCAACCTTCCAATATAAATTATTTTTCCCTTTTGGCCAATGTCCTTTTCTTACACTTTTATCCAAATGACATTAACAAATACAATTGTATTTGAGACACCGTTGGGCTCTGGTGACACAAAAATCAAGTGAAATACTATCTCTGCCTTGCAGCAACATCTATTTGAAAACCTACCCAGGTTTAGAATCACAACCTAAAAGTCCCCTTTCCCCTTTAAGAGTTCCCACAATCGCAAGCAGGATCACCCCCTTTCCAGTGTATTGCCACTGCATTTTGCTTTACCTCTCTTACAGTTATCTCTTTGAGTTATTTTGAACATCTGTTTCTCCCACTAATTGCAAATCCTGTAAAATGAAGAGCTGGATAAGTTGTCTTTTTCGTCCCTTGGCTCCTAGCACATTGTCATAAACAGATCATTCGGAATACTATCTGTTGTTATGTCTGCCCACCATCCTCTTCCCTTTCATTGATAACCACAACTCAATTTTCCTTTGGGAAATCAGCCTTCCTTCACACTCAATTCCACACTTCAGGTGGGTTCTATAAGTGGTACATGACCTAGATTTGGTCAAAGGCACAGTGATTTGAATATGTGACCTATCAGAGCCAGTGGGCATCAGATCTGAGATTCTGGCTGGAAGGATTTGGAAAGAAGCCCCCTTTTTTTAGCTGTTAAGCCATAAGCCTGCAGCTCTTGATGGTCATCTTTGCCAACACATAGGGAAAATCTGATTATTAATGAAACAAACATAGTAGAAAAAGGAAGAAGAGAAAGCTCTTCCCACAAGCATCCTGAGGTGACCTCTGAAAATAGTTCCTTATTCAGTTGACACAGAGAACCCCACAATAATTTTTCAAATCAAGAGGTTCAAATCTTCGTGCTCACTTTAAGAACACTCGTGAAACTGCCCAGGCTATCAAGCGTATGCATATCCGAAAAGCCACCAACTATCTAAAGGATGCCACTTTACAGAATCAATGTGTGCCAGTCCGTCATTGCAATGGTGGAGTTCGTAGGTGTGCCCAGGCCAAATAGTGGGGCTGGACACAGGGTCAGTGGCCCAGAAACAGTGCAGAATTTTTGCTGCACATGCTTACAAATGCAGAAAGTAATGCTGAACTTAAGGGTTTAGATGTAGATTATCTGGTCATTAAGCACACCCAGGTGAACAAAGCTCCCAAGATGCTTTGCAGAACTCACAGAGCTCATGGGCAGATGAACCCCTACATGAGCTCTCCCTGCCTAACTGAGATGATCCTTACTGAAAAAGAGCACATTGTTTCTAAACCAGAAGAGGAGGTTGCACAGAAAAAAAAAGATCTCCCAGAAGAAACTGGAGAGACAAAAACTTATGACCTGGAAGTAAATTCAGCATCAAATAAATGCTAATAAGAGGAGAGAGAGAGAGAGAGAGAGAGAGAGAGAGAGAGAGAGAGACAGAGAGAGACAGAGAGAGAGAGACAGAGAGAGAGAGACAGAGAGAGAGAAATTCCTAATGATATTACATCAGAACTTGCAGCCAGACACCTCTGGACCTATTATCAGGAACTTTTTCAATTACATTAATTCTCTCTGCGTTTGTTTTCAGTTTTGCTTGTTTTTTTTGTTTTGTTTTGTTTTCTGCTGAAACCAGTCTGAGGTGAGTTTATGACACTTAGAATAAAAAAG
>NW_017731832.1:891873-942581 GCF_001890085.2 Hipposideros armiger
AAAAAATAAAAATAAAGAAATAAATAAAAGGGGAGGTAGAAAGGGAGAGACCATTCCAGAGGGAGAGAACAGCCTGAGGAAAGGCCCACAGGCCTGAAAGTATGTGGTCCATTTCTGGCCAGCAGACTCCTTAAAGGGCATGTTAAAGAATAGCAAGAAGTAGGATAAAGACCAGACTCTTAAAAGAACTTGTGAGCAATGCCAAGGAGTTAACCTTTTGGTCAAAGGAAGGTGTTTAAATTGTAAATGTGGAGATATATATATATCTCCAAGTAAGAGCAGATGAGGGTCTAGACCAGTCTAAGGCTGATTGCAGCTGTTTTCTCCTGACCCCAATGGAAAGTTACCTCTTAGTAACCTCTTAGGGATAAGGACTTTGGAGATACCATTTAGAGACCTGAATAACTCAATCTGAAGCTATAAAAGAACTTCCTTAGCTCCTAGGTAACGGTTAACCTTTTGGGAGACAATACACATAGTTTATTGTCTGAGTCTAACCCCTGGAAATAATGCTAATGATGGGTGGACGAGTTCATGACTGGTTGGTGGAAAAGACGCTTGGTGGGTGTGGGACTTTGGCGTGCCCATCAGATCCTATTGGTAAGAAGCTGACTATTTCACCAACACCTGAGACCAGCCTTCCACCCACCCTCAGCCACAAAAGAATAGGAAAAGGAGTAATTTCTGTTCTTAGGAGAGCTTCTGGGTCTGTGGCCCCACCCTGTTAATGTAAAGGAGGGATGCCATGGTGCAGGACCCAGCAGAAAAATAGCTGTTCAGAGAATTAGGACCACTCTTAACAAAGTGGTGGCCAGAATAGAAGTGAGTAGGGAAGGTACAGCAAAGTAACTGGGCTGGTATGGAAAGTGTGCGGGACCAGTGAGGGGACCTGGCTTGTGGAAAAGGAGGAGGAGCCAGGAGCCTATCGCTATGGGTAAGAGAAGTAGACATGGCCTGATATCTCAAGGCCTTTCCTGGTTTCCCTCTACAGCTGGGGTCCTGATGTCATCCAATTTCTCACAGCTGCACATCTGGATGCCAGAGGAAGAAGGATCCTTAGTATGTCTCTCCTGGGAGGAAAGAAATTTCCTGGCTCCCAGTCTCTGAATTTTCAGCATCAGTTTCTATTTCTTTTGGTGGGGAACCAACACTTTCTGGGGAATCTAGAACTCTGGACTCTACGGGTATGGGCAGGAGAGTAGAAGGGGAAAATATTGCTCCTTAGGAAAGACTCAATTTGTTTAAGGTAGTGGCAGGAGGCTTGGATAGAGCCCCAGAAATGACATTGCCATCTTCCCAGGGGATTCTGATGCCGGCAGAACCCACATGATGATTTGAGTCCATTGCTCTAGGAAATCCATAGCCTGGGGGCAGGTGGGGCAGACTGCCTACGGGGAAGAGAGGCTGCACAAACAATGACACAGGTACCCATCCCAAGGTCATGGGGAGAATTAGCTATGCTGTGTGGCTATGACCGGCAGGTAACATGCAAGAAGGCAGGTAATCCTTCTTCTATGACAGTTAGCCCTCTGAGTCAGGACCTCTGACTTTTCCCCTCCCTGAGTCTGCCTCTTCCAGGCCTTCAATTCTGAAGCATGTAACTGGGGGAAGCTCAGGCAGAGTCGAGTAACTGGGCATGTCTGGAGGGCTAATGCCGGGACAGCAGGAAAGTGGATCCAGGTTGTACAGGATTACAGATTGTAACAGACTGTGGAGTCAGACTGCCTGGCTCAGAATCTCAGCTCCACCACATACCAGCTACGTGACCTTAGACAAGTCTACTCCGTTTCTTCATCTCTAAAATGGGGATAATAACACACCATACACACACACACACACACACACTCTCCCAGGCAAGTGAGGCAAGTTTAAACCAACAGTTCTCTCTTTTTCACCCTCTCCCTGGTTCCCTCCTGTCCTCTGTAACTCATCCTATGCAACTAACTGCCTTCGGAGAATACAATCCAACACAAATCCTTTTAGAAAAGCAGGTTTATTGGTCAGGCTGCTCACCAGGACACAGCAACGTGAGAGGCTCCCCAGAGCCTGCAGGAAACTGCGTCTGCCCACAACTCAGGTCTCTTTAGCCCATCAGCTCTAAGGAACCTGTCCCACAATCCCCATTCTCCCTCAGCTGACGAGTCTCCTATCTTGAAGCATTCAGAAGAGAGAAGGGAACCAAGGAAAGGGGGTGGGGGGAGCAAAGCTTTGTATTGTAAAAAAAAAGGTTTGTGTCCCCAGGCTCCCTCCCTCCACCCCTTAAAACAATTAGCTGCAATTCTAAAAAGCAGAGCAGGGAAAATAAGGCAGAGGAGGTGGGGGAGAAGGAGGAAGCCTTCGTGTCCTCTTTGGGCTGTGACTTGCAGGAGGGGGAGTTGTCTTTGTTTCTGACAACCCCCTTACTGGGGAGGAACAGCAGGACTTGAGTATCCAGAGGAGACCCTGGAAGCAGCAACCTCTTACCCCAAAAATTCAGGAGAGGAACACACAAGGACAAGAAGGTCTTGGCACGTTCTGCAGCTCTTATACTAGCTCTAGGGAAGGGTCTTGAGAAGAATCTGCCCAGAGTGAGGCAAGGCTGGGTTGCCCTATACACTGAGATACCATACTCTGCTCCCCTCCCCTCCACCTCTCAGCTGGGTGGCACAGCCATTAGCATCTTGCTCTCTTTCCAGTATGCCTCCCTCCTAACTCCCAGCTCTCTGCAGCCTGGTGCTGTCCCCTTCTGGGACCCTCATTTCCTGGGCTTTGAGAAGTGGACTGCCCCTGGGGCACCATCCAAATCCCATTTGAGGGATGGGATGAGGCTTTTCGCTCTCTTATCTTTGGATCCTCTCTTCCCCACACTGTCCTCCCTCCTTATTCTGAATAGTCCTGCTGTCCTCTGACAGCCCCAGTAAGATGGGGTTCTTATCCTGTGTTTGTCATGCTACTCATGAGAATGTTCCTCTCTTCACCCATCTCCACCCACCTTCTACTATTTCCTGTTCTCCTTCCCAAAGCCATAGCCATGTGTTCCTGTGTGCAGATACATAAACATGTATGTGTGCGCCACTCCCACCCCTCCTTTCCCACGGCTCTCCTTGGCTCCTGCCTTACTTTTGGGGACCCTTTGCAGAGACAACCTGTGCAGGGTTCATGGCTCACTCTGCCCTCTCTCCTCCACTGCCCAGGTTCTCCCAAAAGCTGCTTTCAAGTCCTTCCAGTATGTGGCCTCCCAGGTAGGCAGGGGTCTTCTTCAGAATTCACTCTTTCCTATATTTTAGCATTGAAGCCTCCAAGGATCAGGATGAGAAAGAAGAGCTCAGTGAGCAGGAATGACAGCAGCTGGGTGTGTGAGGGGGAGATTTGGGGGAAGGCAGCCTGCCCCAGGGGGGGGGCCCAACTATTGAAATGGCAGCATTTTCCCCTAAGATCTCCAACTTGCACAACCAGGACATGAATCACTTCCCTCTCCACTTCCCTCCAGACTGTGCCCAAATTGGGGCTGTCCTTTGTGGAGGCTGCCTCCCTCTCCCATCTTAACAGCTGTAAGACTTGGAAGGGTGTTCCTTGAGGCGAGGTGCCCTCAATTTAGAAATATGTCAGCCAGTTTGTGGCTGAGAAAGAATGCGAAAGAGAAAGTTCAGGAGGGAAAAGAATCGGGGGAGAGGGCGGGGAAAGGCAGAGGGGGGTGCGGCCGCCTGGGCAGAGCCCCACGCCATCCCGCTCAGTCGCTGTCGCTCTTGTCCACCAGCACGGCATCCGACTCCTCGGTGATCTCCAGTAGCGTGTGCACATCGGGGCTACTCCCGCGCAGCAGGTCGATGGCCTCGCCGCGTTCCATGCTGCCCTCCTCATCGTCGGGGCCCACCTCCACCATCTCAGTGGCCTTCAGCACCTCCACCTCGCCCTCACGGATCTTCTTGACGTGGAAGGTGAAGGGCGGCACCTTGTAGACCGCGGTCTTGGAGCGCGCGTAGACCACGTGGTCGGGGGTGAAGGACTTGCGCAGCTTGTCTCGCGAGGTCTTGAGCTTCTCGCGCCGCTCGGCGGGGACCAGGCGCGTGCCCAGCTTGTTCATGCGCTTCTCCAGCGTGTGCCGCGTCTTCTCCAGGTTCTCCTTGGTCTTGAGGCGGGTCTTCTCCAGATTCTCGCGGGTGCGCACCTTGGTCTTCTCCATCTTCTCCTTGGAGAAGGCCTTCTTGAAGTCGTCCACGCGCCGCAGGCCACTGCGCTTGATACGCTCAGCGCGCGACTCCTCGATGACCTCCTCCACCTCCACCGCCTCGTCCGAGGACAGCTCCAGGGCCGCTGCGTCCTCCTCGGGCCGCTCGCCCTCGCCCAGCTCATCGCCCTCCTTCTCCGGCAGTGTGTCCGACTCTTTCAGCGACTTGCCGATGCTCAGTTTGGCCGGTAGTTTCACTTCATCCTAAAGGTAGAGCAGAATGAAAAGATTAGGGGGGCCGGGAGGAAGGGCTGGGTGGGGACCTAAGGGGGCCGCTGGGTGACCCCGAGGCAGGGTGGCGGAGATCCTGAGTGTGGGGTACCAATGAAATCGACCCGGACTTGTTCACCGTTGTATCCCCAGTGCCTGGCACAGAGCTGGGGACACCTCGTGGGTGCCCCATAAATATATGTCGAATGAATGGTAACTATACAGACATGGCGAGGAGGGAACCGTTGGAGATTGGCCTGTAGTATAATAGCACATCGGTTAAATATCGCTGCGGCCCTCCAACCCTGTCTTTGCACCCTACTTCCACCTTTCTTAAGTTAAACCATTCCTTGCTTTGTGCGTCCCAGAGAACGGAACTTAACTTTGGAAATGGACAGAGCGCCCTCTGGTGCACTAAGTCACACGCTGCCCGAGCCAGGCCTAAAAGCAAAGGGGTTTACGAAATGTTTGTTCAGGTTGAGGGGTCCTGGTAGGGAGATGAACTCACAGCCAGTATCAGGCGTCCCCCAAGTCGGGTAGCTTGAACGCAATGTAAAGGGAGTGCGTTTCCCAGATTTTAAACCATTTCAGAACCAGTCTTAGAGAAGGAGCGTCGTGGCCTATGTCCTCCCTCCCTGACATCCTCACACTGTTTGGCTCCACCAGTGGTCATCCCCCCCCACACACACACACACACACGTAGAAATTCAGGGAGGAAACAGGGAGAAGCTGGCTAGCAGCCAAGGGCGGCATGTTTTCTCCCCAACACTTATATTTCTTCTGGTTCTGACTTCCCTGCCTTGGAATGGAAGGGAAGGATTACTTTTCCATTCTTGCTTTTTTCCCCAGATCACAGCTCAAAGGGCCAGAAGTAGGATGGTGGTCCCAGATTCTCTAAGATCCTGGAGCTCAGAACCAGTTCTTCCCTCTTCCCCTGGGAGGACCTAGCACCAGCACTGTTTTCTAAGATCCTGACTCTGGGCCAACGTTTCCAAATCTCAGGATCACCTCCCACCAGAAGGGGAAAGGGGGAATAGCCCAGAACATAAACAGGGTCTCCTCTTTAGTCCAGACTCTTTTTTAGAGACTTTAGATGAAGGAATGAGAGACAGTTTTTCTAAAGGGTTTTCTGAAGAATATTTCCCAGAACTGTAAGAAAAATCACAACTGAGAAAAATGAGGCAACGTAAGCTGAGCCCTCTCATAAACACGCAAATACACAAACACACACACAGACACACACACACACACACACACACACACACACACACACACATACATTGGGCACTTGGTATCTCTGCACCACCTGCCAGAGACATTCCTTCCCAGCCCCCAACCTCTTTCCTCTTCCCTCCCATCCACATCCCCCCAGTTTCCTGGTTTACACTGAACACTATGAACACCCCCCTCCCAACTTCCTTCCCTCCCTGTCAATAGCATTAGCAGGGACAAAGAGGGAATGCTGGCTCCACCTCTTCTCCTAAACTGTGCACCAGCTCTTCTGGGCATCAAGCCACCTCAAGCTCTCATTATTCAACTACAATTCCCAGCAGGCAAGGTGACCTAGACATAGGGCATGCTGGGATTTGTAGTCTCCACTTGCGATAGACGGCTTAGTACTATTGTGGGCATCCTAGGGCATTCTGTCCATCCTTCTGCCTTTTACCATTTATAGAGGCATTGAAGGGGTGTTTTCCTTATTCTGAGTGTAGGAGGGTCCCAACCTCTCTTAGCATTCCCTATGATTTCCAGTTGTGAATCTTTGGGTCTCCTTTTGTAATCAGTTGTCCCAGTTCACCACTCAAGTCCTCTTTTTTTCACACCATTTTAGAACTCTCTAGGATCTAAACTCTCCACTACTTCTTCATCTATCTCCACCCTAAATTCATCTGCAGCCCCATATCAAAAAAATAAAATTTCAGCTCTGATCTCTCCTTCACAGCCTACCAAAATAAAAACCCACATACACACCACCAAAGGGTGGAGGTGAACCCCTCCTTTCACTAAGCTCAGACAATGTGGATGGACTAGGGAAGGATTAAGGGTGATGGGCGGGGAATAGTCAGGAAACAGTTCCAGCTGCTGGAAAACAAATCCACATTGTCTCCCTGCTCCACCCCCAGCGTCCCTGATTCTCTCCCCCTGCTCCACCCCAACCCCTAAAGGCTGAGCTGGCTGGTTTTCCTGGCCCCTGGCTTTCTAGATAAAGGTCTTTGCCAACTGAGTTTGGAAGTGAACAGGCCTGGGGAAAGAGTTGCAGGCTTCTTATAGCCAATCCCATCTTCCTAGTGCTTGATGAAAGGTCTCAAATACATCAGGGAGCAATCCCAGTGAGGAGAGGTTTATTTCTGGATTTGGGGGCAACTTCTCCAGTCCAGATAGGTACTTGGGACTTATCCCTATTCATTATAGGTTTTCCCCAGAGTGATGGCTTACACCAGAGGAGCTGCCCTCTTGGTTCAAAGTCAGGGGACAGGGGAAGAAATAACTTGACCCAAGTCCCTGGACAATGTCCAGGAGGCTGGCTCTGGAGAGGGTATTCCACCATGACTTCTAGCTTTTCCCCTCTATTAATGAATTTTTTTCTTTCTCCCTGTTTCCAAGCCAGGTTTCCCCTATGACTCACAGCCTTGGAGCGCTGTCTTGGGCCCACCCGGTTTGCCTGTTGCTACAACAACCATAAACACAATTCCAAAGCACCTCCCCCTACCCTGGGCACACAGGCCAGGCACCCTTGTCCCACCCCTACTTCCCTGGCAGAGCTCCTGAACCAAAGGAGGAGCCTCAGGGGGTGGCAGGGAGGAAGGGCTCTGCTTGTTCTGTTTTCACGTTTTTTATTAAACAAAACCACCACTCCCAACAGGCTTGGTTTCCAGAGTTACCTTTAATGACCAGATCTGAACAAAAGCATGCACAGCTTTCCCTCTCCCCCACCCCAAGCACACACAGCTCCCCAAACCAGGAAAGCACCAGTCCAGGATTAATAGAGGAGCCCCAGGGAAGCTCCCAGCCCCTTCCACTCTACTCCCCATCCCTGCTGTATAAACTTAAGATCCTTTGGTTTAGGAAGATTTTATGATGATGATAATTTAATTTAGCACCTACTGTGTGTCTGGTCCTTGGCCAGGCACTTCGCATTCATCAGGGAGAAGGGACAATATCATATAGCTCTGGGTAGGAGCCTTTCTTGTCTTAGAGCAAACCAGCTCAGTCCCCAACCACTCTGCCTGGGAATGGCCAGAGAAGACTTTGGAAAGGTAATTCAGAGACCCAGGATCTGCTCAGAGAGGATGTTAGAAGAGGGTGCAGACTGGGGGAGAGGTGAAAGAGAAACTAAGTCTTAAAAGCTCGGGCTGTCCACCTTAAGATGCCGAGACAAGGGGGTCAGAGAAACCACAGGCAGAGGGGTCCTTCTTGTCTGCTATAGCGTGATTCTCAACAGGGGTGATATTGTCCCTAAGAGGGTGGAAATTGATTTTTTGGGGGGTGGGAGGGTTTGGATATTGTAATAGTTTGTGGTACTCCAAAGAGTTCTAGTGTGTATGTGTGTATAAAACAAAGGTAGTATTAAAATTTCATGGGGGTGGGGACATTTAGGGGAAAATGTCTAAAAGGACTCCTTAGAGGGATGATTATGAAAAAAAAAAAAGTTGAGAAACACTGTGCTATAGGGAGGCCAGAGGATCCAAGCCAGAACCAGCTAAACTGTCCCCCCTTCTAGCTTCTCCGAGTTGGCAGCTTTTGAGTGCCCCACCCAAGGCAGGATCTGGCAAACATAAGGGATCTCTTTGCAAAACATTTTCAAAAAAGACTGGAAAAAATAAGTGTAAATATTTTCCCCAGCTACAAGGCGGGGGCGGAGAGGGCACAGAACAGACCCCAGGCCTGGGCCTCACGAGGGCCCTTTCCGTCGAGGCTTTGAGCCAAACTGGCCTGTCCCTGAGGAGAAGACAGAAGTGGGAAGGGAAGGGAGAATCAGAAGCCATGGTGCAGTTTCATGCAATTTCATGCAGGGCAACATTGGGTGCAGCTCAAGTATGGTGCTTGGAGTGTCTACTATTAAGACAGAAACCAAGAAGTAGGGGAGGGCCCGTTCCCTTCACCTCCCACCCCGTTGCACACGCCATATTTGCCTGAACTCTGCATAATGTGAGCATGTTTCACAATGCTCATCACCTACCCACAAGGGACAGTGGCTTGGAAGAGGCTAGCCATCCCGCACTGACCGCCACTAAGCAGTGAGCTGATCGTGGACTGGAGTCACACCCCATGCCCACAGCCCATGGGACCAAGGAGACCCTAAGCGCCCCCACCAGCTGTCGGCTCCTTTGGGGTAGACAGAGGCACAGACTCTGGATAATAGGGCAGTGCCCTAGGCATCTGGTCAAAGGGTGGGAACTCAGGCACTGTCTCAGGCTTCAGGTCAAAGGGCTCAGTCTCAGGCAGAAGGTCAAAAGGCACGATCTTGGGTGTGGCCAGGTCAGAGGGTGCACTCAGCTTCTTCTTGGGCTAAGATGAGGAAAAGGGGTTTAAATGGGGCTTGGGATGGATGCGGATGGGGTTTCGAGAAAGAGGCCTTAGTGAGCATGCAGAGTTGGGGCTGGTGAGTAAGGAGGTGGAGGAAATACACACAGTATTAGGATGGAAAGAAACCACATTGTAAATGTTTCATCAAGAGGGCCCTAGGGCTAACGGGTGGGACAAACCCGAGCCCATGAATTAATAAACACAATTTAAATGGAACCCCCATTTTTCTTCCTTCTGGAATCTTCCTCAGGCCCGTCCTTCACCTCCTACTTTCTGTCTCTACCAGCTTTGGTAGTGGGCTGATGCTATTGGTGGGAAGGGGCATAGAGTGATGCTGGGATAGGGAAGGAGTTTTCTAAGAGGCCAGTTGTTAGACTCTAACTAGGGAGGCTCCAATTAGTAAAATTGAAGGTGGGGATCACTGCTGATCCCAGTTCTCATTATTCCCCAGGGCAGGGTGGGCACTGGGTGCTGCCCCGGATAAGGAGAGGGAGAGGCATAGAAGAGGAATATCCTGACGATTTCCCTTTGGCCATGTCCTCACCTCCTGCCTCTCTTGCCACCCTTCCCCCAACCCATGCTTGGGCTATCAGACATCAAGAGGCACAGAGAAATCAGGATAAAAAACCAAGCTATATTTATGACAGGTGGACCTACATCCTGGGGCATCCAGGGGCAGCTCCCAACTCTCCTTCCTGAGCGGCTGAGCCACCACTCTTGCTTTGGACAGTCAGGAGAAGTCAGGGGAGAGGGACAGTTGGAGGCATTGTCAGACTCTGGTGACAGCAGTGTTGAGTAAAGACCTGCAGCCACAAAAACGCAAAGCAGCAAGTGCCAACCTGCCCTATGGGGTACAGGGAGAAGGTGGGAGTGGCAGGGAGGCTGAGGAGACAGGAGCTAACATAGTCCTCTTCTAGCCAGATGCAGAGGCTATGCCAGGGGACACCCACATTAGCCAGGAAGCTCTAGTCCTTATACCCTGCTCCCCCCACCCACTGTCATTGGGCCAGGTGACCATACATTGCCTCTTCTTCAGCACTATGAGGCTAAGCAGCTAATGGCCACCAATCTTAGCCATACTTAGGGACACACACACACACACACACACACACACACACACACACACACACACACCAGCCCCAGTGCAAAGACTATGCAACTATCTCCCTCAGAAAATAAAGGAACCAGAACCAACCCTCCATTAGGGCAAACCTCCACCCTGATTTCTGCTGCAGAGTCCAAGAATAGAAGGAGGAGGTGGGGGAACAAAAAGCGTAGCAGAAGAAGGGGTACACCTGGGTTCTGGCCTCAGCTTTGACCCCCCCATCACTTGAGTGACTATAGGCAAATGACTTCCTTTCTCTGGGCCTCAGCTTCCTACGCAACAAAATGAATAAACTGAAGTTGATTATCTCTGAGACATCTTCCAGCTCAAAAAGACCATCATGACAGAATGATGAAATATTCACAATGGTATGGTTCAAAAAAAAAAAAAAGGAACACATCACCACTCATCTCTGAGGTTTGTTGCCTAGCAACAATAAACCCTCTCTTCTCCCTGTCAGCTGCCCATTCTGTACTATCTCCTCCCTTTTTTACTTTGACCTTTACAACAGTCAGACTTTATATACTGAAAAAAAAAGTCAGAGGGAGGAGCATAATTTCCTTTAGTCTTAGAAATACCCCTAAAAATACTCTCCCTGTTGGGATCCAGTGACCAGGAAAAACAACCGAAACTCAGCTCTTTGGAGGAAAGACATGGTAAGCACTCTCTCCATGGCCAGGAGGCCTAGGGGGTGAGAGGGACCAAGTTGGGAATATTCTTTGACAAAGAGTTGGGGTTCTTCTGGAACAAGGTAGCCCTGATTTGCTTTGAGTCCAGGAAGGAGCTATAGATTGGGTTAGGACTTGTGGAGGAGAAGCCAGCAAGCCCTCCTTCCAGCCCTGGTTGTCCTTCCCTTTAAAGCCCATGAGCCACCTAATCCCTTAACTGCTTCCTGGTCCTATTCTCAAGCGCTTGGAGCAGGTCTGATGGGTCCATATGTAGATCACCAACTGCCTCACCAAAATGCTCAAGGAAACATTTATTTCCATTTTAGCCTCTCTTCTGGATTCCAAAAGAATTCTAACAATATCCCAATCATTGGGAGAATTGGCTCTTTAACGATCACAGCTCCCCCTGTTTATATAGTGCCTACAATCTGCTTGATCAATATCCCAGCAGTTCTCAGCCCACTGACCCCTAGTAGAATTCACTTCTCTTGTTCACTAGCTGTTGCCTAGCTAGGTGCCACCAGATAGAAGGGGAAGCCAAGCGGCTAGATTTTGTGTGGGAGACGGAGAAGAACAGTAATACTGACTCAGAAGTGAGTTTAAAGTGAGGGCTCTGACATCCTGCGGTGGGAGGGGCTGAATTTCCTCTGTGTGTGTGTGTGTGTGTGTGTGTGTGTGTGTGTGTGTGTTCAAATGCAAACTTAACCTGTGCTGTCATTATATCTAGCAGTTCCTAGAATCTGGGATGGGGCCACACAAAAGATTCTTTCCTTTATCCCTAAGAAGGTATGGGAGGCCAGATGACCTGATCGCACAGCTGGGGCTTTCCCACCCTTTCAATGCTCCCCTCCACCCTGCCCCCTTGACCATATTATCACCTCTCACATCTGCAGTGTCAAATACAGCATCCCTCTTCTGTTCCCACACTGGAGAACTCATACCATTCTAGGAGGCCTTTCTCCAAATCTCTCTGCCTGGCCACCCAAGCCTCCAACCCATCAGCCTCATTTTCCCATAAATGTTGCCGCCCCCAATCTTCCCTATTAGGTCTGCCAAGGCACAGGGCTATTTTTACCTCATTCTCTTCCCAGGACGGCAGACCTCAGGGAGGAGCAGCCTCTGCTTTCCTCCAGCATCTGAGTTCCCTACCCTTTTGCCCCCACCTGGAACATCTGCTCAGCAGCTCAGGGAAGTTCTGCTTCCCTGAGCCCCACCCTGTCGCTGGAATCTTTTTTCCTTACCTCTGAGTTGGGACCACTTTAGTTCTTAGTTATCTCCCCTGTCTTTTGGGGGCTCAGAGTGCCCAGCTTGAGTTATTCCTTCTATCTCAACTCCTGCCCTGGTTTAGTACAGATGCAGTCAAAGCCACCCTTTGATTAGACCCCCTCCCAACCAGACACACAATATACAGCCACAGATCCCTGCCAACTGCGGAGAGGGAGTAACAGAGGGATGCTCTTGGCCTCTGCATGGAAGTCTTTCTCCCTCCAAACCTGTCCTTCTCTCACAATCTCCGTCTTTGACAAAGGGAGGTTTTACCCTGAGACTAAGGATTTTCCCAGGTCTTACAGCCTAGGGCATTTAAAGTGAGAAGGGTCACTCGTTCAAGCCTTTCATGGCAACTCTCTACCACACCAGACGCCAGAGAAAAGATAAAGCTGGCTTACTCTCCTTCCCTTGATGCCCCCAAGTGCTAGGTAGGTCTCTTAAAAAATCTCACCACCCCCCCCCAATCCTGCTTCCTCCAAACAGTTAGATTAAGTGGAAACAACTCTGGGCAAACATTTTCTACCAGATGGTGCTGTATGGGGGGTAGAAAAGCTTACTAAAAGACAAGTGCCTCTTGGGATTAGTCCCTGGGCATGGGGGCAGGGTGGAGAGTACCACTTCTTGTCCCACTACCACCTTCTCAGATAAGTACCAGCTCACCCACCTCTTGTGTCTACTGTCCCCAAACGCTTGCATCTTTCTTAGCTCCTTCTGAAGACACCAACCTAAGGACCTCACAGCATCCCAGATGGTCACTCAGAACCCAGCTTGACCAGGCCCCAGAGAGGTCAGTGAAACCACAGCTCCCTGATAGGGTCTTCTCACCTAAGGGGTGTGGGACATCTAGCCTCCTTCTTTCCATTCCCTTTGGCTGAGAGAGGAAGGGGGAGGGGGAGCACGGACTACCCCTCCACCTCCAACATCTCACCTCCTTGAGGCAGGAACATCAACCAGGCCTGCAGGAAGCACAGAGGTGAGGCTGGGCACATTCCCACCCAAGCAAAAATCACCAAGCCCTCAGCTCAGGCCCACCTTAATGAGACCGAGGAGGAGGAGTAGATAGGGGCAGCAATCCTAAGATTTCCAGGTTTATTTAGGGTTATGATACAAAAGCTACATTTTTATTCAGGCAGGAGGAACGGGGAGAGGTGCAAGGCAAGTAACAGGCCGCCCGGGCGGAGCCTGGGGCGCTCCAACCTCCTCCGTCCAGGCAGACCTCTTCTCCACCAACCCCCGCAGGGTATGCAGGGTGATTCACTGCTCCCAGACCGCGGGACTCGCGGGGGCTGTCCACTATCCTACCCCAGCCCCGCTTACTCTCTTCACACTCCCCACCCGCTCCCCGGCCTGCCTGCTTCTATTGGGTGAAGAATACCGGCGAGCCGCCGGCTAGGGTGTCCCCAAGGGCCTGAAAGTGTTGGGAATCCAGGGGCAGATTCGCAGCGAGGAGACGGGGTAAGCAGCCGAAGCTGAGGCAGGGTCCGCGGGGGTGTGCTGGCTGTGACGTCCCTCGCCTGACGCAGCCCCCGCCGGTGCGTGCCTGAGCCCTGAATCACCCGCTATATCGGGCGGGCAGGGCTGGAGGCCCCAAACCCGGGCCGCGCGGCCAGTGTCCGCTTACAGCTGTCCCTAACGGCCGCCAGGGACCCCTGGCTTTCCCCAAAACGTCCTCCAAGTAAGAAGACTTTTGACAGAGCCAAGTTGGGAGCAGTCTCCGAGGGGCAGTGTCTCCGAGTCCAGCCCCCCTAACTCGGTCCCACTACATGTCTGACGCCGGAGGGCTTCGGCTCGGGTGCAGAGCGCGCCCCTCTGCGCGCTTCAGGAATCCACCTCTCACCCCACCCAACCTCAGCAGCGCTCTCCCAAAGGAGGGTGTGTCGCCCGAGCCGGGCTAGGCTGGCAGGATTGCCGCGCCTCGGGCAGGACCCCCACCCCAAGCCTCGGACCGGGGACGGCGGTCCGGGCGCTGAGCTCTAGGTGCGGTCTGCCCCGCCAGCTCACCTGGTAGATCATGACTTTAAAGTTACGGCGCCTCAGCAGCTCGGCCTCGTTGACCTCCAGCTTCTTGATCTGGCCGGCCTGGCGCTCCAGGCTGCCGCGCACGGTCTTCACGTTGACGCTGACCTTGCGCACCTTCTCCAGCAACTTGCTCACGGTGTTGCTGGTGGTGGCGTGCGCTTTGCCTAGCTTGCTCAGCTCGCCCTGGATGCTCTGCACAGCGCCCTCCATCTCCGCCTGCCGCTCCTCCAGCTGAGCTTGGGTCAGCTGGATCTGGTCGACGGCGCCGATGATTTTGTCCAGAAGGCTCAGCACCAGCACGCCGTTCACCTGGTCCGACTTGATCAGCTCCTCAGAACCGGCACCCGACGGCTCCTCCGCTGCCGGCGCCCGCACGGGGGAGGACCCCGGGTCCTCGTTGTCAGTGTACCCGGGAAGCGGCTGCTCGATGATATGGAGCTGGGTGTCCTCCATGGCTACCCGGAGCCGTTGCGGGGCCGGCCGGCCGGGTGGAGCTGAAGCTGGAGCGGGAGACTCGGGAGAGGAGGAAGAGCGGGAGGGGGGAGAGCGAGAGCGAGCGGAGAGCGGAGGAAACCCGAGCCACGTCCGTGCGCCCCGGGACGGCGGCCAGAACTGTGGGGTGGGGGGTCTGTGAGCTCCCGGCTCCCAGGCCAAACCCCAGAGTCTTGTAGCCCATTGGCTGGCCCCACCCCAGAAAGGGAGGGACCGGGACAGAAGGGGAGACCGATGATGGGGAAGGGAGGGCAGCCCAGGGGGACCCGAGAGCTGAGCGCCCCACCCTTCCCAGGATGGTTGGAATAGTTGGAGCGGGAGACTAGGGCCTCCACTGGCAGCGGAGGCGGCGGGAGCGGGGCTGGGGCGGAGGAATGCGAGCTGGAGAGGAAACAGGTCCTAGAGTGTTGCCCTACTTTTCCCTCTCGCTTTTCCTGCTCACCTGCAAACCGGCTTCAGCCTTTTCAGTTCTGGAGCAGGGAGTCAGGTGGAACATGAGATCCTGACATTATATGCGAATAATTGTGTTTGCCTGTGCCAAATTTTTGAAAGGGAAAGAATCCATGGCTTCCCCAGTCTTTTCGAAGGGGCCTCTAATCCCCGACCCCAAGCTACCAACTGCTGTTCTTGAGGGTTTGTTTGGGGAAGGGAAGGAAGAGAATTTAAGTTAGGGTCACAGTGGTAGTGAGGGCCTGCAAAGCTCCTCTAGGTTCCTTTTAGAATTATCCTAACAGAGTAGGATTTAAGACCCTCTAACCTCTCTCTAAAAATCACCTTCCCTGTGTTTCTCCCCCCCCCCCCAGGCTTAGCTTACACTAACCTCAGAGAGCAGGACCTAGGACTGCACCCTTCTCTATATATCCTAGAGACTAGTGCTCAGCAATCAGGAAGATCATCAAATCCCATCTCCTCATTTGACAGAAGGGAACAGGAGTACCTGGAGAGGCAAGTGACCTGCTAGAAGTTACCCACAGGGTAGCATTGGCTTGATGCTCAGACCAGGTCCCTGGACTCCTCCTGCGCTTTTCACCTTTCGTTGGGACAGGATGGGCAGATGTGGCCACCCACATGTGCTGGTTTTGAGCCTGTCAGCCTGAGGATTAACTACAGACATATTTTTAACCATATTGGATACCAAGAAGCAGGACCCTTAGCTCAGAACTTCAGGGAAAGAGAGGCTGCCCGTGCTCCCCCATTTTGCTCTCTAGCACAGCTGAGTTCCCTGGAGCAGCACCAGCCCCCTTTCCCCCAGAAAAGCTGCAAACCTTTTCCCTGGTTAGGAAAGCAAGCTTGGGTTTCTCCAGCTGGATAGATGATGGTCTTGGCAAAAGGTCTTTTCTAGTCTGGCAAGCATTATCATTAGGAAGAGTGAAAAACTGCTTGGTGGGGACTTGGGGCTCCATCAATCCAGTGAGAGAACCCACCAACCCAGAAAGGAGCTGAAGAGCTCACTGTCTGGGGTAGCCCCAACAACTGTCGGATAAAATATTTCCCCTAACACTTCAATAGCTGTTTTCTCAGAAACAAGTGGCTTTCTTGTCTGAGATTCAAGTAGGATGAACTGATATATAGAATCATAACTGGTATATAAAATCACATATATGTCATATGTAATATATGAAAATAAATATCTGCTAGAACTGACAGATTACCAATTTATTTTAGAATTTAAGAAAAATTTATTTTGTCAATTTAAGTTGCTCCCACTGAGGACTGATAAGATTTCTAGAAAAAAGAAGAGGGACAGTAGAGAACCTTACCGGATTTTCATAAGTTTCTTACATTTTAAAAAATGGGTTAGATTATTTTCATAGGTGACACACAAGATACAAACTGTGAATAGCACATGAAGAAATACAGTGAAAAGAAGTTTTCTTTCTACCCCTGTCTGCAGTACTTAACTTCTTTCTCAGTAGACAATTGCTACTATTTTCTTCTATAGAAAGGCTCTGCATATATGATATATATATCTCAAAATTTTGCTTTTTTCAGTCTCTAATGTATCCTGGAGAATGTTCCATATCGGTACATATAGAGCCGTCTTGTTTTCCAATATATAGATGTACTATACTTATTTACCTAGTTCACCATCAATGGACGTTTACAGGTTACAATTTAACCTCACTTGGAGGAGCTGCTGAAGAGGAGTTTTAGTGGTTGATTTGATTTTCGTGGTTGCATGCTTGCTAAAAGGAGTTAAGTCCATGCCATTTTGGCTTTCCCATCAGGAGAGTATTTCTACTCTTCAAAAAGGAATGTAGATGAGTCAAATTATGTCCCAGGGATAACCTAATGAGCACATCTCTGATTCATGTCATGCCTCCTTAACAAAGAATTTGGCTTCAGAAAGGGCCCTACCCTTACATACCTACTTATGTCCAAAAAATAATCTATATCAAGTTTCTCTCCTGTTCCTCTTCTTACTAAATGCCAGCTAAATCCAACAGGGGGCGTGCTGAGCCTTGGTGAACTAACTTTATCAACACCCAGAACTGAAGCGGAACGATCCTTCCCAGAGGACTTCACTCCATTTCATTGAAAATAAGCAGTTTGCCTTCGTTGGGCATTGCATTCAGCATGCCATTGCTTGCATTCAGAGTTGATGCTTTGCATTTTCCATTGCTCACTCTATTTGCTGAAAGGCACACTTGTATTGTGTGCTTTCAGCTGCTGAGGCAGAGTCTGTAAAAGGGATAGAGAGGTGAAAACAAACAACCCTTTGGCCCAGAAAAAGAACACCAGGATGCAACCATGTCAGCAGCTGGACTCTGACAGGACTCTATCATATTCCTCTATCCGTCCACTTATTCCACAAAGTGTGACTACTCACCATGAGCCAGCTACTGGGCTGGGGACTTCAAAGAGGAGGAATAAAGCCCAAACCTTCCTGCTGAGAAATTCAGTGTCGCAAAAGAGACAGGTGCATAAATAGTTTCTGATACAAAATGGAAGGTGCTCGAGCAGTTCAGGGAAAGTTGTCACTACTCCTGGGAGAGTGGGGAAGGGTTCTTAGGGGGAGAGTCTCTAGATATAAAGGAGGAGGGAAGGTAGACCCTTCCCCATCTCCCAGCAGTGACAACATGAGGTGTGAAAGTGCAGGGCTGAGGAGTGGGTAGTTAGGCATTGTTATTTTCTTATGATGGTTCTGCCATAAGTTTTTTGGGGGTTTTTTTTGGGGGGGGCATGGAGGGAGGAGGGGAACAGTGTGTTTTTCCAGGACCCATCAGCTCCAAGTCAAGTAGTTGTTTCAATCTAGTTGTGGAGGGCGCAGCTCAGTGGCCCATGTGGGGATCGAACTGGCAACCTTGGTGTTGTGAGCACCGCGCTCTAACCAACTGAGCTAACCTGCCGCCCTCTGCCGTAGGTCTTAACAGTTTACATTCAGGGAGGTCTAGCAAGGTGTGAGGAGTGCGGCATGCAATATGTTCCATTCAGTTTGGGATCCTTACTGGGAGCGATCCTAGGGAGACAGTGTGTTTTGTTAATAATAAATGGTTGGGATGAATGATGTGTCCTCACATCAGAAAAACAAACCATCCTTCAGGAAAAACTGGTCCTCAGCAGCTGGCTCACAGTTGCCACAGGTAGCAGCAGTGTCTTTCTCCTTAGATTTATAGGCACCATTCTTGTCCCTCTGACATAGATGAAAAGTGCCTCTAATGTTGTATGTTTCTCTTCCTCACAAATCCCTTTCTTTCTTTTTCAAAGAATGTACAGCTTTCCTGAACCAGAAAACAATCAAAATTATCTATTAAGTGCTAATTCATGCATAGTTTGGTGCTAGAAACCATCCAAAGGACACAACGAGTTTGCTGTGGGGAGAAAAGATTTTTAGTCTCAAGGAAGCAGTGATTCAGGCTAACACAGAAAACATCAAGAAAATACATTAATGGAAATGCCATAAAACCTCCCCTCCCCCTTTGCCTTCAACTTGAACCGGTCTTTTATCCTAAAAATAAAAAACAACACATAAACAAACCAAAACTCTGGTCTTAATTGGCTTTACCTTCCTGTCACCTCAAGGTTGGGTACGTCCGTTTTCTCCTGTTCAAATTGCATTGTTTTCCAGAAATGTTGCTACAGATCCCTCACCCCCAGTTCAGGCCTTTAAACTTCTGCAGCTTATCCAAAAAGGTGGCTTCCTCTCTACTAAAAGAGCACTTAGAAATCATTAATAAACTCCATATTCTACCAATTATCTCTCCTTTTCTAATTATATTTGCACTCGGCAGGATTTAGCACGCTGTCCTTGAGACTCTCCCTCTTGCCTTTTGTGAGGTTGTATTACTTTTATTTCTTTTAGTCCCATTTGCTAACTTATTTCTTCTTCTTTTCATTTTCTTTTATTAACAGCTTTGAAAACTGCTCAATATAAACCCCAGCTTTATTGAGATATAATTTATATGACATAAAATCCACCTATCTGAAGTGTACAATGCAATGGTTTTTAGTACATTCACAGAGTTGGCAACCACCATCAATTTTAGAACATTTGCATCAGCCCCAAAATAAACACATCTGTTTAATAAAAAAACAAATCCGGACTTGGTAAAGAGAGACTTTATTTGAAAGGATTATTGCACGAGAGGAAAGGGACTATTGCAATCAGGGGAGAGGGTCTATTGTGATAGAGAGAACACTGTGACCATAAGATCTGTAAGTGTCTCAAGGGCTGAGCAAAAGGGTGTTGGTTTTTTTTTTTATAGAGAGGAGTAAATGAAGCTAGGAGGAACCAGGTGCAGGGAGTAGATGAAAGGGTGGCATGATAGGGAAATATATCCAAGAATGTTTTCCCCTGAGGCCAGCCTATCCTTAGGAGGAGCTGTGCTCTGGCTCAGGCTGAGAGTGGGCCAAAGATCAGGGACTTGGAGGAAGGAGAAAAAGTTTAAACAAGGTTTGGTTAACAAGCATTTTGTTCTGAGTGATCAGTGGGGACAAGCAGTTCAATTATCATTTATGAGGCAGAGAATGAGAATGTGGAGGGTCTGTGTTTGTCCTTGTCATAGGTAAACAAGGGGGGCATCTGTGAGTCATAGGGAGAAGGGTAGTTCTTTGCAGTAAGCTATTGTCCAGAACACAAAAGGGTAGGGAGATTTTTTCTTCTTTTTTTTTTAAAGAAATTTTATTAGGGAACAGTGTGTTTTTCCCAGGACCCATCAGCTCCAAGTCAAGTAGCTGTCTTCAATCTAGGTGTGAAGGACGCAGCTCCTTGGCCCATGTGTGGGAATCAAACCAGCAACCTTGGTGTTATGAGCCTGCGCTCTAACCTTCTGAGCTAACCGGCCACCCCAGGGAAATTTCTTTAAACTTCAATGTTTTCCAGGAGCACAGGGCTCAGGTAAAATTCAACACAGTCACCCCATACCCATTAGCTGTCACTCCTCATTCTTCCCTTCTCCCAGCCCCTGACAATCACTAAGCTATTTCTGTTCATAGACTTGCCTACTCTGGACACTTCATATAAGTGGAATTATATACTATGTGGCCTTTTTCTTGTCTGGCTTCTTTCACTTAATATATTTTCAAGGTTGACTCATGTTGTAGCATATATCAGTACTTCATTCCTTTTAGTGGCTCAATAGAATTCTGTATAGATATGCTGCATGGTGTTTGTCTATTCATCAGTTGGTGGGCATTTGGATTGTTTTCATTTGGGGGCTATTATGAATAACTCTGCTATGAGTATTCATGCTATTTTCTTTTTCGTGCCACTTTCTTAATACAGGTATTTAACATGGGCTCAGTCTCCAGCCCTCTGCTCTGGCTCCTGTCAACTTTCCCTTTCCTTTTCATCTTCTCTTCTGACATCCTCTTTGCTATGACCAGAAATGGGGAGATATTAAAAATATTTAAAACCAGTAGCACAAACATCCACTCGACCGAATGGATGCTGCCATCTGTCATGCTAAAGCAGAGTTCTGGCGGTCCCCTGCCATGCCAGGCATTACCAAGGGTCCTCTAGTAATTGCTGAATCCCATGGGGCCAGGAGCAGCAGTAATTTACTGGTATGTCCATAATTATTTCAGCATTTTAGCAGTCAGCCTTGGACTCGGACCTCTCTTCTAAATGTCAGGCTCTCATCTACCATTGCCTAGTTGGATGTTGCACCATCATCCCAAATCAACACGTGTAAACTAAATTTAATCTTTCCTCAAAAATCATGCCCCTCATGATTTTCTTACTTCTGCCAGTGGTACCATCATTCTCTCAACTACCAGGCTCCAACCTAGCAGTTATCTTTAACTCCTCTCTCTCCCTCTCCTCCCAAAGCAAACAAAACCCCAAGGCCTGCCTGTCCTTCCTCCATAATTGTCCTGTCATTCCCATTCCTGCAGCCATCTCTCTAGTCCAGTTGTCACCCCTTGATGCCTGCGTTGTCACTGTGCTTTCCTAGCTCGTCTCTGCATCTCTAACCTCTTCCCTCCAATTCATCCTGCACAGCACTGCCCGTTAATCTTCCTAAAACATTACTTTGTTGTCTCCCCTCTGCAAAAAAGTTTTCTGTGGCTTTACCTTATTTACTCAATATAGAAGAGGTTTGTTAGGTTTTGGCATCCAGATTTTGCCTGGAATCTACAATTTAATACATATTGATTGTTATGGTTAATTCCTTCTATCCTATACATTAACCTCCTGGTACTCCAGTTTGTCTGATAGACCCTGTTCCAAAGATATGCCTTGAGCATCATCCCCTTTGATATCTCCTGTACTATTGTTTCTTTCTGTGTATGTTTGTTCTCTTCAGCTAAGTGTTTGTAGGCTTGGACTTCTTTGAAATCTATGCAGCACCCAGCACAGTTTGGTATATTCAAAAGACACTCAATTTAGAATGTGACTTGAAATCAATGAATTGTGGAATGTTAGATCAGTAAAGGACCGTAGTGGTGCTATGTTCTTTCAAGGTCAGGTATCACCTTAGGGATCATCTGATTAGATGTTTTTCAGATTGATAACACTAAGGCCCAAAGGAGGGGGTAAATGAGTGGAAACTTGATTCAATGTGAATCATTTTAGAAAATGAATTAGCAGAGATTAAATTATGGAATAAAGTTTCTCCTAAATCTTGCAAATATGGCAATCTTTACAGATTTTAACGAATTTAACACATAATATGAACATTTACAATGTCTCCTAGACCCATGGAAATAATGACTTGCTTAAGTTTAATCAGAGATATAGCAAGTTAAAGAAAATGAGAATCCCTGACCAAGATAACAGTAAAACTTTATCCCAGTTCAAACAGAATTATAATAAATAGCCCATTTATCCAAAAAGATACAGGAGGGTTCTGTTAATTTAATATCTGGTTAACTGAATGTATAATCTGATTAGAATAGATTATACATAATCTATTAGAATAGGAGAAATCCATTTTACACTAAACATCTGGTGAGTAGAATGTTTATTCATGGCTCTGCCTCCAAATTGCTGTGTGATTTCAAGCAAATGGCTTTCCTTTTCTTAGTTCTTCACATCTCTTAGTTCTTAGTTTCTTTTTCTTTTTTGTCTGTTAAACAAAAAAGAGGAGGACCAGCCAAGTGGCGCATTGGTTAGGAGTTGGCTTGAGACACTAGCTCTGAGCAGCAGGATCCTGGTTCGGATCCCACATGAGGGCCAGTGACGCTGCGCCCTCTACAGCTAAGATGGTGAACAACAGGTCGACCTGGAGCTGGGCTTCTGTGAGTCGTAGGCTGTGTGGGGCTGGCCGGCAGTGAGCAAGTGTGAGCTTTTGTGAGCTGCCCTGAGCGGCCTTCCAATGGCCGGCGAGCGACTGCCTCACCCAGGAAGAGCGCAATGATAATACCAACATGGGCCAGTCAAGCAAGGTCCTCCACAATTAGACTGAAGAACAAAAGGACAGCAACTTGTCTGTTCCCATTCCCCGATTCCCCAATAAAAAATAAAAAAAAAAAAAAAAAAAAGGAGCTGATGAGTTCTAAGGCTCCTTCCAGTTCTGACATTCTGTGAGTCTATGAAACTAATCTTTGATACTTTAGAAAGCCCTTCAGGATCTTATAATACTTCATAAAAATTATTTTGAACATCATTCAAGCAAACATTTAACAAATATTTATCAAGTGCCTATAAAGTGCTAGTAACAGTGCTAGGACATGGGGACCCAGAAAAGACATGCTCCTTCCTATCAAGGGCTTATAGTCTAATATGGGAGCAAAACATGTATCTCAATAACTACAATATAATAGGATAATGGGCAAAAAAGGCAATCTATATAATGAGCAGTGGGAACAGGGGAAAGAGTACTTTCGTTTATATAAGGGAGTCAGGGGACATTTCAGAGGAATTGAGCTGTGGCTTGAAGAATAAATAGACATTTGCCAAGCAGAAAAAGGTAGCTGGGAGCTGGGATTCTAAGCAGAGGAAAGCTCTTGGTAAAGGCATCAGGACTTCAGACCCTTAACGGTTATTTGCCTTAGCAAATAGCTAAATGGGGCTAAAGTATAAGATCTTTGGAGGCAAAGAGGCTAAAGGTGAGATGGGGCAGAAAAAAGTGGCCCAATCACAATGCATTCTGGAAGGAATGCTAAGGGGTTTAGACTTTACCCTAAAGGTTATAAAGCACTACTTAGGATTTTAACCAAAAGAGGGAAAAGAACTGATTTGCATTTTAGAAAGAAAATTGATTTGAGGGAATGTAAATGATAGTTTGGAAGGGCCTGAGCCTGGAAGCGGGGAGCTCTATCAAGAGCTACAGGAATAGTCCCAGCAAGAGATGATGACCATCTGAAATAAAGTATACGATGTTCACAGAAGGAAGAGGTCTGATGGGAGAGCTTTACAGGAGGGAAAATCAATAGAGCTTGGGGAATGATTACATGTAGAGAATGAGGAGTCTAAAAGATTACAATTTTCACTATGTAAGAGTACAAATGTAGAAACCACAAAAGATTGGCTTAAATATGGACCAATCCTATGCTAATCCCTGGACAATGCTTTTAAAAATAAATTCCTCATATTAGTTTATTTGTAATTGATTTCTTTCTTCATATAAGTAGTAAAGTCTACATAGAAAAGCATTGTTAATTTACTTTTCGGTTGTTTGGTTTTAGGTAATATATATCGAATATGTTTAAATCCATGAGTTCATAATGATGCTTAAAAATATATATATATCTTTGGAAATCACCTTTGGAAAATCCTAGAGAACAAATTTATTATTTTGAAAACTGGAAATAAAGGAAAATAACTAAGCATTTATCCTACCTTGTCTGTTTGAATTAAACCCTGGGGAGGGAGGGATAATTCTTATTTATAGAATAACTTTATCTCATAAGTGAAGAAGGAATGATAGAGTTGGGATGTCGCCATTTTGTAGACTCGAGTAAAATAACGACCTAGATAATTATCATCAATGTCTGCTAAAACTGTTAGGTGGAAACTGATGGGGAACTCTATAATTGTTGTATCAGACTAACAACAGTTAGTCTAGGAGGAACAGTTCATTTCTTCTTTTGTTTATTGAAAGCAGATTCAAGAAAATGGGTTTTCCCTCCATTCATTAATCTTAATGTCACAAAAAGATAGAGGATCGACATTGTGTTTGTCTGGTGTGTGATGTAATAGGAAGTATACACCAACACCTATGAAGTGTTCTTGACAAAACAACAACAACAAAACAACCAAACCTGAATTTGATCAAACATCCAGATCTAACTACCAGATTACAGGAAATAAAGGGGTCAGAGAAATATATGAAACAATACTGTAAGAAAGTAATCAGCAAAATCCAAAGGTGGGAAATTCTACAGGACAAACAGCCCAGTTTCTCCAACAAATTGCAGAGGAGTGAGTGTGGCGGGGGGAGAGGAAGAGATGGGAAATCACTGAATTAAAAAAGACTTTAAAAGGGGCGGCCAGTTAACCCAGTTGATTAGAGTGCAGTGCTCATAACACTAAGGTTGCCAGTTCAATACCCACATGGGCCACTGAGTTGCACCCTCCACAACTAGATTAAAACAACTGCTTGACTTGGAGCTGATGGGTCCTGGAAAAATGCCCTCCACAACTAGATTGAAACAACTACTTTACTTGGAGCTGAAAAACACACTGTTCCCCAATAAGTAAATAAATAAATGAATAAATAAAAGACTTTAAGCCTATTTTATACTGCATTGAATATTTGAAAGTTGCTAAGAGAGTAGATCTTAAAAGTTCTCATCACAAGAAAAAAATTCTGTAACTATGTATGGTAGAGGTTAATTACACATACTGTGGTGATCATTTCACAACATATACACTTATCAAATCATTATGTTGTACACCAGAAACTAATGTTGTACATCAATTATACCTCAATTTTTAAAAAGCCTATACAAAAAAAAGGTTATTCAACCAATTACAATGTATGTACCTGATTAGAACAAATTGTAAACAAAAAAGTTTTATGAGACAATCAGAGTAATTTGAACACTGGTTAGATATTTGCTGAAGGAATTATTAAATTTTAAGGTTTGATAGTGGCATTGTGGCTATGCTTTAAAAATAATCCTTATATTTAAGGGATGCTTACTTATTGAAGTATTTACAGAAGAAATGATATCACATCTAGGATATGATTAAAAATAGTCCTGAGAGAAGTGTATGGGATGGAGACATAGATGAAACGAGGTTGGCCATGTGTTGATCATTGTTGAAGCAAGAAGATAGGTACATAGGGATTCATTATATTGTTGAACTTTCCCATAATAAAAAATACTAAAGTTGTTTTGAGAATGAAATGTGTTCATACCTGTAAAGGGACATGTCAGAATGGTTGACACACCATTGGTGGCAAGAAATGTGCATGACCCTTTTCCTTTCTTTGCACTTGAACCAGTCAAGAACTGGTTCTCAAGGCTTTCTGTTTAACTCATTCTGTTGCTCACAAGAGGATCCCCCCACTTTCTTTCAACTTTCCAGTTGGAACAAAGACCAGATCTTTAAAACAAGGCGTTCTCAATAAAAACAGCAAGTTTTTAGCAGCTGTGCACATCTAAGTAAAGCCATTTCACTTGTGGAATCTGGCCCTTTTCCCAGGAAATGAGGTTTCCATTTCACAATGTAACAGAACAGGAAGAGTGTGAACTCTTGTTCAGATATAAGTTCTTTGTGCTCCACTCAGATTTCCACATTTCCATTGTGCTTTGGGTGTGAGAGTCCAGCTGTGTGTTGGTGGAGTGACTCATTTTTCCACCAAGACACAGATTTCTATGAATCCCAGGGGCAACTGATTGGTGTGAAAGAGCAATCAACACAGACTTGGTGCTGGATCCATCATGTAGTTTCAGAGAGATGATTTAAAGTTTTTCCATGAGCTTAAATTGAAAGAGGCAATTCAACTATTTCATGCTCTAAAACCTTTAATGTTTATAAGTGTTTATTAAGAGCAGCTACTTGATACCACAAGGGAATACAAAGGAAACAGAAGCATAATCTATGTTCTTTTTGGTGTTTAATAATCTCATTGAGGAAATAAATACACACGAAGTGAAAGGATTCCCAAATAAGTAGATGATATGCAATACAAATGTAAGTAATATATATTCAACAATGTTTATGAGCACTAGAATAATAGAGTGCTCAAAATGGGAAGAGGCGATCTGGAAAAAATTTTCATTTACAACAATTTTTTTTTTTAAGATTTTATTGGGGAATTGGGGGAGGGGAACAGCGTTGGGGAATCAGGGAAGGGGAACAGACAAGTCACTGTCCTTTTGTTCTTCAGTCTGGTTGTGGAAGACATCACTTCACTGGCCCATGTTGGTATTATCATTGCGCTCCTCCCGCACTGCAGCTCACAGCAGCTCACGAAAGCTCACGCCAGCTGCCGGCCAGCCCCACTGCAGCCTACGTCGTCACCAGCAACTCACGGCAGCCCAACTCCAGGTCGAGCTGTTGTTCACCATCTTAGTTGTAGAGGGAGCAGCATCACTGGCCCTCATGTGGGATCCGAACCAGGGCCCTGCTGCTCAGAGCAGGCATCCCAAGTCAACTCCTAACCAACTCACCACTCAGCGGGCCTTTTCCTTGACTTTTATAACATTGACATTTTTTAAGATTATAGGTCAGTTATTATGGAGAATGTAGCTCAGTTTGGGCTTGTCTAATGTTTCCTTGTGATTGGATTTAGGATACTTATCTTGGGCAGAAATAGCACAAAAGGGATGCTGTGTTCTTCACATTGTACCCTATCAGGTGATACATGATTTTGATTTGCCCATTGCTAGAGATGTTAATCTTGATCAGCTGGTTAAGATGGTATCTTTCAGACTTTTCCAGTGTAAAATTACTCTTTTCCTCTTTGTCATCCATAACTGGTTTTTAGTGTGGTATTTTTGAGACTACGTAAATATTCCATTGAACAGCACAAACTACCACAACTCACCCAATATGAAATAAATAGTTTGGATAGCTCTATAACTTGTTAAAGACATTTAATTTGTAATTTAAAAGTCTCAGAAAAGGAAATCTTCATGTCCAGCTTGTTTTAGTGGAGAATTCTACCACACATTTAAAGAAGAATTAACACCAATTCTACACAGTCTTTTCCAGAAAATAACCCTCCCCAACCCATTTTATCAGACAGACAGTACAAAAAAAGAAAACTACAGAATGATATCTTTCATGAAAATACAGCCAAAAATCTTTAACAAAATATTAGCAAATAGAATTCAGCAATATGTTAAAAAAATTATATACATGGCCAAGTGGGGTTTATTCTAGGGTTGTAAGACTGATTAAATATTCAAAATTGAATCAATGTAATCCATCATATTAACAAGGTAAAGAAGAAAAACCATAGGATATATCAATTGATACAAAAAGTGCATTTCACAAAATGCAACAGTTATTTACGATAAAAACTCTCAAAAAAACGAAGAAATAGAAGGGAATTTCCTTAACTTGATAAAGACCATCTACCAAAAAATTTTACACCTAGCATCATATTTACATAATGGTGAAAGACTGAATTCTTTCTTTCTAAGATTGGAAATAAGTCAACGATGTCTGCTCTTATCACTCTTATTCAACATGGTACTGGAAGAACTAGCCAGCACAGTAAGACAAGAAAAGGAAATAAAAGGCATACAGATTGGAAAAGAAGAAAACAAACTGTGACTTTGTGCAGATGGCATGATGGTCTATGTAGAAAATCCCAAGAAATGTATTTTTTAAAAAGAGAAAAAAAACCCTCCTAGAATGAATACATGAGTTCAGCTGTTACAGATATACAATAAACACACAAAAATCAATTGTATTTCTATACAGTTGTAGTGAACACATGGAAACTGAAATTAAAATACAATGGCTCAAAAAATTAAACACATATGTATCTAACAAAATATGTAAAACAAAGTCAGTTTTGTTCATTTATAGTTTTTTAAATAAAATCACCCACTCTGTTAAAAAATTTTTAACATTTATATTTATTTTACATAGTATTCTGTTTAACATTTCTTCTGTATCTGTGGTTAAGACCAATTCTGATTCTTATTATATTTGTAGTCTGTCTCTCTCTCACTTTACCAGAAGTTTTCCTATTTTTACTGATATTCAAAAAGAACTAGCTCTTATATATTCTTTAAGTCATTTTGACTTTACTAATTCTTTCTTCCTGCCTTATTTGGGTTTATTTTGTGTTTTTAAAATGTGTTGAGTTATATTTATTTCATTTACTTTAATTCTCCCTTGTTTTATAAACAAATTTAAAGCTATGATTATTTTTCTCATTCTTTGAGTGCAAAGTAAGTGATATCCTATAAAATTTCATATGTAGTGTTGTCATTATTAAAAGACTGATCTTCAACTCAGTCTTGAAAGAAACACTTTGCAGAGAGATGGTGGAATCACTCGCAACGGACAAAGCAGACAGAGAACAGACCAGGTTCACAGTGAGCAGGCAAACACCTACTCATCCTTTAAGACTTAACTCAAATTTAATTTCCTGTAAAGGTTTCTAAGCATAAGTATTGATGTCTTTATCAGTGCATCCCTAGTACTATTATATATTGCTAACTAAATCCTTATTGTATTATAGATTCTGAGTTCCTTGAAGTTAGGGCCCTTGTCCAATTCCCTATACCTCAGCCTGGGTCATAGCAAGCCCAAAACTTTGTACTAAATGAAAGAATGAGAGAGAGGAGTGTAGAAGTTGAATAGAAAGCTCTTAAAATTCACTTATCAAGTGTTGTCAATAGCTATGTGTATGACCAGAAAAATTCAAGTTCTCTCTCTCTCTCTCTCTCTCTCTATATATATATATATTTTTTTTTTTAAGATTTTTATTGGGGAACTGGGGGGATGGGAACAGTGCTGGGGAATTGGGGGAAGGGGAACAGACAAGTTGCTGTCGTTTTTGTTCTTCAGTCTAGTTGTGGAGGACGTTGCTTCACTGGCCCAAGCTGGCACCATCATTGTGCTCTTCCCGGGCGAGGTAGATCAGTCGCCGGCTTCTGGACGGCCGCTCACTGCGGCTGCTGGCTGCTCACGCTGGCTGCTGGCTACACACGGTAGCCCATGGCAACCCACTGCCACAGGGGCTGTAGCCCATGCGGTCGCCGGCGACTCACGGCAGCCCAGCTCCAGGTTGAGCTGTTGTTCAGCATCTTAGCTGTGGAGGGCAGTGTCACTGGCCCTCATATGTGGGATCCGAACCGGGGCCCTCTGGCATCCCAAGCCAATTCTTAACCATCGCGCCACTCGGCCGGCCCAAAATACATTTTTTAAATAGAAATAATTGTTCACCTATATTCACAATCTCTAAAACTCCAAGTGAAAAGAAACTTATAATTAAAATAGGGCTCACGGCACTATCCATCTAAAGGTTCCCTTTTGGATAACTTTCAGCTCCCATAAGAAAATTTTTCTTTTCTGAAGACCATGCCTTTATACATACTTCCTGTAAGTTTCCTACAGACTTTCTTCCCCACAACTCCCTTCTTAAAATACCACACAAGCCCAGTAGACCATTTTTATAAAACAAAAACAACTCAACTGTAAAGCATACCAATCTCCAGCCTTAAATAAGTATGTGATTACAAATACAAATAACCCATAAGTTTGTCACAAGTTAGGAAACTACATTTCCAGGTTTGTTTTCTTTATTTCAAATATATTTTTGAAATATATATTGAATGCTAGGCACTAAGCGAGGCACTGGGAATACAACAGATCGAGTTAAATCTATCCCTTGGCCATTGAATCAACCAGATCCTTTCTACTGGAATTATCTGATGTATTTCTTTACCCCAGGTCTCACCTCCCTTCTCCAAGTCACTAGGAGCCCAGTACAGAGACATTTGCCAGATTCTGTACTTCAGAAATCTCCTTGAACCAGTTTCTTATTTTCCTGGGCAAATACTTCAGGTCTAATGTTACAGAGAGGCTTCTCTGCCCTGTGTCAATCAGTCCTTCCCTTCTTCCCATCTCAAGTTTTCTCATGTTCTCTAACTTTTATTTCTTTAACAAGCAAGCCTCTTTCTTGGCGTTGTTAATTTTCACGAGTTAAGAGGCTCCCTGTCTCATGTGTTTGTCACAAGAGCCTGGAGGGTTGCATAAAATGCCATACGCTTTAGGCTCATTCATATCTCCTTGTGGATGTACTCATTAGCAGAGCTAAAGGAAGCTGACATTCCTTGGGCTCCAATGGAAGACTCAAAATCTATTATGAACAAATTTTTACTTTTTGCCAAAAGACTTTTATTTTAAACCTTGACAGAGTTTGAAAGTAAAAGCAGGGTGTTATTTTGAGGAACTCTGGCTGAAACTGCACAAGAGACTACTTCTATGAAAACAAACTGCAAAAAGTAACCTCGGGACTGACGGTCAAGATGATTGCAGGTCACCTAAAGGTTGTGGCAGGAGAATTCTTCCATCCAACACTCCAATCCGATCCGTGGTAGAATAATTTAAGAATTACAGTCCCTTTTTACAGAAAAGGGAGAAACAAAAAACTATTTTACCAGCCACAATCATTAAATTGAGTTACTATCATCTCAAGGAATTCAGATAAGAGGAAATGAAATTTTAAATCAAATCTTTTACTGTTTGTTTCCAACTACTTGCAGGTGAACAGTTGAAACATGATGCAGAGCAAACTTTCCTTCTCAAAATTAGTAAGGGAAGTGTCCTGGGTTAAATAGCGTTCCCCCAAAATTCATGTCCACCTGGAACCTGTGAACATGACCATATTTGGAAATAGTATATTTGTAGATGTAATCAAGTTAAGATGAAGTCATACTGGATTAACATACAGACATACAGAGGTAGGAATGCCATGTGAAGATGAAAGCAGTAATTGGAGTGATGCGGCTACAAGCCAAGGAATGCCAAGGATAGAAGGCAAACACCAGAAGCTAGGAAGGGGGAATGAAGGATTCTTCCCTAGAGTCTTTAGAAATATCGTGGCCCTGCTGACACCTTGGTTTCAGACTTCTAGACTCCAGACCTGTGAGAGAATAAATTTCTGTTGTTTTAAGCCACTCAGTTTATGATAATTTGTGCAGCAGCCCTAGGAAACGAATACAGAAAGCATATGGAAAAGAGGGACAGCTTGGTTTAACTTTAATACTCCCCTCTACGCCCTATCTAGGAATCTAAGTTGGATGAGCAAATGAGATGATGGAAATCTTTCACTGATGGAAATTTGGACAATTGCTGTGCATTCGATCAAACTAAAAATGAAGAGAGAAAAAGGAGAAAAAGCATGTATTTTAATCATTCCACTCCAGTGACAATTCTTACAACTTTTTGAGACTCTTAGATCTCACTCTCCCCTCTCTGCTTTGTCTTAGTAGTGAAAAACTAATTTTTGTAACTATTGTTTAAATGTTTTCACAGCAATAATTGCTAAGCAATAATGCAGTTCAGACACCCAGAACTGCAGTAGTGGTTGGTCTTCATATGGAATTGTTCATGTCTTATAAGGCTAGGTGGTCAGCAGCATTTTATACATTTATGCTGTACTTTTTCAAGTGACAGAAAGGTGTAATACAACCCAGAAGATCCTTTTGTCTTCTTTCTTTCCTAGAGAAGCATACAGGCAACTATGGATAAAATCAACAAAAATGCCTGATTATTCTGGATCAAAATATTTAATCAGGTTTGGGCTAAGTTAGTGTATTTGCTGACTGTGATGAAAACAAAATCTGATTTTAGTCTAATACTAATACTATTTCTGTCCTATTTTATTAGCCTTTGTCTCCTCCTCTGAACAAACTTCTATTCATCCTTCAATATCAATTTCAAATGTCATGTCTTCTTAAAGCCTTCCCCAAGGCCAGGCAGGATTAATAATGCTTTTCTCTGGGCTTGCATAGACTTCTGTTCCAGTCGCTGATATACTATACATGTTATGCTACAGTTAGTTGTCTGTCTGTCTCCCCTGATAGACTGTGAACTCCTGTTTATCTTTGCATTTCCAGTTTCTAGAATTACTCCTGGTATAAAGCATACAGTTAATAGATGTTTGCTGAAGGAATGTTGGATTTTTGATGACTGAAAGCTTTTTATAAAAGTACTCTTCATTGAATTGAAACAGCATTTTCCTCATAAATATGCTTCAATGTGGAATAACTCTGAGAACTGTAAATGGAATACATACATCAGCACTATTATTGTGCTGAACTTGATGATCCTGCAAAGTTTTCACTGACTCCACAGACATTTTCGGATTCTAGCTTCTGCTCTGAACCTTTCCCATCTGCCATTTATGTCTTTGTTACAAGAATACGAGCATCTTAAATATATGGTGATGGAAGGAGAACTCTGGGTGGCAAACACACAATGTGATATATAGATGATGAATTACAGAATTATACACTTGAAACCTATGTAAATTTACTAACAAGTGTCACCCCAATAAACTTTAAACACACACAAAAGAATACAAGCATCTATCACAGAGCTCTTCTCCCCACAGATAATGAAATTCATAAAACAATGGGGATAGAGAAAAGAGGCAGGATGTGATCATACTCCTATTGTCTGATAACCTGTGTTCCTTTGTTGATAGATTTCTATTAGAAGGACCCCACTTCTTTCATGGTCATCTATCCATTCACTGATTCATTCAAGAAATGGTACTTACTATTGAATGAGTAGGCCTAATGCAAGGGGGAAAAAAAAGGAGTTTATAGTTTGGTAAAAGAAAAAAAAAAAGTCACGTGGAAAGTATTGTGTTTAATAAAAGAGAAACAGAAAAGTCCCATGAGCATTCCAATGAGAAAAATGAAGCTCAGGGAGGTAAACTAACTTGCTCAAGTTCACACACCTTGTAACTGTTAGAGTTGAGACTTATTCCTCTTATACCTGCTATCAAGTGGAATAAAGAGAAGAACTGAGATTCAAGCCTAGTTTGGGATGGTACAAAAGCTTGTAGTCTATTCAACTACCTCCCGTAGGCTACCATTTAGTTATCTGAGAGAGGCAAATAGACCTGTGCTAGGTTATCGACAATGAAAATAAAAAGGGTAAAGGGGTAAAGGCAAGAAATAAATGCAGGACACACAATTAGCATGATGTAGCAACTGACAAAATGTGGAAAGAAAGGAAAAAAGTGGAATTAAAGATGGTTTAAGCTTGGTGCCTGGGTAACTAGAAAAACGAGGCTGCCATTAGCAGGATTAAGGGCCTGAGGGGAAAGGGCAGTTTTTATTCAGTGAGAGCTCTAATCCTTCAAAATTCTGCTCTCATCTCATCTCCTCAAATATAAGCTTTTCTGACATCCTCAGGTCCACTATACAGTATTTTGTATCTCAACAATAATATTGACAATGATGATAGCTAACAGTTTTTTAATGCAGGCTGAGTGTCAAGCATGTTCTGGATTGCTTTTACTCCTGAAAATAACCATATGAGGTAAGTACTATTATTAACCTCATTTAACAGATGAAGAAACTGGGGCTTACAGAATCCTAAGGTTACAGATATTAAATGGCAGATCAAGATTTGAATCCAGGTTGGACTCAGAGACAGCACTCTTAACAGAGGCAGAACAGTGCAATACGTAAGAGTACAGGAAATGGGCCAAGCTAGCTGGCTTTGAATCCTGCTCTGCCATTGACTAGCTGAGTGACTTTGGGCAAATTATTGTGCCTCAGTTTTACCATATCATCTGTTAAATGGAGATAATTATAGTATCTGCCTCCCAATATATTGTAAGGATTAAACGAGTTCATATTTATAAAGTACTTAGAAAAGTGCCTGGTACATAGTAAATACTAATCATTGCACTCATCTCTCTCTCTCTTCCTCTCTCCCTCCCCCCCCACCCCCTCATTATTGGAACTTTATTTCTCACTGAACTGTGAGTTCCTCTAGGATAGGAAGTGTGTCTATTTCATTTTCCTATCCCCAGCGTCTAGCGCCGTGTCTGCCACACAGTAGGCCCTCAGCAAGCATTTGTTGTCTGAATGGCATTATTCACGCAGATTGAAATTCCATCCCTGAGCCTTGGAGAAGTGGATGGAAAACGAAGTACGAATCCCACACATAGACATTTAATCCTGAAAATAGGCAGGACTGCCAAGGAAGAGATCATGAAGGGATAAGAAATAGAACACTGGAGAAAGATTGATGGCAGGATATAGGAAAGGAAATAGAAAAGCTCTGAGGGGATATACTTTCAAGGAAGCCATGACGAAGGAGAGTTCAAGGGAATTGAGCGGAGTTCAAGGGAATTGAGCGGAGTCCAGATGAAAGGCTGTCTTAGCGGTGTATGAAAAATTTGTGGTTAGCAAGCAGCTGACTCTGAGGTTTAAAAAAAATTTTTTTAAGACTCAGAAAAAGGAAATGACAGTCATTGCATAATAGTTTTCTAAAACTTGGCAGGTTTTCAAATGCAGGTCCCTATCTGCCTTGCCAGGAAAGTTGAGAGAGCTAGGGAGCATTTGTGATCACAGGTAAAAGGGAGGGTCTGGGCCTCTCCAAGGTGCTACTTCTCAACTAAATGGTAATGAAATCAAATTCTATTTTCACTCACAACGTGAGACAGAAAATTCAAATAAAATGTTCTTTTTGCACCTTCATTATTTTGTAAAGGCTGGTAAAAAAAGGATTGGTGATGTTTTGCCAGGTAGACAAAATTATCAGCATCAGGTTTTTATCGGAAATGTCTCTCTCATTACACTTGAATCTCAAATAAATGCCACCCACGGAGAATGAATAACCGGTTTTCCGAGTTTTTCCTGATAAGTCCTGGTTATTACAAACGATTTGAGATCCCTGCTCCTCTTTAAAAGAAAGTCAAGAAAAGGGACTCGGTATTATTTGAGAAAGGCGTTTTTATAAGAACACGTAGGCATCACTTGTACGTTTTAAAACACAAATCATTTTTTTAAAACTGTGGTCAAATGGGCCTGCAGGAATCCACCAAACAAGATACATATTTTCAAAACACACGGTCTTAAGGGTTTCTTCCCACTGTTATTTGGAGAAAAATGGACAGAACCTGTACAGTTGCTGGAGGGACCAAACCAAGTACCTTTTTAAATAGGCGTTTTCCATAGTTACGTGAAGTAGGCTCTAGTACAGGATCTAGCACCTTTAGCAAGTCACTCTGCATTCTGGGACTAGAAGAGCTTTCAAGCTCTCCCTAGCTCTCGGTCATTTCATAATGCTTTCTCCCCTTCCTTCATGTTAGTTCCCTCGAGGAGAAAACGTTGTGAATTGATTCTTTGGATATGAAAATAAAGAAAGCAGGCAGTCTTGCCTGGAAAATTATGTGTTGGGGAGAAGGGATTCTCAGCAAGTGTTAGGGAGAAGGGATTCTGAAAGGTTCAGGAACGCAGGGCCTCGAACACCTGCACCAGAAGCCCCACCTACCCTCCGCCCCAGCCCTGAGCCGCCGCAGCGGGAACAAGATGGCGTCAACAAGCAGGGTTTCGCCCACCCCCGCTGCGGCTCCGCACTGCGGCAGACGACCGAGGCCGCATTCCATTGGCCAACTGCAATGAGATCATCGTGGGGGCGGAGGCCGGCGGCGGGGCGGGGGCGGGGCTTTGCGGACGCACGCACGTCGAGGCGCTTCTGCCCGGAGCCGCGCAGGCTGCGGGCTTAGTCTGCGGCAGCTGCTTTGGCTGTGGTCCCGCTGGCGGCTGGAGGTGAGCGGGGGCTGTAGCTACAGCGCGGCAGGGAGCGGCCTCCGAGGGGCACGGGAAATCCTTTTAACAGCCCCCTCGCCTGTCAAAGGAATTAGCAGGGATCTTAGATCTCTGAAAGGAAATGGGGCTTCACCCCTCTTTGGGCACCCCTCCTGTGGGCAGAAGAACCGGAGGTTCACTCCCCTTTGGAGGCCCTGGTCCCTTCCCCCATTTAAGGGGTAGGCGGAGAAACTGAAGGTTATTGGGATGTCCGAAAGAATTTGGGAGGGGCTTCTTAAAGGGGCTCCCAATTTGAGGATTTCCCCCTTTTAATCCCTACTCCAGGTAGGTGTGTCCGGGCTCATAGAATTCCTGATTTTCTTACTGAGTACACAAGAAATGAAGCAGGTGAATTTGAATACCTTGTTAGGTGGCGAGAACTGGATGACAGTACTAGTAGCAACTCATTGGGGGCTGTCATTATTGGCAGCCCCTGAACTATGCCGATTAGGCATAATTTTATGTGTTTAGAAATTGTAAAATCTATCCTTGTTGAATAAGGGGTGTGTATTCGGGTATGATAACATGTTTCTGGATGATTCAGGTATAGACAGTCATCAAATCAAGCTACATAATCTCTTGAAAAATCCTTGCTATTATATGTGAATGTGTTGTTTTCCTGCCTTGAGCATCAAACGCACACAGGTTTTGTCATTCACATTTCTCAAAATGTCTCCCAGCCTTACAGAAGAGTAACTCTTCCTTTGATGCCTATCATTACGGATGCTCTCATGATACTAAAAATACTGTACGTTTTGCTGAGTTTAGATACCATAGGGCCTGCGCCTTACAATAGCTGATTGAGAATGAATAATTGCAGTTTCAGGACCACTGATAGCGCCAATTGTTTTTCTTACCCTGCAGCGATAAGACAGCCCTAAAATGAAACCTTTACTGGCTCATGCATGAGAAGCTTTAACAGATGGACGAATGTAATTAATCTTGAAGATGGGGATAAGAAACAGAAAGCTGCAGAGGTGGAAAGCTTAGTCTCTGTGGCTTGATAAAACTGCTTTGTCATTATCAACGTCTTGTCATGCTTGACTTGAAATTGGACTTAATATGCAAGCTGATTCTTTTTTTTTCTTTTCTTTTTTTTTAGATAATGATTATGTGTTTAGATTTATTAGAAAATGGTGCTTTCTGAGGAGTTGAGAATGTTCAACCCTTTAAGGTAGTCGTAGCTTTAGGGTAGTGCTGGGACTTTGACTGTTAGAAATGGGCAGTAGAGGGTAGAAAACGTTGTAACGGGTACATCCTTATGGGAGGGTGCTCTTCTGTTTGTGTCCTGACACAGCAGAAAAAGTTATGAGTGTCACTGCCTGTAATGCTGTGTCCAGAGTATTAAAGAGCTGTTTGGGATTCCCAGTTCCTGTTTTTAATCTGGATACATTCTTATGTATTGAGATATCCCAAAATATTGTCATTTGATCCTGATGTTGAGTGCAAAGGAAGTGACTTTTCATCAGGCACTCTGGGGGACAGAATTCAGTAACAGCCTTTGCAATTTTTCCTTTCCATCTTTCTAAGAAGGATGTCAAAACAGTTGTGAAAGACCTGTCAGCGTGAGATGGAAGATACAAAATGCAAAACGAAAAGAGCCTTACTAGGGTGTTGTTTGATCTTAGCCCTCTTAGTAACTTCCAAGGTCATGTAATTTTCTCTTTTTGCCTTAGGTTGGAGAGAAATCTAGGCACTCAGCTGATGAACTTTCTGCCACCATGGGGGAGCTTTTCCGGAGTGAGGAGATGACGCTGGCCCAGCTTTTTCTACAGTCAGAAGCTGCTTATTGTTGCGTCAGTGAATTAGGAGAACTTGGAAAGGTTCAGTTTCGTGATGTAAGTAGTTGTGGGGCTGCTTCTTGATTACGACTGACTTGTGTTTTTCTTGTCGTGGCCAATTGCCTTATGATGAATGTTTTGCTTTTTATTTGCAAAAATAACATTATGCCACAGCTTACTATTGGTGCACTTTTTTGAGTTGTCTTTCTAGAGGTGAGACTGGTGTGTGCCAATCCTTCCATGCTTTTCCTAGCTCCCCCTTTGAGAATAATCCTAAATATTCTCAAGGTAATTGCTTGGGATACAGGTGGAGGACACCAAACTAACCTATTTAAGGCTTGCATTTTGCTTTTGAGCTCCATTAACACCCATAGCAGCATATTAAAAAAAAAAATTGTCATAGCTCTTCCATACAGTAGGACATATTTATTACAAAATCTGAAGCATCCAGTTACAGAAGTATAGTGTATAAGTAAACGTATACTGAATACCCATTATTCTGAAGCATTATGCTGGGCACTTGGGGAAGACATCAAAAGAAAATGGACAATCTAAGAGTATAAAAAAGTATGCCCTGTGGGGCTTACAGTCTAATCAGGAAGGCGCAGTATACGCTGCTGAAAGGAGGGGGCAGTTAACAATTCCCTGTTAGGCAATCTCAAAGCTCCATGTACCGCTTATTGACAGCATGCATTATAGTTGCAATTTTACATTCTTCAGTGTGAGTAGTTGGTTAAAGTCTATGATATAAGCACCATGAAGACAGACATTCATAATTGTATCGTTAGTGCCCAATACAAGGTACTCAATCAGTATTTGTTGGAATGAATGAATGAGTGGATGAGAGAGGAGCGATCAGCAGGATGTGGGATTCATCAATATAGCCTTCCTGGAGTTGGCAAGCTTTCAGGAAGTTCTCAGTCTGACCTGAAATTGCATGAGTAAAATCCAGTGATGTAGTCTTCTTCCTCATTCTTTTTGAACCTTTTTATACCTTCTCTTTTGGAATGTTCTCCTACCTGACTCGGATTCCTTCTCTTGCCTTTCTGAGGACTTGTAGTTTTCTTCCACCAGCCTCTCTGCTCCACCCCTGTGTCAGTGTCCCCCAGGCTCTCTTCTCTGCTCTCTTTGGATAAGCTTCACCACACCGCCATCTTCCTTTATCACCTTTTTCTCTCATCTATTCTCAAACCTTCCATCTTTATTCAGTGAACCCCAAATCTGCATCTCCGGCCCTGACCTCCCAAATGCCTTCCCTGAATTTACAACTCTTAAGATTGTTGTCATCTCTGCTTCTCAAGCTGTATGTCTAAATCCCAACGCCTTACCTTTTCACAAACTATTTCTTCTCCTGACTTCCTAACCTGGAATCTAATGCATTGATATTTTTCCAGTTTTCTAGCCTTAAAACCTAAATCAAACCTGTCACCCTTGATTTGCAATCCTTCATCTGGTCCTATGGTGTCTCCCTCTTATTCAGCATTCTTAACTTTAACTTATGATGTATTTCAATCATACAAAATATTATAGGGAATAATATAATGAATACCTATGTTTTTACTATCTACTTAAAGAGATGAACTTCCCACGTGTAATTCAAGGCTCCTGCCTATCCCTCCTCCTTGCCATTCTTTTCTCCTCCCTCCTCCCCAGAGGTAACTTTCTACGGTGATGTTTGCTTTTAACATTTCTATGTGTTTTTATTTTTTACTTTTGCTATGTATGTATATATCACTAAATAATAATATATAGTATAATTCTGTGTGTATTAAAACTATATACATGGTATCATATTATATATATCCATCAGCAGGTACTTTTTAAATTCAACATTTGTGAGATTTGACCATATTGGTACAGGTAGTGCTAGTTCATTCCTATAAATTGCTGTATGTTATTGTAGGAATATACAGTTTATCATTTTTCCTTCTGATGAACATTTAGGTTGATTGCAGTTCTTTGCTATTACATATTACAGTGTTGCAATAAAGGTTCTTGTATATGTCTCCTGGTATACATGTGTGATAGTTTCTCCAGGGCAGTGGTTCTCACTTTTTGGTCTAAGGACCCCTTTATACTCTTAAATTATTGAGGACCCCAAATGGCTTTTATGGGAGTTATACAGCTATTGATATTAACTGCACTGGAAATTGAAACTGAGAAATGAATGTTTAAAATATGTATTTATTAAATCATTTAAAAATTATAATAAAAGCCCACTGCATGTTATCCTAACAGCTTTCATGAAAAAAAAATTGTATTTTCCAAAACAAACCAAAAAATAGTGAGAAGAGTGGTATTGCTTTTACATTTTTGAAAATCTTTTAGTGTCTGCATTAATAGAAGATAGATTCTCATGTTTGCGTCTGCAGTCTGCTGTGACGTCATGAGCCCCTGGAAAACTTCACTGAACACTCATGAGAGAATGAAAATGAAAAATCCAAATGTCTTAGTGTTACTATGAAAATGTTACTGATCTCACAGACCTGCTGCTACTCCAGGGATTATAATGAGGAGGGGCATTGCTGAGTATCGTGTGCATCCCTGACTGTTAGATGTTGTCAAAGTGTACTTCCCAGTGCACGTACCTGTTCATTCTCCCATTGCTGGTTGAGAGTTCCTGTACTCTACATTTATGTCAACACCTCTGTGCTCATACTTAAAGAATTTTGCCAACGTAATGGGTGTTAAATGATATCTTCTTGTTGTTTTAACTTGCGTTTTTTAGATTAGTACATTGAATATCTTTTTATTTGTTTATTGGACATAATGGATTTCATTTTCCATGAGTGTCTCTCCGTATCATCTGCCTGTTTGCTTGTCTTTTGCTTGCGGACTTGTAGGATTTGTAAACATTTTTCATGTATTCTGGAAGCTAATCCTTTTCTACTCCTTTACTGATAACTTCTTCCAGACTGTCTCTTGCCTTTTCCCTTTGTTTATGGTATATTTTGTCATACATAAAGTCTATTTTTCTTTTTTGTTTATCAGTACGAGTATTTTCCTTTTTCCTAAATTTTTATTTTGAAAAATTTCAAGCCTGACTACTCTTATGGAGATGACCAGTTGTTAACATTTTGCCACATTTGATATAATCTTTTTTACTGCACCATTAGAGAATAAACTGTTTTTTCCTTTTAAATCCTCATCCTTTTCTTTTTTTTCTTATTTCCCCATGTACATTGGGACCTTTAATAACGTGTTGAAGAGGAACAGCAAGCTAATACTGGTTAGGATTGTGTTTAGCTGTGTGTAACTGAAAACCCAAATGATAGGGGTATACTTTTCTCATGTAACATGAAGCCCAGCTCGACATTGTCATCAGTGTTCTACGATCATTCTATATTTCTGTTTGACTATCCTTGAGCTTTTGGCTTTTGTCCTTATGGATAACCACCACTGCTCCAGACATTTCATTGAAAGAAGTGCAAGGAGAAAGGGAAAATACTTATATGAGGAGAAAAAAACTTTCCCAGAAATTCTCAGCAGGGCCAGCTGAGTGGCTCGGTTGGTTAAGAGTTGGCTTAAGAGCATGAGCTCTGAGCAACAGGGCCGCCAGTTCAATTCCCACATGGGCCAGTGATGCTGTGCCCGAGCTGAGCTGTCACTGAGCTGCCAAGGATGGCTCAGCTGGTGTAATAATAAGATTGCCTGTTTGATGGTGGGCTACGTCCACCCGCAACTAAGACTGAACTCCGCACCTTGAGCTGAGCTGCCGCCCGGATGGCTCAGTGGATAGGGCGTTCACTCTTAACAAGACTGCTTGTTCGACTCCTGCGTGGGATGGTGGTTACGCCCACCCGCAACTAAGACTGAACACAGCACCTTGAACTTAGAGGCCACAAGCTGCCGATAGGCAGCCAGATGGCGACGGGTGCCCTCCACAACGAAGATTGAAGAACAACAACTTGTCTGGTCATCTTCCCCAATTCCCCAACACTGTTCCCCTCCCTAATTCCCCAATAAAAATTAAAAAAAAAAATTTAAAGAAAAAAGAAATCCTCAGCATACTTTTCTGATTTATTATTGACCAGAATTATGTGATATGCTAGCTGCAAGGGAGTCTGGGAAATGTGGTATTTTAACTGAGCAGCCACTGCTCTGAACAAAAGTGATTACTAAGGAAATAGGGCAAAATGCTATGTACTGTATTTGTCACTGGCATTCTTGTCTAGCTCCTGACTTTAAGGGGAATCTTTAATGTTTCACAGTTTAAGATGTTTACTCTTACATTTTGGAAAATTCTACTTATTAGATTATGCAGATTCCTTTCAATTTATGATTTTCTAAAGTTATTGTCACAAATGTTTGTGAAATTTTATTGAATGCCTTTTCTTCACCTATTGAGGTTATGGTGGTTTTTTTCTCCTGAATCGATTAATTTGGTGAATTACATATCCAGATTTTTTCCTACTATTTTTTAACAGCTTTATTGACATATAATTCACATACCATACAATTTCTCCATTTAAAGTGTATGACTCAATGATATTTTAATATATTCACAGAGTTATACAACCATCACCACAATCAGTTTTAGAATATTTTCATTATCCCAGCAAGAAACCATGTACCCATTAACAGTCACTCCCCATTTCCGTCCAACTCCCTAGCCCTCTTAACCCCTGACAACCAATAGTCTACTTTCTATTTCTGTGGATTTGCCTATTCTGGACATTTCATATGAGTGGAGTCATACAATATGTCTTTTGTGACTTGCTTCTTTCACTTAGCATAATGTTTTCAAGGTTCATCTATGTTGTAACATGTATCTATACTTTTCTTTCTTTTTGCATCTTTTTTAAATATAAAAATATGCAACGTATCTTCAAAAGATACCATTGTGGGTTTTAGAGAGACAATTGAGTAAGACATGTTTCCTCACTCAACTTGTTCAAAATGCTCTTTTATGTTCTTTCATTCTTCTCTTTGACATATTCCCTACTCGTCAATCCCTTATTGTCTAACACAACCATAATGACAATTTACATGTTTTTAATAGATGCCACGTTGAGCATTTTGTGTTATTATTGCAGGCATTCTTCACAACAACCCTGCAAAGTAGAACCTACTTTTGAATAGTGGAGCCTACCATTCTCACTTTACAGATTAGGAACCTGTGACCTGGATGAAAATAACTATCCCAAGAACTCAAAGATTTGTACCCGGGATTATCTGATTCCACTGCCGATGTTTTTAATTGATGTTGTTTTTAATTGAGATATATACCCAAAAAGTTACCCTTTACAGTGTACAAGTCAGTGGTTTTTAGTGTATGCACAAGATTGTGCAACCATCACCGCTATCTAATTCCAGAACATTTCATCACCACCAAAAGAAACCCTGTACCCATTAGTAGTCATTCACCATCTCTCCCTCCCCTAGCTCTTGGCAACCACTTAATCTCCTCTGGCTCTATGGATTTCCCTATTCTGGACATTATATATAAATGGAATCATACAATATGTAGTCTTTTGTGACTGGCTTCTTTCACTTAGCATATTGTTTTCAGGGTTCAAACATGCTGTAGTGTGTATTAGTACTTCATTCCTCTTTAATGGCTGAATAACATTCTATTGTATATATATATTACTTCATTCATCAGTTGATACACATATTTGGGTTGTTTCCACTTTTTGGCTATTGTGAATAATGCTGCTATAAACATTTGTGTACAAGTATTTGAGTACCTGTTTTCACTTTTTGGAGGTATATACCTAGGAGTGAATTGATGGGTCATATGGTAATTCTATTGTATGTTTAACTTTTTGAGGAACCGGTTCCCGGACGGCTTGTATGAGAGTTTCAATTTCTTCACATCCTCACCAGCATTGATTTTCCTTTTTTTTTTTTTTTAATTATAGCCATCCTAATGGGTTTGAAGTAGTTTCTCATACTGGTTTTGATTTACATTTCACTCCTGGCTAATGATGTGGAGCGTCTTTTCATATGTTTATTGGCTAGTTGTATAGATTTTTTAAAAACATAAAGTCATGCTTGCAAGCCTGGGATAAACTCAGCTTGGTCAAGAGGTGTATTCCAAAATAATTTTAGGGTTCAGTTTCCTAATATTTTATTAGTATTTTTTCATTTATATTTATAAGTGATATTGCCTGTAATTATTCTTTCTCAAACTATTCTTGTTTTAGCATCAAGGTTGTACTGGCCAATCTCACTTGTTAGTTGAGAAGTGTTCGTCATTTTTCTCCTCTTTGGAATAATTTTTCTAAGATTTGGGCTTATCTAATTTTTATATGGTTAATAGAGCCTATCTTTAAACCTTATAGGCCTGGTGTTATTAGATTATAGATTTTTTTCTGTTTTATTTTTTTAAGTTGGTTTTGTAAGTTATATTTTTCTAGAATATTGCCCATTTATAATCTAAACTTTTTGAGAAGTTATTGGCATAAAGCTAAATTTAGTATTATATTTTAAAAAAATATTTTCTATCTATAGTTGCCATTTTTTATTCTTACATTTATTTATACCTTCTCTCACTGTTATACACATTTTGGCTATTTTATCTTTTCAAATAACCAGCTGTTAAGAAAAAAATAATAAAATAAAATACTCAGAAAAAACAACAACCAGCTTTTGATCTGGGGCATCTTCTCTGGGACTTTGTTTTATTCTAGGACTTTCATTCATCTCTGCTCTTTTTTGGTTTCTACTTCCTATCTTTTTCTGACTTCTTGAATTTGAACAATTAGCACATTAATTTTTAGTCTTTTCTATTATATGCATTTAAGGCTACAAATTTCCCTGTAAATACCACTTTAGCTGCTGACAATTTTGACCTTGAACATTTTCATTCTAAATTATTTAAATTGCTTTATATATATCAGTTATTAAATACTAATTTCTATTTACTATCATTAGGATTTTTTGTAGAGAATTATTGAAATCATTCACAAATAAATTTTTATACATAACCTGCACTTTTGTGATGAAAGGATTATTCTAGCGAATGAAGTACTGTATCAAGATTCACATATCACATATTAAGGACAAGAGTTAACAAAAATGATTGTTTTATAGGCAATTACCTAGGCTCTCCCCAAACCACAGTAAACAGATACTCAGCCTTGCAAATATGCAGCATTATTATCTCTAAACATCTATTTGTGTCATTCATCAAGTACAATTCACTTAAATGAAATAACATGTGGGTTTTCTTTGGTAGTTCTTTGGTAGTTATTTGGGGAGGAGAAAACCATGTGTTAGTTCATTTCATCTGTAGGCTCAATTGAACTGGACTTTTTCAGTTGCTTAGAAAAATAAAAATAATTTCTCATTATGTTAAATACAAAATAATTACAACATTTTTTCATGGCAAATGTGGTTGCTATAAGTTTTACACTTTTGAATGTGGGCATGACTGAATGCATTTGGAACTAGTGATATCACCTCTAAAATCAGCCATTCGGGAACCAAAAAAAAAGGATTTCTTCTTTGAGCTGTGAATTATTTGGAACTATTTTAGAATTTCCACATATGTTGTTTAAGTTGTATTTTTTATAATGATTTCTCATTTAATTGCATTGTAATTAGAGAACATTGTCTTTATGGAGACTTGCCGTATGACCTATATTGTGGTCAGTTTTTATAAACGAATTCTTGAAGAGGAAATTCTTGAAGATTGTGTGTGTGTGTTTGTGTGTGTGTGTGTGTGTGTGTATGTATGTGTGTATTAGATTATGCTAACTATGTTGTTCCGATTTTCTCTATCCTTATTTGGTAGACTTGATGTATCAATAATTTAAAAATTACATTAAAATTTCTCATTGCATAGACAGGTTTATCAGTTTCTCCTTATAGTTCTATTCACTTTCATTTGAAATATTTTGAGGACGCCGTGCCTGAATATTTCTTATATTTCTGTTATCTGAATACTTCAGATAATATGCCGTATCTGAAACAGGCTGGCTGCAGTTGGACCTTGCCTTCTGATTATGAAGCCGGTAGTTCCTTTGGCTACTTTCACTTCAGAGGGTCATGTTTTATCGAAGTGGAAATTTCTGAATGGGAGGCTGAGGTACTGTCTGCTCAGTAAAAAACAAACCAACATTTTATTAGGGATATACAAGTTTAGAATTGTTGCATCTTCATGGGAAATTTTCCTATTATCATTACGTAGTGATTCTCTTAATCTCTAATAATGCTTTTGCCTTAGATTCCTTCTGTCTAATATTAATATAATACCAAGAGTTTCCTTACTAGTCTCTCTGTCACCAGTCTCTCTGTCTTACAGTTTATTCACACACAATATTATTCTTCAAAACAGGACATCTTTAAAAAGTGTAACAACAAAAAAAAGTCAGATCATCTGATTCCCTTTTGCCCATAAGACAGAGTTGTCAACTTCCTGCTCCTTATATACCCCCTTTCCTCAGCTGTAGTAAAATTTTCCCCATCTCTCAATATATGATTTATTTATGTCTCTGAGTCACTTAAAATCTTTCTGTATCTGTTCTGCCTATTTCTGCTTGGTGAACCCGGGTTCATCCCCCATAGTCCCAGCTCAGATGATTACCTTTGTACATTTTTTTGCTTTATCCCCCAGATAGAATTAGTTATTCCTCCTGTGTATGTTCGTTTCTTTTTTTCCCCCTCACATATTTTTTATGGAGGTAAAATTAATATTCAGTGAAATGCATACAAGTTGTTGATTTTGGTAAATTTATACACCTTCATAACCACAACCCAGTTAAGACAGAATATTTGCAGCAGCCCAGAACATTATCTTGTGCTCACTTCCGATCATTCCCTACCACCCTCTTAGGTAACCGCTGTTTTTATTTCTATCATTATAGGTTGGTTTTGCCTGTTCTTAAACTTTATGTAAATGAAATCATACATTGCAGACTCTTATGCCTTACTTTTTTCCCTCAGCCTAATGTTTTTTGAGATTTAACTGGTTTTATGAATATCTGTAGTTGAGTCTTTCATATTGTTGAGTAATGTTCCACTGTATGAAAATACCACAATGACTTTATCCATTCTTCTGTTGATGGACAATTGGATCATTGCCAGATTGGGGCTGTTATGCATAAAGTTGCTGTAAACATATCTACCTACAAGTGTCTGTGGACATTTTTCATTTTCTTACGTAAGTACCTAGTAGTGGAATGCTCAGTCATGAGGTAGGTAGGTGTATGTTTATATAGAAAAGTGCCAACAATATTGCACTTACTTTTTAATAGCACTTGTCACAACAAATTGTTTTTATTGGTTTGTGTCTGTTTCCTCCATGGGACTGAGCTCCTCAAAGTTAGGACATACTTTCCTTATTCTTTGTAGTTACACCAGTGCATACTACAGTGTCTGGCACATATGCGGTGCTCCATAAATGTGGAGTTGTTGAATGAGTAACCCTAGTAGTTCTTTATTAATTTTATGGAATTTATCACATGCTATTTTATTGATTTTCATCTTCTAGATTTCAAGCTTCTTAATGAGTAGGAACTTGTTTTATTCCTGTATTTCCCAGAATATCTGTCAACGTTGCTTTGAAAATTACTTGTGATGTATGAATGAATAAACCAACCTGTCATTTAGAAGGTGAAGACCCTGGGACAGAAGAACAAGAGAAGTTTGCCTTCTCTCTCTTCTGATTGGGAAGGAGAGGAGGAAAACCATGCAGAGCTTCTGTTATACTCATTGCCCAAATTATTTGTGGTGATGGTGGTGGTGGAGGAGGCGGGGGGGGGCTCACTGAGGCTTTCGGCCTGTGAAGAACATTTTGTACCGCTGTGCTTTATCTAAGTTGCCTCCGTTCCAATGATATGTTGCAGCAGTTGAGGGAAGGGTTTTTATCTTTAGTTGGTGTGACAAGCCCCCAAGCAGATTATGTAGATCGGTAGACAGTTTTTATTAGTGTTGCATCATACATTGACACAAAACTTGGTTTTCACTTTGCAGGATGTGTTGCTAGTGAAACAGAGACAACAGTTGCAGTGTTTCAATATTTGATATTTTGTTCTTATTTTGCAGTTAAATCCAGATGTGAATGTTTTCCAGCGGAAATTTGTGAATGAAGTGAGAAGATGTGAAGAAATGGATCGAAAGCTTCGTATGTGCATTTTGGTCTTGAGTATGATGTTCCTAAAATGAGTCATTTCTCTTAGAGACTCTATTCGTCTTAATAAAGGAAGGAAATATTACAGAAGAAAAGAAAAGTAGGAACATCTTGTGATCTTGATGTTAAGACAAATTTCCTGTGTACAGTAGATTTTGTGGTGCTCGGGCTAGGTGGTGCTTAATGGAAACCAAACAAGTGATGACAAAGCTGCGAGCTGAAAACACTCATTTTTTTTGTGGGAAGGGTTTTATAGCAGCATTACATTATGGGATACTGAGAGATAGGACACAGACCACCATCCATATCAGATGTCAGCATAGCCACTTTTTTTTCTTTTTTTTTTTTTTTTTAGCTGAGCTATTCTGCCATCTGTTGGCAGCTCAGTGGCAGCTCAGTTCCGGCCAGGACTCGAACTGCTGTTGCTCAGAGCTCGCACTCTTGAACGAGCTCTTAACCAACTGAGCCTCTCAGCTGGCCCTTAGCATAGCCACTTTTTAATCTGAGCTATTTATTAGGGAAGAAACTAACGTTTATTAAGGTCCTGTTGAGAGTTAGGGTGTTGATATACTTTATTTCATTCATTTCCCACAACATTCCTTCAAGATGGGTATTAATCTCATTTAATAAATGAAACCAAAGATCAGAGAGGTTAAGTGACTTGCCCAAGAATGTAAGTGGTTGTGATGGAATCAGTATTTGAATCCAGGTTGTTCTGTTTGGCTCTAAAACCCAAAATCTTACTACTGTACTGTGTCCGCTTTCTGTTAGCTGATAAGTGAGTTTGGTCCCCATCCTAAAAAAAAGTCAGTAGGTGTCACCTGAAACACTTTCCTTTTCTGGTGTTTTGGGGCCTCATTCCTCCTCTAGCGTTTTGTTTGTTTTGTTTCACTTAAACTGACCTGATTGTTTTCAAATATAATGAAATCTTTTTGATCTGGACTTGTCGCACTAGTGTGTCAATTGCCAAATTTACTATTGAATTGGCTCTTCTGCTCTGCCAGCAGTACCTGTGGCCAGAACCATCATACCCCAGAAGCATCAGTGGGGTGAGCTGAAGTAGATGAGGACCCGTTTGAAGATCAGAAGAGGGAAAGAGGACAGTAGTGGGATGAGAACCCTCTCTGGGGTGGCCGTGCTTTAGAGAGTGTTGGGTAGGAGGAAGAGGAATGTAGAGAAAAAAGGGCTTACATGTTCTGTTTCTTTTATGCAAAAAGTATCTTTCGTAGAATGAAGCTCTTTTTAGCCATGTTTGGGGTCTTACTATGTTTTTCCTCAAATATTGGCAATTTCTGACATGTGATATACATGAATGTTTTGATTCTGTCTTTTTAGGATTTGTTGAGAAAGAAATAAGAAAAGCTAATATCCCAATAATGGACACTGGCGAAAATCCAGAGGTGCCCTTCCCCCGAGACATGATTGACTTAGAGGTAAACAATTCTGAGGAAGCCGGATAAGTTTCTTTCTACTTAAATGCAGAAATTTCTGGGTGGGTGAAGAGTAGAGTGATTCTTGCTGTCCTTGTCAGCATTGTTTATCGATTGCAAGTTTCTTGTGGATGGCATTAAAACGAAGTCCCTTTTTTATGGTATAGAATAGTATCTGAAATAGTATCATATGCCACTAAATAAATTATTGAAACCTTATTGGATTAATGTCAGTTTATCTAGTAATTGATCTCATAGACTAAATAAATGAATAGCCAATAGACTTTTCAACATTTATTTTATCCATCTGAAGTCCCTTGAGAAATTCAATCAAGTGTTTAATAGAATCTATAGACAAAGAAAGACAATTTGAAGCAAAATTTTTCAGAAAGAAAATTGCCCTGGCAAAATCACATATTTGCAGGGTAGATATAAGATAGCTTTGAACTGTCAGGATGGCAAGAGTTCTGTGGGGTGGATGAAATCATCTCTTTCAGAGCAAGCACATTGAGCTTAGTTTGAGTTAATAGTTTGATTTTTTTTTTTTCGGCAGGCCAATTTTGAGAAGATTGAAAATGAACTGAAGGAAATCAACACAAACCAGGAAGCCCTGAAGAGAAACTTCCTGGAACTGACTGAATTAAAATTCATACTTCGCAAAACTCAGCAGTTTTTCGATGAGGTCAGACTATTGTTTCTTTTAGTATTTGAGCAGCTGATAAATCCACCTGCACAAGTGGGCCATATTTTTATTCCAGTAGTTATTTTACTTTGCCAATTTGAAAGCAGTACCATCTCACACCTTGTTTTGGTTGAAAAAAATATCCAATTAAGTTCCATTTTTCATGCAGTACACAGCCAGCCATAGTTTTGTATATTTTTGTGTTTTCTGCACTTTTTCATCTCAAGATGGGGAAAGGAACCCTAAAGTAATAGTAGAAACGTAGTTGAAATTTTTACATTATACTTTAAGGTAAGTAAATGTTTAAGGTTAAAGTTGAAGCAACAAGAAACATTTGGTGATACGTGAAATTATAACAAAGGTTTAATCTCCAAACCTTTTGTCCTCAAATTGTAATTTTATTTTCTATGTGTTCTTGTCAACCTTTGAGCACATTTTTAACTACTTCAGATAGCACATGTCACACTTTAATTTTGTAAAGGTTTTTTTAAAAACAATTTATTTTTAACGTTATATGGGAATATTAGTAGGATAATTCTGTTTGTAATTAATAGATTTTCACATAAACTCAACTGCTTTACCTTATAGGAAATAATAAGTTCCCGGGTTAAAAATGTAGGTGACAAAGTTGTGAGTCGGCAACTTGCCAAGGTGACCCCATGGAAGGGATTTGGAGCAAGGCTTTCAGAAGGCTTCCTTCTCCTAATTAAACCTGGGGAGGAGTCTTAGCTTTCAGCCTGGGAATGCTTTTCCTGGTGGCATAAAATATGGGTAATTTTTTTACAGGTGTCTTTGCCACCAGGTTAGCAACATCACACACTTCAGAGATCGTTCTAGCCAGTGTACCTTCCTATAAAGTTCTTTATTTCCTTTGCTCAAAAAAAGAGAAGAAATTGTGGCAAAGCTTTAAAAAAAAAAAAACCAGAGGCACCCTAGTTTGACAACCCCTGGGCTAGAGAAAGTCAGCTGGAAATGTGATACATTCATTCCTCAATAACTAAGGATTTGACTCAGAGAAGCCTTGCTAATTAAAAAGATCTGCTGGGGTGAGGGAAAGGGGAAATGCGCTTATGAATTTAATTGCCTGGTCCTCCCAAGAATC
>NW_017731832.1:943228-961751 GCF_001890085.2 Hipposideros armiger
TCCCAAGCCAGCTCTTAACCAACGCGCCACTCGGCCGGCCCTGCCATATGGTTTTAATGAACTAGAATTCCAGGATGCCCACTGCCTAAACATTATTGTATTTATCTTCATGAATCCACTGAGCATTGGATGAACACCTACTCTTTGTGAGGCATAACGCTGAGTAGGACGTGGTTCCCATGCTCAAGGAATGTATCCCTTAGTCATATCAGGAAACATCCCCGGACACAGTGCCTTCATGTGCACACACATATGTGCTTTTCTGAGTGTGTCCAAGCTGCTGCCCACAGATCCAATGGAAACCTGGCCTCAAAAGCCAAGTTCAGCTACTTTTAGCGTCATTGGGGCTTAATTCTTTGGCTCCCCCACTCCCTTTTTTTCCCTTTTGATACAGCCTTTGTTTACTGATAGGATGTTGCTGAAATGTATGAAAATGTCTTTCATAACTTCCTGAGTTTAAGGATGGGAATAGGCTCCCTAGTGTAGCTCATTCTGGGAGAAATTCTGAATGAAGACTGACAAATGGACTCCCTTAAGGGAAATAGTTATTTAAACTTAATGTTATAATTTTAAAAAAAATAGTAAAAATAAAATCAGAGGAACCACTTGGAAAGATGATATAAGAATTTAAAATTGTAAGTTATAGATTTAGGAATTTTCTTTGTGATCAATAAATCTAAACATGAAAGGCTCACGCTGAGAAGGCATGCTGTTAAGTCTTCATGCCCCACCTATAGTGAGTTGTTTTCCTCCTACTCATGCAAAACATTTTTTTTTTTTAATGTCTGCAAGTACCAGGCCTTGGCTGTGAGCGGTTCTAACGCTGCTTTCGTCATCAGGCCCTCTCATTCCTAGCACCCTCACCACAGTGCAGGAAACCTGGCAAGAACCACGCTGCCTTTTTTCTCCAGTGCACGGCCAATGCCTTGCCTGCTCTTTCCACTAGCTCACCTCAGCAGCCCTTGCCCTGCTGTTACCAAACAACAGCCTCAGGTATCACTGCCATGACAGGCGACAAGACCTCACAGAGTAAGCACGTCTGCACATGCAAGGGCACACTTTAATGCAAAAGATAAGGAAACGTGGGACCCTCAAATCTCGGAAACAGGTTCTTCATGAGATTTTCTTCCATGCCTGAAATTATAAGGTTTGTAAATGGCCTAAAACATGACCAGTTTCAAACCCTTCTTTTTGGGGAATATAATCAACAATTTATAATAATGAGTTAGCAGAAAATGGCTAAATCAGAGCATGATTCTTTCCATCTTTGGGATAGGGGTTATGATTGGCGAGATGTGTAGAAGGGAAAGGTAAACACATGCTGAATAGTCTCATGATTTGAAATGATTACAAATTCGACTTAGCCATTTCTTATCCAGAGCATTTAAAATGACTTGTTAATGATTATCCTTTTCTCAGTCTTCTTTCTTATGAAGAACTGTAAGAGCTGGAGAGATTTCTCTGCATCTTTTACCATAAGCACCATAACACATGAGAACGTAAAGAAGACTGGAAAAGTAATGGTTAATGGCATGCAGTCCCTGCCTTCCTTTCCTTCTGAGTTTTCCATCCATCTGCTTTCTTTACTTTTCTTTCCCATCTGCCATTTCCTTTGGGGCTTGGGTGAACGCACTAGCTGATTAGATGGAATTTCTTTCTTAACATAGATGGACGTAAAAGTGTTTGCCCTTGGTAACTAACGCAGCTGAAACTGGACACGCTGCTTACACTTACTCATAAGTGTAGAGATAACACTGCCGGAGCTCTGCTACTTCCTTTTTCAAGCCATGGTTTCAGTGTTCTGATTGGGGGAAGGGGTAAACCAGAGGGCACAGCAAGGAATTTAGAGGGACATTGGCAGTGCTGCTATTGTCACTGGAGAACCCAGATTAGGACTTAGATACTTGATGACATGGTTTTAGAGACTGATTTAAAGGTCCTCAGTTAGTGGTCCGGTCATCCTAGTTTCCCATCAGGCACAATTATTTTATTTTAAAAGTTTTAACTGTTCTCTCTAAGACATAGGATTTTTAAGTATAAAGTAGTGAAATTATTAATTAGAATATTGTTGCAAGTTTCTATTTAATTTTAATTCTGGGTGTGTTTGTTTTTTTATATCCAGAGAGTCCCAGATAAAGTCTTTGGAGTAGTCTAATTGCTGTTCCATCAGTTGTCCCCTTTAGAACACCTATATTTGCTGAGTCTGATCTTTAGGGTTTACTTAAACCAGGTCTTATGAACCGTGAAGGGAAGTAAGCAGGAGTCTTGTGAATAACAGTCAGTTTCATTGGTTGTTGCCAAGGGATTCCCCAAGAGCAAGTTGAAGTGCGGTTGTCATCAGGATTCTCAAAAGAAGTTGCCTGTGGCTTACAGTAAGTTGATTTGACTTTAAGTAGAAACAAAAAGAGCCCTGTAAACTTCCATTTGACAGCAAGTAGTAACCTGTGCCCCCTTTACCTCATCTTAAGCTTTTCCAAACCTCGTGATAGTATTTCTCTGCCCTTCTGGCATGCCCAGTACCTGCCCTTCCCCTTTTTTCTGGATCAGATTTGATCCTGCTTTTAGAATTTACTTTCCAAAACAATTGCTTTCACTTTTTTTAGGCTTTCAGACTTACATGTAGGGTCTTATGACTTGAGATTTCCATGTGGCTTGTTTTGACACTGGGATTCATAGGACTAGAATCAAATTGAAATTTGGAATGAAAATGATGCAGAAAAATTTTCCTGATTTTTTTGTTTGTTTGTTTGTTTAGCTTTGCTTTAGAAAAAGAAGATTATTCTGGCTTACTTCTAGTTTTTGGTCAAACAAGTAGTGCATGGATATTAAAGTCGGGGAGATCAGGCAGTGCAGAAGTCGATTGGCCTTTATTTTTTAGGGCAGCTTCTTTTTCCTGATGGAGTAACAGGTGGTAGGATGTATTGCATAGAGAGAGGCAAGGAAATATAGACCTACATCTGAGAAGGTCCCTCTCCTTCTTCATTTCATTGTATAAACTGTCATGGTGGAAATCATTTTAAATCTAAACAATTAAACTAGCCTACACACTATAATCTCTTACTCTCTTTACTTCTTGATTTAGGTGGTTGGATTAATCAGTGTTCTCAAGCACCTTTTAACTGTAAGGCCTACATGAACTTTTAAATATTCCTAGATTCCTGTTCAGAAACCAGGACATTCAGATGTGTTTTCACTTTTTCTTCCCTTTGTGGATGTGGGGGAGGCCCAGGCCTGCCCAGCTATTGTGCTGCTTCTCCTTTTAGAGAAAGAAATACCCTTTAAATCCCAGGGTTTGGAGCATTTCATACAGCGGCCATGCTGAAAATTCTCATATTCTGCATTTTTAAGAGCACAGAAAACCTGGATATCTGGAGATGCCTCTTCTCCCTTGCTCCAGATCACACACTGTGCTCAAGACCGTGACAATGTCTTGCTTTTGTTCCTTGGAAAGAGAGTCTCCATCTATCATGTTCTCACACAGGGAAAATTCTAGTTTGTAGCTTCCTGGAAATTTGATGTTGAGAGTATCTGCAGAGCTGCCTTGTTTTGCTCAAAAGAAAGAAACACTTCAGCTTCTATCCACATGCAAAGGTATTTCCTGGTACTTTTATGGCTTATTCAGGAAAACACAGGAGAAAAAAATGGCTTCCACCAAGTGAGATTTATACATGTCACCATCATCTAATGTTTTTTTTTTGTTTGTTTTGTTTTAATTTCTTATTTCTTAAACCATATCCCCAGATGCTTTACTGGGGCAATTATGCTTTCTTTACTTTTTGTTTCTTTCCTTTGTTTTCTTTCCCAATCCTTCTTGTCTTTTTTCTGTGGGTATGTCTTCTCTTTTGGTGGTTTGTTTTCATCTTTATTTTCTGAACTTATCTCCTGGTTCCTCGTTCCCTGCATGCCACTAACTATTTTCATTAGATATTAATTGATTTGTGAATTCAGGCTGAATTGCATCATCAGCAGATGGCGGATCCAGACCTGTTGGAAGAGTCTTCATCCCTCTTGGAGCCAAGCGAGATGGGAAGAGGCACGCCTTTAAGACTTGGGTAAGCGCCCCTTCTACCCTCCATCCTCAGCGGGGTCATGTTCTTTTTTGCTGTTCAAAAGAGCAAAAGGCTGGACAGTCACTTGCTTCCAGAATGCACTCTCTTCTGAGCCTGTTGGGAGGTGTTCCTTAGTCATTTTGGATTCAGCTCCTGAGTTCTGTCAGCTCTCTTCTGGGTCCAGGAATAAGATTTTAGCAGCCGTTTTTTTTATTTTTAACTGGGGAATAGTGTGTTTTCCAGGACCCATCAGCTCCAAGTCAAGTAGTTGTTCCAATCTAGTTTTGGAGGGCGCATCTCAGTGGCCCATGTGAGGAATTGAACCGGCAACCTTGGTGTTATGAGCACTGCGCTCTAACCAACAGGCCGCCCTAGCAGCCCTTTTGACTTAATGCATAGTGTCGTGTGTGTCGTCTTTGTCCCTCTACCCTCACTTTCCTTCTTTGTCTTAAAGACTTCCGTCCCACGGCATGGAATAGATTTCCCAGTCTGGCTCTTCTCCCCACAGCTTCGTGGCTGGTGTGATTAACCGAGAACGCATCCCGACTTTTGAGCGCATGCTTTGGCGGGTGTGCCGGGGGAATGTGTTCCTGCGACAGGCTGAAATCGAGAACCCCCTGGAGGATCCTGTGACTGTAAGACAAGGAAATTGTGTCCCATGGAGTAGGTCCTGTAAAGGGAGCTCAGAGCAGTAACCATGGTGCTCCTGACTCTGACGCTCCCACAGAAGAGCCATTATGTTACACCCTTGCTTTGATCTGAGAATGTGAAGGACTGCTCTTTTTCTCTTAACTTCGGTCATATGTGTACATGCGATGTATACATGACACATACATGTACCTTTTTAAGCTTTACCTGGGTGTAGGTATTATTTTTATTGTAAATACATTTTTTCCAGTTATTTTAACCTTTAGATTTATGTTTTCTGTTAGTTATCTGGGACTAAGACAAAGAAAATTAACTTTCTATAAAAATTAACTTAAAGTTAAGTTCCAAGTTTGGTAATGTCCATGTGTAAAAGGAGAAAGAGAGTTCCTAAATTGTAATCTGTAAGTTGATGAAATTTTAGTTGGTTGGTAAGGTGTTGTTGGTTTTGGGTTGTTTTTTTTTTTTTGTCTACTTGTTTGTTGAGAGATTTAGAAACTTAGTTTTAAAATACATATTATGCAAGATAGGTTGCTCTTCCCCACCCAGTGCTTTGGAAAGTAGGACTGGCTTAACATCTTAGCGTTTGACGTAATGGGGCAGAGTTCTTAACATAAACTTGCATTGAGTATGGTGAGTCCTGATTTCAGGGATCACAAGCAAAGAAGATTAAATATTCCACAAAAAATCTACTTTACTTTTGTATTAGTATTATTTAGAAGCCTGAAGTGTGTTCTTGTGTTCTAAACTATCTTTTGGATTTCTTAAATTAGTATTCTTTGCTCCACCTAAGATGGGAGGTTGAATGTGAGACTTCTCAGAGTGGGTGGGTCATGCATCTAAAAATAATCCAGTTAACCGTACATGCCTTTTAGCTTCAGTATTGAGTGGGAGCTTGGTGACACTTAGGTGAGTCCCCTTACCCAGAGGGGCTGTTTTACAGTCTTACCGAAGGCTGTCCTTGGGCTGTGGAGACATTGCAGTGTAGTCACACCTCAGGTGGAGCTGTGCTCAGGAATACTCAGCCAGATTTCTGGGCGACAGAAACTATTTTATTAACAAATCGAGGAAAAGGGGTTCTAGATAGCTACAGCAGGGCAGCTGCACCAAGAGTGTGCTCAAGCTCATTCCTGGAGGATTTAGGAATTTAGGAGTCTTGAGCCTTATTTTCTTCACTCTTCAACCCCTTTTATCCTTCTAAAGTTTTGTTTGCTTGTTTTCTTATTATAAAAGCTCTATAGGAATATGAGAAAATACAGGCAACCAGAGTCAATCCTAGTTAACACCCAGCATAGCTTATTCTTCTGATCTTTGCTTCCAATTCTTGCATCAGACTTCAGATGTAAACTTGGTATTTGGAATGGGCTGCCTTCCGCCCTGGCCTCTAAAGTCTAAATCAGCATGGATCATGAGAGTCCACATCAATATCCTCCCCAGCTACTCAGTCCCTTGTGGTTATCCAATTCCCTTTATCTGGGAATTTCTAAGCATGGACAGACAGGAATGGCTTCTTGTTCTTTCTTCTCCCCTGTGCTTACATCAATCAGGCAACCGAAGATTTAAAGTTGAATTGGTCAATAGGGCTGAATTGTGTCAAGCCCCTGGTTGAGTTTAAAAATAAATAGAGATTAGAGATTACAGGGCACATGTTCTTGTAGTGGAGCTTAAGAAATGGATGGAGGATGGTGGTTCAAGTACAGGATTGCCATACCCTTAACAGATTCCTGTTGTTCTTATATCACCAAGAAAGTAAGTTATTTAAGAAGTTTTCTTCCGGATTAGAAGTCTGAAGTCTCGGCTTTTGGTTTGGGGCCTAGGGCGACTACGTGCACAAGTCTGTGTTCATCATTTTCTTCCAAGGCGATCAGCTGAAGAACAGAGTCAAGAAAATCTGTGAAGGGTAAGAAAAACATGCCTCCCCCGAGGGTGCGGTCATGCAGCCTAACTCTTAAGCCTTAGAATACAGAATAGTGAAACACAATCCCTATTAGTCTGCCTTTACATGGTGAGTATATCTTTAATAATGTTAGGGCTGTTGTAAACAATTAGAAATGGCCAAAGTTCATTTTTTAAAGTACCGTCAAAAATCACAATTTCCTTTCCTTGAAAAGAAGTAATTTGGGCTCATGATTTATAAATGCTGCGTTGTTCTGGAACAATGGTCCGCATACCCAGCAGTACGCCACAGGCACCGTGCCCTTAACCTTTTCTGAAATTCTGCCCATAAGATCTTTCTTCTATGCCATTTTTCAATATGACTTGTATTACTGGTTTTTGTTTTTTTAATCTAATGGAATTTAATAGCTACGGAGAATGTCAAGATAGTCCAAATGTTATTGCTCTATCTGTAGACCACTTCCCATAAATAATTATTTCATTGATTAGTGTATCAGTCTGAACTAATCCTGTTTTGGTCTTTCCAGTAAAGTAAGATTACTCTCTGAGATTATTTAAATTGGATAGGTTAGGAAACTTCCATGTTCCTGAGGCTGTGTCTGTACATTCCAGGTTCCGGGCCTCCCTCTATCCCTGCCCTGAAACCCCCCAGGAGAGGAAGGAAATGGCTTCTGGAGTTAATACCAGGATTGACGATCTCCAAATGGTATACAGAGGGCTGGAGGGAATTCGTTTTTTGTGAAATACTGAAACAGGAGAACAGTTTCCTTTCCTTGAAACACTAACAGTTTATTAGGCACCTGCAGCAGCTCAGAATACCAAAAACAGAAATACCCACGGGTAATATGTCCCCTTGGCAGCTGGGGAAAAGTTTCAGGGAATGACTGTTAAAAATAGCATTTATCATCCTCAAACATGACAGGAATGCTGTGCATCTGAAATCGTTGTTTGCTTAGAGTATTCAATTCCCTTTCTCATGATTCAGATATTTTTTATAATAAATTTAAAAAGGGACCAGCCGAGTGGCTCAGCTGGTGTAACAACAAGATTGTCTGTTTGATGGTGGGTTACGCCCACCCACAACTAAGACTGAACTCGGCACCTTGAGCTGAGCTGCCACCCAGATGGCTCAGTGGATAGAGTGTGCACTCTTAACAACAAGGCTGCTTGTTTGACTCCCACATGGGGCGGTGGCTACGCCCACCCGCAACTAAGACTGAACACAGCACCTTGAGCTTAGAGACCACAAGCTGCTGACAGGAAGCCAGATGGCGACTGGCGCCCTCCACAACGAAGACTTTAGAACAACAACTTGTCTGGTTCCCTTCCCTAAATCCCCAACACTGTTCCCCTCTCCCAATTCCCCAAGAAAATCTTTAAAAAATAAAAATAATAAAATTAAAAAGTATGTTTAATTAGGAAAAAAAAAATCAAATAATAAAGTCATTTCTGCCCTCTCACACACACTCTACCTCCAGAGGCAGCCACCCTTAGCTTGGTGTGTATCCTTCTGGCTGCCTTGGATCTTAACCAGAGTCTAGCCAGAGTCCTGGTCTAACTCTTGTACCCAAGAAGGGACTGTGCTAGACTTTTAGCAAATTGCAGTGGATGTGGTTTACACGCACACCATTGTAGTCACAGGGTTCTAAGGAAGGAGTCATGATGTATAGGTACATGGAGGGAAACGGGTGGCCAGTGGGAGCGTTGTTTCCTATTGAAAGAATGTGATTGCCCCTTGAAACATTAATAAACATACCAATCCCAAAGGCATTTCATTCTCGCAGTGGCAAAATTGTCAGAGATCTGCTATGATCCCCATTTCAACTGCCTTCCTCATCTTTCCTTCTGACCCCCATTGCATGCGACCCATTGATTTGGCCTATTGCCGGCTCCTTTGAGATATGCTGATCTGTTTAACCCAAACTACTGGTGGGTGATATTAGTACATTCTGGGTTCTAGGACTGTCTTATCCCCTCCCAGGATTGTGGGTAGATTTTAAAGAGTACGTGCAACCCAGCTGTACGAACTGAAACTTTAAAAAGGGATCGAATACCAAGGAGTGAGATGTGGGGGCGGTTATAGGGAAAGAGAAAAGCAAATAGAACGTTGCTTGTAAGTTTATTTAGCATCCTTCCAGAAGTTTTAATGGTAATTGTGATATTGTCAACAGCCAGAAGAAAAAGCAGCTTTGTTCCTTTATTCTCAAGTGACTTAAGAGTTCCCCTAGCACGCCATGGCTTTTTTGTTTTATTTTGTTAACCTCTCTGTGGGAGTCACCTTCTCTTGCCCAAGACGGTTTCTCGGGAAGAACTTACTATTTTTTTTCTGAACTGACTTGAAAGAGCCAGCTATGATGGAGACTTATGCTAGCGTGGTTGGTATATAGCTTTTTCCTCTTTGAAGAAATGTGGAGATTTAAGATAGATTCTCAGGCCCGCCAAGTCGCGCGTTGGTTAAGAGCTGGCTTGGGATGCCAGAGGGCCCCGGTTCGGATCCCACATATGAGGGCTAGTGACACTGCCCTCTACAGCTAAAATGCTGAACAACAACTCAACCTGGAGCTGGGCTGCAGCCCGTGCTGCAGCGGGTTGCCATGGCTACCATGTGTAGCCAGCAGCCAGCTTGAGCGGCATCTAGAAGCTGGCGACTGGTCTACCTCGCCCGGGAAGAGCCCAATGATGGTGCCAATTTGGGCCAGTGAAGCAACGTCCTCCACAACTAGACTGAAGAACAAAAGGATAGCAACTTGTCTGTTCCCCTTCCCCCAATTCCCCAATAAAAATCTTTAAAAAAAAAAAAACAGGGCAGCCTTAGTCCCTCTTCCTCTATTGAAATATTAACTATTTGGCGATAAACAAGGCAGTAGGATGTAAAGTGCCCCTGCTTCTTCCTCCCATTCTAGCCTTGGCAATATGGTTCCTCTGAGGGAAATCTATGCTGGTTTCCAAAGGGGTCAGCACTAATATATTTCCCCCCCAAGAAGCCCGACAGGAAGATAAAGCCTTGTCTGCCCTGTGATGACAGTGGCATGTGGCCATCTAAACCCCCTCTAAAGTCTGGGTCTTCCTGAGCCCATGGCCTTCTGTCTCCTATGTGGGGTCACTCTTGGCACAGGCAGACTCTGATGGTCAGTAATGCCGCTTTCCCACTGTTCCCTGATGCTGGCTTATGCTCAGGGGTTCTGCAGCTTCTGTTCTTAAGTATGGCTGTGTTGCTTTGTCAGTGCCTGGACCTGATGCTTTGAATCCAAGTTACAGGCCCCACATGTAAAGCCATCGCTCTTTAATGATCCAGCTAAAAAGCCTGCATTGTGCCATGCATTTGGTGGTAAGATTAAATACATAGAGAAAAGCTAAAAAACATTTTCTCGGGTTTCTCTTGATCTTGAAGCTAAACGAAAATGAATGTTAGTAACTAGAACTCAAAATTTCTTGTAATTTGGCAAAAAAAAGAATAAAGAAAAGCTATTCTAGTCAGAAGAAAAAAAAAACAGATCCCCAGTAGCCCTCCTCAGAAAGCTATGCCTCCTTGCCCTTCATTTCCTGAGATCTAAGATTGGTGTTAGAAGGATCCCTCCCTTGTTCCTTTCTCTTCCACAGGTCCTGAATCAAACAGAGGATCACCGCCAGAGGGTTCTGCAGGCAGCTGCTAAGAACATCCGGGTCTGGTTCATCAAAGTGCGGAAGATGAAGGCCATCTACCACACTCTGAACCTGTGCAACATAGATGTGACCCAGAAGTGCCTGATTGCAGAGGTCTGGTGCCCAGTCACTGACCTTGACTCCATCCAGTTTGCACTCAGAAGGGGCACGGTGAGTACCCCCACAGCTGGCAGTGCTGCCTACGGCCAGGAAAAGAGGCTCCCATCAACAGTAACGTTAATTAACATTTTCATGGCATTTGTACTCTCTGAATTCTTGAATATACTCATCTTGTATCCTGACATCCTTATTTTCCCAATGCGAAAACTGCAGTTCAAGAAAGATTAAATGACTTGATCGTATACCCATGGTTCTTCAGGATAACTCACGACCAGAATATCAATTTCCTGATTCACTCTCTCTGTCCATTAGACTACTTCTGTAATATGACCCAGACAGTCCTGTTTTGTAGTTAGAGCTACTGCTCTGTGCTAGGCACTGATCTAGGTAGAAATGTAAAAAATAAGCCCTCAAGTAGCTTACAGTTTACTTGGAGAGGCTGACGTGCCAACATACAAGACCATCTGTGCTAAGAGTGGCTTATGTGTGTGGAGAGAGGGCGCTGGCTTTTCCAACTAGATGATCAGACATTGGGGCTTTGAAGAATGGCTAAGATGCCGACCAGTAATGACAAGAAGAAAACGATATGGACAAAGGCAGGAAGTATAGTGTGACTGTGCATAGTTGGGCAAGAACAGGAATTATAATAGTGAGCCAAAAGAGTAGGAGGTAAACCTGATTAGGTAGATTTGAACCTACCTGTGAAAGGTTTCTAAATACCAGGTTAGACGGTTTAAATTTTATTCCAGAGGGAGTAGAGAGGCATTGGAAGTTATTTAGCCATGAAAAGACATGATCAAAGCAGGAGTTTTAAAAGAGTAATCTGTTGGTAGTATCTAGGTTGGATTGGGGTCTAGAGAGAGTCTGTAGATGGGGAATCAGTTAAGAAGTTATTGTAAACACAGAGTAGTAAGTTATAAGGACCCCTAGGGTAAGATTGGACAACAGGAAAAGAAACTAATGATGAATTTGTGAGACATTCTGAAGGTATACTTGGTTTCTAGCAACGTGCAGGAGAAATACAAAGAGAAAAAAATTTAAATGATTCTGAGGCATCAAAGCTGGGTGGCCTGGTAGAATAATGGTTCCATTTATGGAAGTAAAAGCTCAGCAAGAGAAACTTATTGATAGGGGAATGATGGTACGTTCAGTTTCAGTCACATCGAGGGGCCCAATAGAAGTCCACATGGAAATGTCAAGCAGATAATGGGGCAGGTTCTCGATAGAAAGAGCAAAAATGTAAGACATGGGATTCATGAGGGTGGAAGGGAATGAGACCTCCAAGAGAGAAAAGAAGGAAACTAAACATAGGAACTTGGGGGCCCTGCTATGTTTGGAAATAGGCAGAGGAAGAAAAGCCAGTAAGGAGACGGAAAAGGCATGGTTAGTACACTCCTAAGGAATAGCGATTTTCACCTAAGAAGAGGAAGATTTCCAGAGTCAGGTGATTGCATGTGGGAGAAAAGACCTTTGGATCTGGTGACAAGCCAGTCACTTTGAATCAGCGTGTCAGCTAGACTGCAGGAGATTAGGGAGTTTAGGTGGTGAACGAGGAAAGTCAGAGAATATACTTTGCTTTCTCCATAAACGAAGGAGAGAACAGTGATACTCGTAGAAAGGCAGTTGCAGATGCCTCCAGAGAAGGGGCTTCCATGTTTTCTTTGGTTCCACATTTTAGAAGTAAATTTTTTCCACGGGAAGGATATTCTTCCCAAGACTTAAATTAAGTCTTTCATTGTAAATTTTATACTCAGTTTCAGTTTTCCCAAAGACTGGGAAAGATTGAGATGCAATTTACATAAAAGAAAATGCACACATTGCATGTGTACAGTTCGATGGGTTTTGATAAACAGGTATGTACACCTGTGTAACCCCCACCACCTTTAGGAGGATGACCTAATGTTGATATATGTGTTTCTTGTTTCCCAGGAACACAGTGGTTCCACCGTGCCCTCCATCTTGAACAGGATGCAGACAAACCAGACTCCCCCAACCTATAACAAAACAAACAAATTCACCTACGGCTTTCAGAACATAGTAGATGCTTACGGGATTGGAACTTACCGAGAGATAAATCCAGGTAAAGAAGCTTGAATCGTTTCGCCATAGAGGTTTTATTTTTTGTTTGTTATCTTGTGGTGCCTCACTTTAAATGCTGTTGGATTGCTAGTGGATTGGATTCTTCTGTGTGCCTTGACAGCTGTAAAATAGCTGGCTCTCTTTAGCACACCATTTGCAGGAACTGCTTTAAGCAAAAAGTTTTTTCCAAAATAGCTGACATTTTAAAATGGCTTCCCTGTTCTCGTTTAGACAGAGCAAGTATAGTAATTATTGACTGTTTTAGGCACAAGGAAGATTTCTGCTCTGTTTGGAGAGTTAATTATTAAGTCAGGAGTCTGAGAATTCATTTTCAGCTGGGCTTTCTCCCACTTATCTGGTAACTGCATTCAGCTGGGAAAGGGTTGTCGCACAACAGGAGAAAGAGAAAGCTGGTCTGCCTCAGGAGCAGGTCCCAGGAGTTAGAAAAAAGGAATCAAAGGACAAACCACACTGTTGCCAAGGCTAAAGACAAAATTTCACTTCCTGTGTTCTTTGTTTAAAATGCTAGTAATGGCTCAGATACCATCAGAGCTGCTTCATGAGGCTGTGCAGATCCTGCCAGGGAAGGTTTTCCCTGGTAGTCCATTTGTCTAGCAGCTTGAAAATAGTCACCTCCTGCTGATCTTAGAGTATGGAGACTTGAGGGTTGTTATGGTTTTCTGTACTTTGCCTTTTTCCTCCTTGGGTTTCTTTACTTTCTTTTTTTTTCTTTTTTTTTTTAAATTACAGTTGACATGCACTATTATATTACTTTCAGGTGTACAACATAATGATTAGATATTTATATACCTTATGAAATGATCACCCCAATAAGTCTAGTACCCACCTAACATCCTTTTTTTCCTTTTTTTTTTAAATAAATTTTTGTTGGGGAACAGTGTGTTTTTCCAGGACCCATCAGCCCCAAGTCAAGTAGCTGTTTCAATCTAGTTGTGGAGGGCGCAGCTCAGCAGCCCATGTGGGATAGAACCGGCAGCCTTGGTATTAAGAGCACCTGAGCTAACCAGCCGCCGCTCCTTTGGTTTCTTTATAGCTCCATATACCATCATCACTTTCCCTTTCCTATTTGCTGTGATGTTTGGGGACTTTGGCCATGGCATCTTGATGACCCTTTTTGCTGTATGGATGGTCTTAAGGGAGAGCCGGATCCTCTCCCAGAAGAATGAGAATGAGGTAATGTTTAAGTTACATCTGCATTAGACTGAAACTTTATAATGTCTAAGCATTCATTATAAAAATTATCACCTGGAAGTGTTTTATCCATACATTTATAGAGAAGTTACGTTCATTTTTAACATTTAAAGAAGCCTGTGAACGTGAATTTCTTGTTAGCACTGCATTTTGCTTTCTACTTCAAGCTCTCTGACCCATGATGGAGTAAAGTGGTGAGAGAGGAAGGGTCTAGTGCAGTCTAAGTAACATAGTCACAACATGACCTCCAGCGTGTACATTTCCTTGACTTCTTTCTTCTGGTTCCCAGATGTTTAGCACTGTGTTCAGTGGCCGGTACATTATCCTTTTGATGGGTGTGTTCTCCATCTACACTGGCCTCATCTACAACGATTGCTTTTCCAAGTCTCTTAACATCTTTGGGTCTTCCTGGAGCGTGCGGCCGATGTTCACTATATATAATTGGACGTAAGTTGCCCAAGAAGCTAAAAGTCAAAGCTTATTCCTTTCAGATTCAGCTCTGATTTTCCAGACAGGCGGTAAACTAAACGCTTCTTAGGAGGTGGCTGACAATGTCTCTGTTTGAGAAGAATGCAGTGTGTCTCCTCTTATTTATGCTCCCGCCTGGGAAGTGCTTTGTGATTTGTTCAGCAGTATCAAGGAACTGAGACTGTAAATTAGGCCCATTGATTCTTTCTGTAAATTAAAAGCAGATTGCCCAAATTCCCTGCTTGGTTGTATATGTGTGTTTAGTTTTTCTTTTTTTTTAAATTTCCATTTCCTTCTCATCTCAGATGCTTGTCCCTCCTCTTTTACTGAAGAGACAAGATAGCTATAGTAGTCTTTTTGGGGATCAGTTTCTGGACCCCAGTAGTTCCCCTCTGTTGATAAAAAATAAATGCAGCTTTTCTCCTAACACGGCAGGGAGGAGACGCTTCATGGGAACCCCGTGCTCCAGTTGAACCCAGCTGTCCCTGGCGTTTTTGGTGGACCATACCCTTTTGGCATCGACCCAGTAAGAGCACTTCTTTCCTATATGTCTGATACTAAAAGTTTAGACTGTGACCCTGAAGTGAGAGAATTAAAGTGAAGATAAATAGTTATTTGGTTTTTAGTCGACATACGTTTGGAAAACCTCGGTGTATCTATCTGTCCAGTGTACTTCAAAGCCATAAAAGACCCAAGTCTCTTAGGGAGCCAAATAATTTTTCCTGCGCTGCTTATTTCAGAGGTGGCTAATAATACCGACTCTGGGAAGATTGATTTTCAAGTCTCCTTCCCAGTTTATTTAATTTATTTTATTTAGTTTGGTCTTTATTTTTTGCAGATGTTTTAACAAAACAGAAATAGCTTTTTCCTGTGGGTTTAGATTTCCATTCTTATCTTTATATACTTAGAAGAACGTATCCCAGAATTAAAATTTTTTTTTTCCTCAAATACTTAGGCAGATAAAGAGTGATCAAATCTTTTGTATTGCATGCTTAAAAAGAGGTTAGGGGGAATTTCAGAATAAGCTTTAGACAGTAAGGATTACAAAATTCCAGAGGAAAAACAGATCATTATGGGCCAAAAAGATTAAGGTTTCTTGTAAAAAATGGGAATTAATCTTGCCTTTAAAAAGTATTTCAGATTGTTATAGGTGAGAAGTGTGTGCAAAAGCATAGAAATCGGAGGTACAAAATTAATTATTTTAATTGTTATAGAAGCTAATGTTACTGAAATGCTTATTGTGGGCCAGGCACTGTACCGAGCTCTTAGCATATCTGATTTATCCTCAAACAATTCTATCAGGTAGATAATGCTATTCCTATTAAACAGATAAGGAAACCGAGGCTTAGAGAGGTTTAATAACGTTTTATATATGCATTTATTTAACAAATGTATATTGAATCCTTATTGTCTCCAAGGCATAGTTCTGTTGGGGGAAACATGGAATTTTTTTTTTTTTAATTGGGGAACAGTGTGTTTTTTCAGGACCCATCAGCTCCAAGTCGAGTAGTTGTTTCATTCTAGTTGTGGAGGGCGCAGCTCAGTGGCCCAGGTGGGGATTGAACCGGCAACCTTGGTGTTATGAGCACTGCGCTCTAACCAACTGAGCTAACCGACCACCCCAACACAGAATTTTAAGACATAGCTCCTGCCCTCAAGTAGTTTGGAGTCTAGTAAAAATATTACCTCACATTTATATAATGTTCTGTAGTTACGGTTTTCCAGGCAGACATTTCATTTGATGCTTACAGAGTAGATGTGGAGTTTGAAGTGCCTGTGGGACACCCAGGTGTAAATGTCTGTCAGGCAGCTGGAGTCGTAGAGCCGATTTTCAGGCGAGACTGAAGCTGGAAGAGAGAACCAGTCATAAGTTTTCAGGTTGGAGGTCTCTGAGGATGAGCTCTTCGTGAAGAGGTCAGTTCAGAAAATGGCTGGAGATCTGGCTTATCAAGCTACAGAGTTTGCACTTTAGCCTAGAGATGACAGGGGGTTCAGGGTTGGTTTTGGCACAAGGATCTAACTGCATCCGAGTCATGATTTAGGAAATGTGATCTGATGGCCAAGTGGAGGCAGAAAAACTATCTGGAAAATATTACAGGCGCCCGGGCCTTAGGGGACAAAGCTTAAGGCAATTAATATTTACAAGTAGATGGAATGACAGCACCACAGGGACGCAGTCAGAAAACACAGATTGTGGGAACATCTACAAGATAACCAACCAACCAACCAACCAAATTTCTTCAACATTTTGTAAGGAACAAAAAAAGAGAGCTGGAGGAAGAACCTATAGAGTAGAGACTTAGGGGCTATATCAACAGTCACAGTGTGGGCCGGCCGAGTGGCTCAGTTGGTTAAGAGCTCACTCAAGAGTTTGAGTTCTGAGCAACAGCGGTTCGATGCCCAGCCCAAGCTGAGCTGCCGCTGAGCTGCCAAAAGGTAGCAGAATGGCTCAGCTAAAACAAACAAAAAAAGCAATCACAGTGTGTAGACCTTATCTGGACCCTACTTTGAATAAGTGAATTATAAAACAAATTTTTGAACGCAATCAGGGAAATTTGAATACTGACTCTGTTTCATGATATTAAAAAATCGTTAATGCTTTGGGGTTTGATAACAGTGTTGTGCTCTTGTTTTTAAAATGAGTCCTATTAGAGAGCTGTACTGAAATATTTGCAGGTAAAATTATATGATATCTGGATTTTGCTTCAAAAAAACATGGAGGTGGGGAGTGAGTTGGGGTGTGATGAAATGAGATTGTGAGTAGGTAAGTTGATTGTAACTGTCAAAGCTGGGTGATAGGTACTGGGAGTTTGTTATACTAGTCTCTCTATTTAAGGATATGTTTAGAATTTTCCATAAATTATTTTCCATAATTTTAAAAAAAAAACCTATTTCTTAAAATAGGTGAGTATTTTTCCACGTGAAAACTCTTTGTAATACCTTTTCGTTTTCTTGGGTTGTGACAGATCTGGAACATTGCTACCAATAAACTGACCTTCCTCAACTCCTTTAAGATGAAGATGTCTGTTATCCTTGGTATTGTCCACATGATATTTGGGGTCAGCCTGAGCCTTCTCAACCATACGTGAGTTGCTCTGTGTCTTAGGAGACTGCAGGTAGTTTAGATAATGCTTTTGCCTAAAGAAATCATGACATCTTTGGGGAGGGATTAGTAACTCCGAACTCTGTTCTGCGTTAAGTGCTTTTATAAATTAATCACATGTTCTTAAATGAGGCTTACTTAATATTGGGTTGTTGGAAAAGTCATGACGCATTTTTGCAACGAAAAACAGAAAAAATACGTCATGACTTTTTTGACACCCCAATATTAGTCCCTTAACAATTTACACTTGTAATAAAGATCTTTGAGAAAAACTTGTGTAATTTTCATCAAAATGAATTATGTTTTTTTTACCTTGATTGGAACTGTGGCCCAATCTCGTTCTCATGGGAGAATGGTGGGGATGGTACTGGAGCTGCTCAAGGTCCGAAAGTTTGAAAATCATGGTGAATCCTGCTTGTCTGTGTTGCCGCCAGTGCTCTGGCTGTTGTTTCTTAAAGTGATAAAGACAGAATTGAGAGAGCGTTAGGAGAAAATCTAGTGAGCACACCACTTGGAGTAGGGGTGTCCCTGGGTCTAGTCACCTTTCACATTTTTCTCTCTTCCTTTTTAGCTACTTCAGGAAGCCCCTGAATATCTACTTTGGATTTATTCCTGAAATAATCTTCATGACCTCTTTGTTTGGCTACTTGGTTATCCTTATTTTTTATAAGTGGACAGCCTACGATGCTCATACATCTAAGAAAGCGCCAAGCCTTCTGATCCATTTCATAAACATGTTCCTGTTTTCCTATCCGGACTCTAATTCGATGCTGTATTCTGGACAGGTGCGTCAACCCAGAAGGGGACTGTCTTAGGTGGTTACCCTAGGTCAGGAAGTTAGATGTTTCTGTCACCCTAAAAAAGCCTTAAAAAAATCCATTTCTGTAATATTTGGTTTTCAGACCATACATCCAGATCTAAATTCAGTCCATCCTCCTTACTTGGGAGGGTCTACTGTAATTTCCTTGTCCAGAAAGGGTAGAATAATAACTTACATCCTATGCGACAGTTGCTGGGCTTTGCCACAACGTCTGCTAATTAGTTTGAGAAACCGAGTAGCATTATTCACGGATCAGTAAGAAAGAACTTTTTGAGGGGAACTTTGTGCTGAAGTTGGAAAGTCCATGTTTGATTAAATGTGATGTGCCTTGTCCTTATTTGCAGAAAGGGATTCAGTGTTTCCTGGTAGTGGTTGCCCTACTGTGTGTGCCATGGATGCTGCTGTTTAAACCACTGGTCCTTCGGCATCAATATTTGAGGAGGAAGCATTTGGTGGGTGTATTTCCATTGCTGAAAGTTATTAGATGAT
>NW_017731832.1:962287-972620 GCF_001890085.2 Hipposideros armiger
TAATGCTTGTTTATTACACTGCCTGATAAAACTCGAAAGATCTTTTTGCATGACTCTCATACGGCTGTTAGATTATTGCTCCTGTTAGAGAGCAGCTGAGTTACAAGACCCTCCTCTCCCTTTTCTGACCATCTTCATCCTTCCATGTGCCCTCCATTCGTCTCCCCCTTCACTCCCTCCCACTTTGTTTCCTTTCTCCCTTCCTCTTTTCTTCCATTCACTATCAGGAAGGGCAACCTGTGGAGGCCCCAGTCAGCCCAACCCCGAGCCAACAGGGACTAGAGGCAGCAGCGGCTGCAACAGTGAGTGAATTGAAACCAACAAACCATCACATGTCGTTTAAAGAGGTGGCAAACAGTGCAGCAGAATTCTTGTTAACTATGTTGAGAGCATGAGACATGTGTGCTCTTGGGAAATATGCCCTGATTACTCATTGAGAAGATGACAGAAAAGATTTCCACCTCTTATGAGTAGATTCTGGTATCATCTTTGCCATTGGTCTACTAAGTTTCTGTTCAAATACGTAAGTACAGTCATGTTTAAGGAAGCAAAGTGGCTGTTGTACCCTCTCCAAGTCCCATCGTCTTCATCCAATATGGCAGCTCTTGGACTCATCCACTTTCGTGTCTGTATTTTGTGACCATGTAGTGGATGATTTTTCAGCATGGAGTAAGAACATCTCTGATTCTTAAATTATTTTGCAACACTTTAAAGTTCTGCCTCAGATCGATGCGTGGACATTTGGTCCATTTTAGCGGTGACTTAGTCTCTTTCCAGTGGAAGCTTATACATGTCTACTTTTTCGTGAGAGACTCAGAAGCCTTCATGTCCTCAGCTGTTCCAGTGAGACCTCCACGCTGCCGTGTGTCTCGTGTGTACTGCACATCTGATGTAATAACCAAATTCATCTTCTGTTTTGATCTTTCCTTTTTCCAGTTCTAGCTCATGATTCAGTATCAGCACTTCGGATGTTAAGCATTTCAATATTTGTCCTTAAAAACATCTCTTAACCAAAATCTGATAATGCCCTAATATCAAAATAGTCCAATCAGTTCTAGGTAATGAATCTGTAAGATGTTTAAGTCTCACCATTAGTGATTACTCATGTACTACTTTGTTCTAGGAGCATTATACTCCTTTAAAAGAGAACAAAATATTTAAATGGATAACCTTTTCTTTCGTTAGGTGTTTCCGATCTTTTTAAACTTAGAAAACTACTATAGTCACCCTTTTAGAACTAGTCTAAAAGGGCTGATATTTTGGATCCAGATATTTTAATGTTGCTGCTTAAAATTATTTTCAAGTATGGACTTTACTGTTTCCTTTCCTATGAAAATTTTTTTTTAAAATCCCTTTAAGCACATACTATCCATTTATTGACATTCTTTCCATTTACTGCTCTTCTTTCTGCTAGTCTTGGTGTTTTAAGATGTGCTTCTCATGTGTCCATCTTGATGCTTTTAAATCTGGCATCTTCTTCTTTGATTCTATTCAAGTTAAAAGTCCCCAGTCTGGAAACCTGCACCTTCATAGGGTCTTCTTAGCCCACTGGTTTTTTCAGCCAAACATCTGGAAAGCAGCCTAAAGGCATCAGGATGATAATTCTATAACAAGGGCCCTGGATTCTTGACCCCAAGGGGCTTAGGCTGTGAACACTGATTTGTTTTTGTTCTGTTCTATGTCCTCTTGGTTGCCTGTAAGCCGTGTATCACAGTTTAATTTTTCTTTTCTTTTTTCTGCTGATGTGTGTCTCTCATCCCCTTTCCTGTAACTCTCATTTCCTGTATTCTGAAGGGACGGTCGTCAGTGTCTAGCTGGAGGTTGAACCTGTCTGCCCCTCATGTTAGCCCCTGGTTGGGGAAAGCTTCAGAAGTGGCCTTCTGCTTAGGAGCCTTGAAACCCAAAGCCCGCCTCCTCCACTCTGTAACCCGTCGCAGGATATGCTGGAGTCCTCTCCTGTCACCCATGCCCTTTGTTGCCCTTTCAATCCACCTTTTGAGGGTTGTCAGGTGTAATGTTTGTGTGACCTGGAGGTGCCCAGGGCTTTAGTGGTCCCAAATCTGACTACACATCAGAATCACCTGATGAATTTGTTTCTTAGGATATTAAAACAAAACAGATAAGTGGAAGAGGAAATAAAGATGGCCTGTAGTTCCATGACCAAGACAATCCCCTACTGACGTTAAAAAATAAAATTAAAGCAGTAGGTGCACTTGGTTAGAAAATGCAAATAAGGGAGCATTTGAGATTTTACTTCCCAGCAGATGTTGTCAAATGAATTCTTATAAAATTTTTTAAAATGCAAATAATACTGAAAGTGAAAACCTCCCTACCCCTAATACCGTCTTCTCATCAAGAGTAATAGAATTTTGCCTACAATTTTTTTTCTGCATATGTGTCTTCTATTAATATAAGTGTATGTGTGGATTATTGTATATTTGAAATATATATTTGAAATACATTAGGAATGATGTTTAAACTGTAGCACTCTTCTGCCCCTTGCTTTATTAGGTTTTTAAAAATTTAGTGTATCTTAGAAATTGTTTCATAGTGATAGTCACTCTTTTTTATAGTTACCTAGCATTCCGTAGACCATTCCGTTGGATGTGCTACAATTATGTAATCACTCTCTTACTGTGTTAGTTGTTCCCAGTTCTTTGTTATTACAAATAACAGTGCAGGGAACATCCTTGTCCACGTATCTTGCTTGATAAAATTTCACAAGCAAGTTTCCAGCAGTGGGTAGGATTGCTGAGTCTCAAAGGATGCATGCATTTTTGTGTGTGTGTGCGTGCACTTTCAATTTTGATAGACAATCAAAATGATTATACAGTTTACACTTGGGGAAATATTTTTTTTTTAAACACAGATTTCCTAGGTCCCACCCCAGACCTACAAAACTTTTACTTTCTGGGAGTAGGATTCGGGAATCTCTATTTAATGAAATGCAGCTTTCAAGGCGATTCTGATACAGCAGGTTCTCTAACCAGGACGTGAGAACCACTGCTAAAAGAAGACAGACGATTTGCCCAAACACTGTGGTGTGCTGGTCAGTAAGCCGTGGTAAAAAGCGAAGATGTGAGTGGGGACCTCAGGGCAGTTGACCAAACCTGCGTACACACTGTTTGTGCTGCTTGCCCAGAAGGCCGTTTTGCAGGAGAGCAGTCTTCCAACTCTTACCTTGTTTGGCTCCTCGGACAGAAACCATATGAACGGGGGATAGGGGCTGTTTCTTTAGCTCCTTTCACTCTGTGGCAGGTTGGCACTAATTGGTATCTGTCAGACTTAATCCCAGTTTTGCCTGGTTTTTCTACCCAAAGAGTCCTTTTGCCTCAATAAACCCAAGCGTTTCCAAATCAGATTGACTTAGATATTCAGACTCTGGAGACCCTACTGAAAACTGTGCCCAGGAAGTAAGAAAAACAACACAAAACATCCCACCCACATTTGCCCACGTGCCCGTGAAAGAGTTGTTTTAACGCTCCAGACGCCTCAGTTGAAGGAAAGGAGCCTTGTTTTCTTTTTTTTAAACTCAGTATTCTCTAGCCACGAGCTAATGTACATTAAGTTTTTTTTCCTTCCCTGACCTAGGAAGTCCTTTGTTCCTGAGCAGAGAGAGACCTAGTATATTTCTGTAGCCAGAGAGTGGCAGGAACTCTTGGGCTCCTGTTGAAAGCTTAACAAACCAGGTTACAATCGTCGTGTCATTTGGCCCCCCCGCTCTTAGAAAGCCTGATCTTGAGTTCCAGAAAAACTTAGGCCCTTGAAGGCTACACAGATAGAGGTACACATGTTAGGAAGATCTTTTGTATTAAGCTTTTCACTCCAGCAGGATTCTTAATTAGCATTGACCAAAGCAAGGCCGGTGTCTCTTGGCGCAGCAGGCACACTGTATATTTCCTCTGATCAGGATGAGGTATAAATGCAGCTGGGGCTGGGGCTGGGGTGATGGTGGTCGGGGTGGGAATAGTGGTTTGTCTTCGATTAGCTGTTCCATCAATGGGTTTTGTTTTTGTTGTTAGAACATATGCTTTTCTGAGGTTTGTATGTACTAACCATCGCCCTTCCCCACCTCACAGAATCACATTAAAGCCCAGGCAAATTCTACTCTTTCTGTTCATCTGTGTAGGGAACTCTCAACTTTGGTGGGATCAGGGTGGGCAACGGACCGACAGAGGAGGATGCTGAGATTATTCAGCATGACCAGCTCTCCACCCATTCAGAAGATGCAGAAGAGGTAAGATCCAGCGGTGAGGGCTTCCTCTCCTTCCGCCTCGGGCCAGCCGTGGTCTTGTGTACATAAGAGGCCTCGCTCCAGTCTTCTCCTTGACAAATGAAAATACTAATCCTAATGATCAGCCTGCCTTCTGGAACTCTTAGAGCACCACAGCTTTTTCCAGTGGGGCCCTGCTCTAAACTCCAGGGGTTGCCTGCAGAGCCCGCAGCAGTTGTGTTCTGTGGTTTGACTTCTTAAATTCTGAGTTGCGTGCAGATCTCAATCACTAACTGCTCTCCTGGGCACCGAGGCAGAGCAGGCCCCAGCTTCCCAGGTCTTATTACGAGAAACACAGCTTGCTTACGGCTGCGCCCTCATCCCTTGCCTCTGCCAAGAATGGTTCCAATTGGAACTGTAACCACAGGGGCTTTTGCAGTCCTGTCCCACCAATGTGCTCTTGTTGCAGATATTTTATTTAAGCCTCTAAAAAATGCCATTTGCCTGCTTTTTACAGGGAGCGTGAAAAGTAGCAAGGCCAAGCTAGACTTTTCCTACACAACCACCTCCAAGCTCAGTGTTTTAAAACCCCGTCTCCTTGCCTGGCCGCTCATACCACAGAGCCTCTGAACTGAACTTATGAGTCTCATCCATTCATTATATTCTTTTTAAAAGCAAGTAGAATAGGAGTTGAGGACCCAGGTGACTGGACTTTTCAGTCTGACTGACCACTTCCACTGTGTGTATGACTTTTTAAAAAAGAAATTGCAAGGGTTGGGGTGCCTTTTAAAAATATGTGTCTTGCTGCTCTCAGTCCTGCTGATCTGCTTTTCGTGTGTGCTGAGAAGGCCTGCCTCTAACCTGTTAGACCCGTTTAACATTAACAGTCCTCCCCCAAGAAGCAATCAGTAGCCTTGTGTTCGTGACTTGTGACCTTGCGTGTGGTGTGGCTTCCCACTAAGTGTAACTTTGTGTTTTCAAGCCTACCGAGGACGAAGTGGTAAGAAACGAGCTGCTTTGCCTTCGTGTTTATCTGGGGCTCTGTCTTCCCATCCTTGTGATCACTCTGCTGACCCTGCCGCATCCGGGGGCCGCACATGACACTCGTGTACCCTGCATCTCGCTGGCCATTTCTAACCAGTTCCTGAACCCATGTCTGAAAAAGCTCATCTCCATTAACTGCATCTCATGTCAGTCACCTCTGTCTTTGTTTCATTAACTTTGCTGATCTAATACCTCTGAGAATGGCTTTGAAAGGAACTACAAGTAATGTCTGCGCTGGCATTCTTGAAGTGACTCCCTTTGGGGTTCAACCCCGCTGGCCTCTGCCTTCCTCTCGGGGGATGTTATGTCATGGTCGCTCTGCCACTGGGAGCAGCTGTGTCCCCTGCTCCTCTGAGTGCCTAAGAGTAAAGCTCCCCCTTCCTCCCTGAGATGCAGCCAGCTTCTTCCTGCTGCCCTCATCAGCTTGACGATGCTTGAAGTGAGAAGTGAGAACGCCAGACCCTCACTTGGGGTCAGCTCCGCCTCCAAGTGACCCAGGTGGGAGGCAGACAGCTTTCAAAAGGAGACTTTGCCTCTCAGATGTATCCCAGAAAGAATAATCCATCTGCATGAAAGGAGTTCCTATTATAACAGCCACACACAGAGAATAACAGGGACTAGAAAGAAAGTTGACTAAATGTTTAGGCCATATCTGGAGTAGGGCTTCAAGCTCAGCAATAATGCATTTAGCAACGTGCAAGTTTGAAATTGGGTTTGTGAAAGGCCTTGCTGCACTGTTTGCATCTTCCCCGAAAACTTCTCTCTAAAATACCTAGACCCATGAACCCTTCCTTTCCCTGGTTTTCCTGGTCCTCTCTAAGGGGGCAGTGGGATGGGAGTGGGAAAATCTTTGCTGTTCTGTATAAAAACACAGTGCTCTGTCCTCCTGAAGGCTGGAGAGGCTCCTGTCCTGGCATCCAGGAGCCTCTGGGTTCCTCTGGACTCGCACCTCTGCACAGTCGCTGGCTGAGCTGCCTGGAAGGGCCAGGAGGGGGCGTGTCCCGTGTTAGTGAGGAACCCGGACCCTCTCCCACTAACACCACCTCCAGCAATACTGCTGTTCTCTAAATGCCTTCCTAGTCGAGCTCCCACTGCCATGGTTATTGTCAGAACAGTCCTCATTTGTAGCCCTGTCCCAGGAGAGCTGGACATCCAAACAAGATGGACTGCAGTTCAGCTGCCCTGGTCTCGGGGTCCCCAGCTCCCTCAGAGGGTTCAGCTTCCTGTAGCTTCCTAAGGAGTCATAACACTTTATCAGGCAACTACACAGTCTAGCTCTCTATGGCCAAATTTGGATAACCGTCACAGTCATATAAAGATTTCAAACAAAACATTTTTTTTTTCAAGTCCAGCTCACTTCTTCTAGAACTTCCCCATTTTGCTTGGCTGTGAAAACCTGTTTGCCCCATGCGGGTCGTTGCTCCAGCCCAGTGGAAGCAGCAGTCCCTCTCCCTCCCTGGGGGGCACTCAGTCCAGGGCCGGGCCAGCTGATTGTCTGGGAAACCTTTGAAGGCTGTAGCCATTCAGCAAGGGTCACTGGCACCTCTCCCTACTGTGTCATCTCACCAGGTGCGTTCATCCCACCCATCCATTCATTCATTCATCCCACCCATCCATTCATTCACCCTCCACGTGCCAAGCACTCTGTTTAGTGCTGCAGAAACTGAGAGAAGAAAAGCATAGTCGTTGCCTTCAAGGAACTCCCAAACAAGTTGAGGAGACAGTCTGGGTGACAGATGCTGTGATCAAGGTGTGCTCAGAATGCTGTGGGAACATGGAAAAAGGGGGCACCTGACCAACACTGGGTGGGGGTAGCGGGAGAGAAGACCAGGAAAGAATTCCCAAATTACTGCTAAGCTTAGTGTGGTCAAGTCTGCGGAGGGAGAGGGGGATGCAGAATCATCAGCATGTACAGTTACAAAGACACAGAGCTGCAGGCCCATCACATTTTCGGGATAAGCAAGTTCTCAGCGAGGCTGAAGGCTGAAGCTCAGAGTCAGGAGCTTGGGGGACTGGTGAGAAGTGAGACCAGAAGTTGGCAGAAACGAGCCATAGAGCGTTTGGACAACAAGGAATCTTCAGGGCAGTGAAGCTGGAATTAACAGCCCATGTGCATTGCTGAAATCCCCTCCTGGGGGCAGAGGGTATATTGGATTGGCGAGGGGGCACAGTCTGGAGGCATGCAGACCAGCTAGTCTGCTATGAGTCAGAAAAGAAGGGAGGCCTGAAGAGAGGTAAGGCGTTCATTTGCAGGGGGAGTTGGAAAGGAAGGGAGCAACATGAGGCAAGGGAGCAAAAGCTACAGGTCCCGGTGCTCCATGAATGTAGGCAGTGAGAGTGAGATTGACTGCCAGGCTTGGGTGCTGGGGGCACTAGTAGTGACACTCTGTTAGACGTGGGACATGGAGTAGCAGTAGGTCTTGGTGGGATCAGAGGACAGCAATTAATTAGTGTAGTTTGGGTAGCTTTGAGTTTGAAGCGTCTGTGGTGCCCCAGGAAGAGACGTAGCACAGCTAGTGGGAATGGCAACGTGGAAATGGAGGTGTCCTTTGGAGGGGTTGCCTCTGGAGCCCTAAGTGGCAGGACTACAGGAAAGATGTCAGGGCTGAGGCTGGAACGCTGACATTTAAGGAAGGACCAAGATGGAGAGTGAAAAGGAACATCAGAGAGGTAGGAGGAAAACCAAGGGGAGGTGAGTGTCTCAAGAGGGAGGAGGAAAAGGTGACAGTGACCAGAGAGGTTCAGTCAGGACACAGAGCATTAGACCTCATGACTGGGAGGTAAGGGTGAGCGGGCCAAGAGGGCCGGTTTGGGGAGCAGAAAGGGTAGAAGCCAGGGCGAAGCAGGTGGGGAATGGACGGGTGGTGAACAAGCAGAGTAGAGAATGGAGATGGAGTCTGCAGCGATCCATCCATCGCCAGTCATAGCTGATTCATCAGCGGATCTGAGTGACAGAGTCCCTTAATTCTCATCCTGTTATCTTCCCCCATTATATAGATAAGAAAACTTATTGTTACAGAGCAGGAAGTTGGGAATGACGGACAAGAGAAAGAAACTAAGGGTTCCCTGCCTGGCAAGGAAACCTCCCTCCTCTCCATTTCTTTTTAATGGGAGAGACTGGAGGTGGAATAAAAATGCTGTAAGGGGCTGGCTCTAAGGAGCCCAGCAGTCACTGCTTTTGTAGAGCTCTTGGGAGTGAAGACCTGCGCTCCTGGGAGCCAGGGACCTCTCCTTCCTCTGAGCACGGGCTTTGGAGTGACAACCAGCAGTGGGGGGAAAGCGCTTTTAACAGCGTTGTTGGGGTTGAGGTAGCTAGGATTACCCTCTTTTTCAGAGTAAATAGGGGTCTTGACGAGCCAGTTCCAGAAGAAAAACCCAGAAATACTCTGGGTGTAGTCAGAGGTGAGAGAAAATGAGGCAGCCGCCCAAAGATGGTATGTTGGAGCTGGTCTGTCTCCCCACGGGCCACACCCAGGAGGCCAGGGCTGTCTGTAAGTGCTTTACCAGCCCTGCCCCTTCTCTCAACCTGTCCTCATGTGATTTCCCAAGGCAATTATTCTGGTGTCCTTTGGGTGTGGAGTCATGTGAGTCTTGAAAGAAACTGGTGAAAAATAGACTCTGACCTGAGGGCAGGGCAGGCTGGGGAGGCCCATTGGACAGCTGCCCTCTGCTCCTGGGGTTCTAATCTGGGCTGTGGGAAGGGGTCCCGGGAAGGGACCCACTTCCTGTCCTGCAGTGGCTGCTGATTGTTCCACCTGGGAGAGTGAGAGGCCACGAAATGCACCTGGTGCTTCTAGAAAAATCTGTATTCTTTCCCAACGGTGCATGGAACAGTCCTAAAAGTGAACTCCTGAAAGCTCGTTCCAGCCCTACCCCTTTATTCTGGAAATAATTTTTGATGTTGAAAGGAAAACTAGGAGAAAGGGAGTGTGAGGCAAACTGAAACAAAAGCCAACAGATGTTCTGTCTGGTTTTAATCAGCTGTCTGAGTAGGAATTGGTAAAACTTTTGCCAAAATTTCACTGTGTCATCTTTTCAGAAGTCACAAAAGAAAAAGGTTAGTTCTCTTGCCCCCAACAGTTTGTAAAACTAAGTGAAAGTGGCTGTAGAGGTTTAGTCTCCTCCAGGCAGGTTCCACCTGACAGCCTGTCTCCGGCCCCCCAGGAAAAGCCCGCCCCGCTTTCATGGCTTATTCACAGGTGGGAGTCGGCCAGAGCCGGCTCAGCCTCAGGTCCTTCGAGTCCCGGGGCCAGTCACCTCTGAGCACTCTTAACCGCATCCGCTCCACTCGAGCTCCCGGCCTAGCAGGGAGGAAAAATATTAGATGAGCTGAGAAGACCCTCATGAAGACGTAGTTCATTAAAATGTAGTGTATTGAGGGGAATGGGAGTGTCCCAGGTGGGGACAAAGCCAGGCAGAATTTCTGGGGCCCGCATAGCTGAAATCACCATCGGAGTTCAACACTGGGGGCTCCTGGCCCATGGAGCCCAAAGTGCCAAATGGCCACCACCCAGACTCCCACACTTTCCCCTCCCAGCCTTATATCTTCTCTCTGGTTTCCTCCCCCCACAGTTTGACTTTGGAGACACCATGGTCCACCAGGCCATCCACACCATCGAGTACTGCCTGGGCTGCATCTCCAACACCGCCTCCTACCTGCGGCTCTGGGCCCTCAGTCTCGCTCATGCACGTGAGTGTGTTTCTCTCAGGTCAGAACCTGTGGTTTTCCCCTGCTGTGGCCACTCTCTCAGGTGGGGCTGCTCACCGAGAGCGGAAGTTACATAAAGGTTCTGGGATGATCCCGACTCCTAAATCCAGGGAGAATGGTATCCAGATGGGAGGGCCAGCGCTTTTGCCAGGTTAGCTGTGCCCCGTGGTCCCACCCAGGTCATGGGAACCAGGGCGCAAGGACCACTGCAGGTGAGGGGTGGCAGAGCGAGATGCGAGGCCCACAGCGCCTCTTGCCAAACTGAACCAGCTGTCGTGTGTCTCCCGGTCCCCAGAGCTGTCTGAGGTGCTGTGGACCATGGTCATCCACATCGGCCTGAGCGTGAAGAGCTTGGCAGGAAGTCTGGC
>NW_017731832.1:975725-982434 GCF_001890085.2 Hipposideros armiger
CCCCGCCAGGAAAGCGAAGAGCCCCGGAACTCTGTCCCCCTTCACTCACTCAAGGAAACAAGGTTTCCTATTACATAGCAGGAGTGATCTCTCTGTGGACTCCCAGTTATCCTCTGGGTCACTGGGTGGCCTTTACCAGGTGCTAGATCTGGAAGGGGTAACAGAGAAACCCATCTGATTGCCTGGGGCTGTCCTCACAAAACTGTGGAATTCTGAGGCGCCTTTTAGTGGCTTAGAGCACGGCAGGCCCTGGAGGCTCCCAGAGCAGAGCCCCTATTGAAGGAAGAACTTGCAGTGTGGCCGGTGGGGGCCCCGTTGTGTCCCCGCACAGAGAATTTCATGTTTGTACTTTCTCAGGAAGCACACATTTCCCTGGTTGGGAGGGAGAAGAGGGCGGCGAGACCCACAGGGAAATTGCTTTCCAGCTCTGTGCCAGGAGGTTGGGTGAGCATGGCCAAGCAGGAAGGTGAGGTCAGGCTGACCCCACAGATATCCAAGATGCCCCTGGTGGTGCATCTAACCTTGAGCAGCAGCTGGTGGGAGAGGTGGTATCAAGTGGCATGACAGAGGGGCCACCCATCAGCTCAACACAGTAGAATGCATGTGCCCCATCCCAGGCACGCATCCCTGCTGGGCCCCGTGGGTAGACGAGACACGCAGAGGGATACCAAGAGAAGGGGGTGGCCCCACGGGCATCTGAAAACTTCTGAAGCTTCTCCTCCATTTGCCCAATTTGGAATTAGAATTGTTTGTGTGATTAGCCAGCCAGGAGGTCAGAGTTCCAGATAATCTCATAGACCCAAAGGTGACTTGCCCACTATCTGGCTACATGTTGTTGAATGAAAATGGGACATATCAGTCTATTTTCAGTTGTTCATCAATCCCTCGCCATATGCAAACACAGCCTACCCAACATGAAAAATTCAGACCTAACAGCAGTGGGTGACAAGCAGGAACCTAGCCCCATCCCCACCACCTTCCCCCAGCGGGGGCCTCAGTAGCTGGAACTGGTAGAGGACTTCTTAGGGGTGTTGGGATGTAGGGGCGAATCTGGGTCCTGGTTTACACTTGCTCTTACCAGGAATCCTGTGACTGACTGGTTTGAAGCGCCTCTTCCTGAATCCTGTTTTTCCTGGGGAGTTTGGCCCAGGCACTAATGGGAATTCTCGGGAGGCTTTGGGACCTTGGTCCAGTCCCTGGAATGTGAGGCTGCAGAGGAGAAGGCTGTCCAGACACCCATAGAAAATTCTGGTCACCTCTTCTCCCCAGGACTGGAGCTGACAGCTCTGTAGTCAGTGTCCTCGGCCAGCATCCCAGGACCTCTCAGTGCCACCCGCAGACAATCCTGAGGCCTCTGCTGGGCCCCAGCCACTCCCCACCTACTGCTTTTCACTAATTCCTGCCCTCTTGGCTTGGAAGGGAGGAGGAAGCCCTGCAGGAAGCCATAGCCTGCAGCCCACCCCAGCCCCCAGCCCTGCCTGTTCTTGCAGGGGTTCTGGCGTCCCCAGAGTCACGCCGCCCTGAGTGGAAACTATTCCTCAGGGCAGCTCTCCTTGGCTTTTCTATCCTCTGAATTATGCATTTTTCTGCCCTTATTTGGTGGTGATTCGGTTGCTGGGCAGCCATCCAGGGCGAGTTTGCAGAGGAAAGCACAGCCAAGCAGCCTGGCTCTGCTCACAGGAGCGCACTCCTCTTCCTGCCCCTCAAGTTTAAGAGGACCCCAGGGGACCAGAGGGATGGACCCTGAGCTGCCTGGGAAGAGAGTTAAAGCTCTGTTTTTCCTTTCAGTCCCCAAGAGAAGAATTCTTTCTCAGATGTTTTGGTAGTTGGAGCATATTTTTGCTATGGCGTTAAGGAGACTTCCCTTCCTGACTCCTCCACTTTCCTGGGAATTTCCTCCCCTCAATCAGAAGCCTCCAGCATTCACTTGCAACCCTTTCTACTCGTTTCTCCCCCCCAAGAAAACAGTGGCGTTCACCTGAGGGTTCCTCACCTGAGCTCACAGCTGCTCAGGGGCTTCCCTGGGAGGTCTGCCCTGAGCCCCTGCCAGGAGCCAGTGTTTGGGGGCTGCTGTTAGGGACTCAAGCCAGCGGAACATTTGCACATGGCTCTGCTGTGCAGGATAGAGCAGGAACCGAGGCCACACCAGTGCACTGGAGGACGGCGCTCTTGCTGAGGGCAGGCCGTGGGCTTCTGAGGCGGAGCTGTGTGCACCGTGGGAAGTCGCCACAGTCTGGGACTGTGGCTTGGCGGGCTGGCAGACGGGCCGCGGGAGGAAGAGCTGCTTTTCCTGGAAAGTGCGGCTTCGGGGAGCGTGGGGTCGGGCATCTTTCTGGCCCAACTATGAAATCCCAAAGGTTTCAGAAGGTTTCTGTGGGATGATGACTTCCCTCTTCCCTTTCCTCAGGGTCGAGTTCCAGAATAAATTCTACAGCGGGACCGGGTTCAAGTTCCTGCCCTTCTCCTTCGAGCACATTCGGGAAGGAAGGTTTGAAGAGTGAGCCCCTCGGGGCTCTGTGACCGCCGCCCTCCCCCACTCCCTCCGTGGGGGTTGGATGTGCTCCTCTTGCCTGCTGGTTGCGATCCCTGGATGTTGGAGCATTTGTGTCATCCCTGCCTCCCTCCCCCAGCCGCCTGTGAGACATTTAGATAGATGCGGCCCTCCCTTGGGTCCCCTGCCACCTCAGCTTTGTGTGTTGTGTTGTAGTGTAGTGGTTTTTCTAGAGAAAAGCTGGGCTCTGGCTGTCACTCGCACCACTGGGCACCAGCCAAGCACAGCCCCTCTCTGTCCCCTGGTGGGGACTGTGTGCATTTACATGTATGTGAGCCCACAGCCCATGGAAGAAGAACCTTTGCCACCCACACCCAGACTCTAAACCCCACCCCCTCCTGCCATTCTAGTTACTGGTTGGCGTGGGGGTGCTCTTGAACACCGCACCCTTGGGTTAGCAGGGGTGGGTCCAAGAAGATGGTATTTCAGTCCTCTGCCACCGGCCTTGTCTTCAGAGCACTTATCAGGAATTCAGCTGGGCCCCACTGTGTCATCATGCATAGATTATCCTTGTCATCCCCAAGGGTCCATAGGTACCCAGTCCCACCTTCCTAACCCCCTACACTCACACTCTTTCCTCCTCCCTCCCAGAACCCCTTTCTCTCCTCCCTTATTTGCACCCTGTATGATATGGCACAGCTGGGAGTGACCCAAAACACGGGTCCTGGCTGGCTGCTTCTCAGGCCATGCGTGGGCCCTGCCACAGGCACGCCCTCTGGGCAAAGGGTTTAAATTGATGCTTTTTCCTGGTGTAGACCCTGAGACCCTTCCCCACCCCCAATCATGAGTCTTGAGTGCAGGGCTGTAGTCATCAAGGGTGGTTCTCTGGCAGGCCTGCCTTGCTCTGCCCATCAGTGCCCCTCCCCACTTCCACACTGAGCCCAAGTCGGGGGCGTGGGGCCCTGGGCAGGGAAGGTCAGCATCATTTATAGTTTGCTGATGGAGGCAACTGGCAGGGCTGGTGGTGAACACCCCCAAGGGGCCAGCTCCCCTGCCACCCTCACACTAGCTGTGGGTCTTAGGGCCTTTTAATCATGCGTTGGCACAGCAGCCCTGACTGCTTCAGCTAAATGGATCCTGTCACCTCCAATGCTGGAGATAATCCCCTGAATTGGCCAGGCCCCAGCCCTCTCCCACCCTGGCTTTTCTAAGTGAGCTCCTTAGGAGCTGCTCACTCCACTCCCAGGCTGGGCTGGCCCTGGGCATGGGCCACCCGTCTCAGTTCCCCAGCTTCACCCTGTGCTGGCCAGCGTGACCTGACCCAGACCTTGTGCGGAGATCCCTCCCTTCTGATGAGCTTTGCTCTGTTTACAGCAGGGCTTAAAGCTGGGTTCTATGTCAGGACCCCTGCCCAAGGCCCTTCTGTTCAGACATTCCTGTGCTGAATAAAGTGTGTTTGACTCTGCGAGAGGCTGCCTGTCTGTGCCCACAGCCCCTGTGTTGCACACCCACTCCCTCCTCCCTGCAGCATTTCTGCTTCTCTCTCTGATCAAAGGCCACAGCTGCAATGGCCCTCGCCAGGCAGTTAGTCCGTGAAATTCTCATCTTATCTCAAGTTTCCCAGGCGCCTTCCCACTCCCATGAGCCAGGGCAGTTTTGCAGACACTGTCCATGGTGGGGAGGGCACTTGGGGACCCATCTTTGTCTCCCCTTCCTGCACTACGTACCCAAATGGAGGCAAGGAGTGGGAGCCTAGGCATCTGCCCACCCTCTCCCTCATAGCCAAGCATGCTCTCCAGGGCTCAGCAGCCTGGCTATTTAGAGCTCTGATGCCCTTGGCCTTGGTGTAAGGGGAGGCTCAGCATGGGGTTCCTCGGGGCAGCTGGAGAATGTGAGGTGCTGAGCTGGGCAGGCAGCTGAAGAGCTGGCAGGCAGGCAGGGTGGGCAGGGAGGGTGCCTTCTCCCTCCTAGCTGCCATGTAAGGCATCCACTTTCTTTCCCACTGTGCTCCACTCTGTTCCTCCCTCCTGGGGCCTCCAGGGCAGGGGCTGTGCAGGAATGTGAGCTGCAGGCTGACAACTGCTGCTTCAGGAGGGGCAGGAAAACCCTATTCACTTCATGCTCCTTATCCCCCCAGCCGCAAACCCTCTCCTCCCTGACAGGCCAGCTGCCCTGGAGTAAACCCTGGGTGCAGTACCCCCACCAGACTCCTCAGAGATGTCCAGAGTAGAAATTCGGGTAAAAGAGCTCTTTTAGCCTCTGCTCTGTTACCGACTCAAAAAGGGAGCCTTAATAGAAATAGATATTTGTAATCAGTGGAATAGAATTGAACTGAAAGTCCAGAAATAAACCCTAACGTTTATGGTTAATTGATTTTCCACAAAGGGGCCAAGACAGTTCACTGGGGGAGAATAGTCTTTGCAACAAATAGTGTTAGTACAACTGGGTATCCACATGCAAAAGAACAAACTTGAACCACAACCCCATACTATATACAAAAATTAATTTAAAATGGATCATGGACCTAAATTTAAGAGTGTAAGAGTTAAAACTAAAACTCGTAGAGGAGATCATGAGAGTACATTGTGACCTTGAGTTAGGCAATGATTTTTAGATATGATACCAAAAGCACAAGTGATTAAAAGAAAGATAAGTTTGGCTTGCAAAATTTTAAAAAATTGTGCTTCAAAGGACAGACTCAAAACCGCTCACACTGGGAGAAAATATTTGCAAATCAGATACGGTTGACCCTTGAACAACATGGGTTTGAATTATGCGGGTCCACTTATACATGGATTTTTTACAATAAATACACAGTCAGCCCTCCATATCCCCAAGTTGAATGGCCAATAAGCCCATGAAAAGTGCTCAATATCATTAGTCCTTAGGGAAATGTAAATCAAAACCATGAGATAACCACATCACACTCACTAAAGAGGCTATAATAAAGAATTACATGGCCGGCCGAGGGGCGCGATGGTTAAGAACTGGCTTGCGACGCCAGAGGGCCCCGGTTTGGATCCCACATATGAGGGCCAGTGACACTACCCTCCACAGCTAAGATGCTAAACAACAACAGCTCAACCTGGAGCTGGGCTGCCGTGAGTCGCCGGCGACGGCGTGGGCTGCAGTCCCTGTGGCAGTGGATTGCCATGGGCTACCGTATGTAGCCTGCAGCCAGCGTGAGCAGCCAGCAGCCGCAGTGAGTGACCATCAAGAAGCCGGCGACTGATCTGCCTCACCCGGGAAGAGCGCAATGATGGTGCCAACTTGGGCCAGTGAAGCAACGTCCTCCACAACTAGACNGTCTTTCCATGACTAATCCAAACCTGAAGAAAACCCAAATCTGAACCCAAGAAACCTCTTCCCCGCCTCCTTATCTTTGATTTTTCTCCTGGCTTAGTTACAAGCCTCCTCAAAGATTCCACTGTTGGTTTTCCTAAATTACAGAGGAGAAAAGTGAGGCGTGTAAGGGGAGCGACATGGTTGGGATTTACTCTTCCCTCCGAGGTTCTTTTAGAGGAATCTGTCCACATTGCTCTCTGGCCTGGCGTTCCTCCTCGCCTCCCTCCTCCCCACCCAGCTGTTGTTTACTGCTAGCCAGGAACTTAGGAGCGCTGCGTGATTCAGAGTGCTGGCTGCTCCCCTGTTCTCAGCTTATCAGCGTTCTCTCTCCCCAGCACACTTCCTCAGCCACTCAGCGTGAGGGAACGTCTATGTAGCCAGCCGGTGGTGACTCACTTTTTCTTGCGTTCTTGGCTTCCTTCCTTTCCTCGTCACTTCTCTTGTATCCTGAACCCCGGGCTTAAGGGAACAGTTACCACCCCACCTTGATTCCTGCCCAAGTGGGGAGCCTGTGGCCGCCTCCCAGGCGGGGTGGGGAGCGGTCAAGGTGCTGGACCAGAACTGTGAGCTGGGGGCCAGGCACAGCAGGATATGAGGAAGGTCGCCTGGGTCTAGGTGGCTTGCAAGGTCATGTTTTGTTGCCAGAAGGATTACTTCTTCCTCAGGCTCCCTTGTGACCTTTGAGGGAAGGAGTCTTCCCATGTCCTCATGAATGAGCCCATGGAAGTGACAAGTGATGAGAGCAGGCTTCAGAATCAGGCCTACCTGAGTTTGAATCCCAGCTCTGCCCACGCTGGCCGGGTGACCCTGAGGAAAGCACTTACCTCTGTGAACCTCACTTTCTGTCATGTGAAAAGAGAGGCTAATATCCAC
>NW_017731832.1:988462-990685 GCF_001890085.2 Hipposideros armiger
CCCCCATTCACTGCTGGTAGGAATGTAAAATGGTGCAGCTGCTATGGAAACGTCCCGGCAGTTCCTCAAAATGTTAAACAGAATTAACAAGACCCAGCAATTTAACTTCCAGGTATCCACTCAAGAAAAATGAAAAAAACGTGCATACAGACTTGTACACAAGTGTTCATAGTAGCTTAGTAACCCCAAAATGAAAACAACCCATCTGTCCATCAGCTGATGAGTGGGTATCCAAATATTGCATATTATTCTACAATGAGAAGGAATGAAGCACTCACAAATGCTGCAACATGAATGGACCTCAAAAACATGCTAAGAAGCCAGACATGACCACACAAAAATGTATGATACCACTTAAGTGAAATGTCTAGAATGGGTAAATCTAGAGAGACAGAAAGTAGATGGGTGGCTGCCTAGGACTGGCTGCTGGATGGGTTTGGGGACAGTATTAAAATGGGAGATCCCCTCTCATGGAATCCCTGGACCCCCGACATCTGCTGAGAGTCTGTGCCCCTCTCCAGCGAATACCCCTCATCTTGAGGTCCTAAAATCAGCATGGAGTGTGGCTTTAGGCCTGCTCAACGTTATAGATAGGGGACAATGCTATCACCGCTCCCTGTCTTGTTCTTCATTGGGGGCCTGGGTGGAACTGCTGCTTTCTGCCCCAGGAGCCCTGTGTGGAAGGAGCATTGGAGCGCCCCGAGATCTGAGGGATCTGCCTGCCCTCCCAGCTCCCCAGCCTTCCCAAGGCATGTCCTAGGTAGGAGCTGCTCCCTGGTGGCCAGACAAGGAAGGACTCGATCCTCCTCACTGGCAATGTGGGTGGGATCCTAGCTGGGCTGTGACTGGCAGGCAACTGAATTGGCAGAGCAGAGGGACCAGCGACCTGAAGTATTGTGGGGTGCATAGGCAGAGGGTCAGGCTGGCCAGACACAAAAGAGGAGTTGAGATGGAGAGCAGAGAGCCGGGCTTGTTTCACACACATTAACTGAAAAAGTAATAACGTGTTGCCTGGCAAAAGTATCCAGCAGTACAAAAGGCCCTGTTATAAGTCTGCCTTCCACCCCCCAGCACTCCAGTACCCTACCATCCACCCCCAGCACTCCAGTACCCTACCANATTGAAGTATTGGGTAGAAGAGAGAAAAAAAAACAGTGAAAACTCCTTTGTGCAGCAACTTTTCCAGCTCCCATCATAAGAGGCAAGTTTGGAGCTCAACCCCACCACTAAAAAGGAGGGAGTGAAATTGGTGCTAGTGCACCCCCTGCTGGCCGAACATGGATGTGCTTCAAGGATTCCTGGTCTCAGTCCACCAGGAGTGCTGGGTGGCCATCTTGTGAGGGGTGGGAACAGCTGGTCCTGCTGAAAATGGCTGCAGGGACAGTGCTGCTGTTTTTCCTGGTGACCATCCTGGGCGTCTTCATGCCTGTCACTTTACCCCTGGTAGTCAGCTGAGGTTTCCTGATTCTGATGCTAGGGCTGCCCGGGTCTCTTCCATGGGAACAAGAAGAAAAACATGTGATTTGATAACAAATATAAACCACTAGTCTGAGAGTTACATAGGAGGTGGGCGACATTTGAAAACAACAGGGAGCAGGTTAATGTGCCAACCTGCTAGTTCTGTCTCCTTCTGAGTTGTGTCCCACCCACCATGTAAAGTGGGCTGGGCTTTCCTGCCACCCTGATTTTCTTCCTCAGAAAAGGCAAAGAAAGGCAAGGGTATGATTTGTAGTTGTAACTGTGGACACCAAACTGGTTTTAGCGGAAAGCCTGTTGCCCCATGGCCTACCTTCAAGGGAACCTAACCCCTTCTTATCTAGCAGATTCCACATACGTGTAAATGTGCGCACTTGCACACTCACAGATTGGTTGATGGCTAAAGGGACAGAACTGGGGACCAGTTTATTGTCAGGAATGCAGTCGTGCCACAGCAGGACACCACTGGATAGCTGAGTAAATGCCTGCCCCAGCAGAAGTAAGAACACCTGAAATGCAGTCCCAGGCTGACATCATCGTCCTGACATTTGAACCATCACACAGACGTGTGTTCCGGGCTGTGAACTGCTCAGAGAGTGACAGAAAGGGCCAGAGAAGCAGCTGGGCCCAGAATCATCTTTCTAAAACTGGCCCCCGCCAGGAAAGCGAAGAGCCCCGGAACTCTGTCCCCCTTCACTCACTCAAGGAAACAAGGTTTCCTATTACATAGCAGGAGTGATCTCTCTG
>NW_017731832.1:995820-1034063 GCF_001890085.2 Hipposideros armiger
TTTTTTTTTTTAACACAAATGGGAGTGTATTATACCTACCCCCTGGTTTGACCTTTTAAAAAATATATATACGAGGGTACCAAAAAAATGTATACACATGGCTTGTATTCATCTTTTGTTATCGGTATATATTATTACAATTTTAACAGTTTTTTCCTTTCTTAAAATGTGTATACATTTTTTTGGCACCGTGTGTGTGTGTGTGTGTTCCTCATTCTTTTTTAGCAAATACTTGATATTTCATACCTTAATTTCTTCAACCAGCCCCCTACTGTCCTCACAGAGCTCCCAGCCTGGGGGGGGAGGTGAGAAAAGAGAGTGTGACATGCCCGGAGTCCTCGGTGAAGCGCCTGCCCAGCATCCATGAGCTCAGGCTTGGAATGTGCTGCCAACTCCCTGGATGGTGTCCCCAAGCTGCTGCCCCTGCCAGCAACCCACCACCACCACTCTGGATTAATCCAGACCCCACAGAGAGGCACCCTGAGCCCAACGGTGGATCTGCAGCCCAATTTCCCCAACCCATGTGTTCCCTAAGATGCAAAAATGCCAGGAAAACAGGTCCTGGGAGGAGTCTGACAAGTCTCACCTGGAGAGAGAGGAGTTTGGAGGGAGAATGGGGTGGGGTTGGGGGGTGAGGCATGCAGGATGGGAGCAGAGAAGGGCTGGGATGGAGGTGGGGGTGGGATCTCTACAGGCTACAGCCCCATGAGGGCACATCTCTCTGGGCCACTCTTGGAGCTGCTCCCTGGGAAAGGCTGAGAACCTTCTGAGGTACTTAGGAACTGAGTGGGAGCAAGGACTGCACACCCTGCAGGAGCTGCTTATGAGCCAGGACCAGGGAAGGGGGACTTTGTGTCTGCAGCTGGGGACAGGGGACAGAGGAGCTGGCAAGCTTAGTGGACTCCCATGTTCTCTTTCAGTCCAGGGTCCGAATTCTCTGGATTGGCAACCCTCCTCTGACCTGTTCCCTGTCTCTAAGCAGTATCACTCAGGTCTAACAATCTGGAAAAGTCTACACCGGCCTCCAAAAGAACTCAGAATCCTTTTAGAAAATAGTCTTTCTATAGGTCCCACCACAAAGCCCCACTCAACCCCTCCTTGTCCAGAAAGGCAGCCTGAAAGCTTGCAGCACTTGGGGAATAGTGGCAAGAACAGTGATCTTGGAGTTAGAAGCTCAGGTTCTAGTCCCAGACCTGCTGGTATTGATCTTGTCTGAGTCCCTTTCTCTGGCCCTCAGTTCCCCATTGTGTAAAATGAAGAGAATGCCCATCCTGTGCTGCTGCTACTGCTGCTGCCCCTTAAGGATCCAATGGCGAGACCTTAACATGCTCACCAGCCCTGCCCCAGGGCCAGTCCAGGCTCTCACATGGCCCATGCCCCCGCCAACTTTGTGTGTGATCCTTTAGTTCCTCAAATCTGCCCAGCTCCTTTCCTTACCCTTCCGGGGTATTCATCGACATTTCCTCAACCCGGCCTCCCCTGCCTCTTCTCCTAGTCGATCACAATTTAATTCATTTTAAATGTCACTTCCTTTTGGAGGCTTCTGGCTGGGTACCCTTGTATTTCTTCACAGCATCACAGCTATAACGCAAATCTTTACGTAAGTATTTGGTTCTAGGTCTCCCCCAGAGAGGGGTTGGCAGTGCCTGGTACCAAATAAACTCCAAATAAATATTTTTTGGATGGATGAAAGGGATTTGCGTGTGAAAGCGCGTTGTACCAGACGGCGCTTGTGAAGGTATAGCAGGTCACATGCGGCCCTAGACTTCTGATGTTACTGGGGTCATGCGCTCCCGCACCACGTGCAGCCAGAGCACACCCTTATGCCTCATCTGAGACCCGGAAGCCAGTCTCAGGGCTCTCTGCGGGTACTTAAACCTTCAGGTCCACGTGACCTGAAGCCCGCAGCTGATTGGACCCGGGCCGTCCCGCCCCGCCCCCGAGTCCCGAGTCGGTTTCCGGCAGGGCAGCTGCCGGGCTCAGGCCGCTGGACCATGGAAGCAGTAGCTCTGGGGTTCCTGCTCCTGGCCTTGGCGGGGAGCTCTGCCGGAGACGAGGCCCGGGAAGCGGAGGCCGTGCGGGCCCTGCTGACCCGGCTTCTGGGGCCCGGGCCAGCGGCCGCCTTCTCGGTGTCGGTAGAGCGCTCCCTGGCGGCCGAGTCTGGCCTGGACACCTACCGCTTGAGCGGCGGGGGCGCTGGGGCGCAGGTGCGGGTGCTCGGCTCCACCGGCGTGGCCGCTGCCGCAGGACTGCACCGCTACCTGCGCGACTTCTGCGGCTGCCACGTGGCCTGGTCCGGCTCTCAGCTGCGCCTGCCGCAGCCGCTGCCCGCCCTGCCGGACGAGCTGACCGAGGCCACGCCCAACAGGTACGGGCGGGGCCCGCCCGTCGGCCCCCCTGCAGCTGCCTCCCGCTCCAGCCCCCAGGCGCCCACACCTTGCTGAAGTCCCCGCCCCACCCACCCCAGCGCTGGCTTGATAGGAAGCGCCGGCCTAAGGGTTGCACAACTCTGGCTTCAGATTTCTGGCTGTTGTCCAGCTAACTCAAAGTCTGGAGACTTTGGCTAGAAATAAATGATAAAGATTTATTCAAGGGTCTTAGGGATTATAAACCGGAAACACAACTGGGCAATACCCAGAGTATTCTGAAGAAGAAAAGAGTTCTCATACGAAAAGGTAAATTCTTGAGAAGAACCAGTCCTGCATTCTTAGCCTCTGGATTGGTCCGAGATGGTAATCTGGGCTGGACATCGGATGGCAGGTGGTCTGGATAGTGCCCATCCTTTCCTTAGTCTTTCGCGGGTAATCAGAGGGTTATCTGGATGTTTGATGTAGAGCCAGACATTGGCAGGACTGGAAATTTCAAAACTTGAAGTTCCCAGCATAATTAAGAATAGAATCGTTTCCCTATGCCTCAACCTACTTGATTTTAGTCCTTTTGCAGCTTGACTATAGTGACTATGTTTCATTTCTTCACTGCTCCTCAGCTTCTAAAGGCTGGGTGTCCTTGAGCAAGTCACTTAGCCTCTCAGAGCCTCAGTTGGCTCATGTGAAAAATGGAAACAATGACATCTACCATGCGGTGTTGGTCGTGAGGATTTACACAGTGATGGGAGTAGAATGAGTGATGCATGATTGGCGAGCAGTGAATGCTATTTCTTTCCCCACCCTCTCTTTAAACATGCTTACTGAGGAATGACACCCATCCCTCCACGGGCTGCTGTTCTAGCACTTGCCCCACTGCATGGAGGTGATGTGTTCCCCCTTCCAAGACAGGACCAACTTTGCCATATAGCACTTAAACACTGCACAGCATAGGGGATCTAGAAGAGTTGAAGGGAATATGCTCTCAAATATCTGCCGGGTAGAGGGCCCTGGAAGAGTGCTGGGGGCAGGTGGGTGGGTACCTCAGAAGCTCAGGACCTGGTGAATTCCCGAGTGAAGCAGTGGAGGGGCCACGTTTGGAATCCCTTGCCTCTGGGCTAGATCTGGGGTCAGGCTGCCCTCTGAGATCTTCCAGAACAATGGCCCCTTAGGGGTGGGGGGCATCCTCTTTGCCCCGAGACACACACCCTAGCTCATGCCCCTGCCCACAGGTACCGCTATTACCAGAATGTTTGCACGCAAAGCTACTCCTTCGTGTGGTGGGACTGGGCCCGCTGGGAGCAGGAGATCGACTGGATGGCGCTGAATGGGATCAACCTGGCACTGGCCTGGAGCGGTCAGGAGGCCATCTGGCAGAGGGTGCGTGTCCACCTACCACATGGGCCACCCCAGGTGTCCCCCAAGCCCTGCATCTGCACAGTGTCTGGCACACAGAGAATAAGGGCTCCAGCAGTGTTTGTGGCATGCACGATGGCTCCAGCCCTCTGGAAACTGGTTTCCACTGCTGAGACAAACAGGAGCACTTACGGAGGGCTGGACCCCAGCACCCCACTGTAAACACTTTAAGAATCTAGGACTCCTCTCTCTCCCTACCCTACCTCCTGTCAGTCGGCTGCTTCTACAGATTCCATCTCGTTAGCAGCTCTTGATCTGCCTTATCCTCTCATTCTTAGTTATGGCCCTAGTTCAGGCCCTTGCGTCCTCTCCCTGGACCCCTGCAAAAGCCTCTGAACAGGACTCCTGGCTTTCCAAGTTCCACCAGAGTGTCCTTTTTGAAATGCACATCTGGATGAGACCTTCCGCTAACACACTCTGGAGTGCCTCATTGCCTTCAGTCTTTTCCAGGCCTGGGAGTTTCCATCCCCGGGCCCTGAGGGCTCTGGCTGCACCTGGGGCTGCTTAAACTTCCCGCAGAGCTATCCTCACCCATCATTCTAGCCAACCTTGCTCTGTGAAGCCTTCTCAGTCCCCTTCCCCACTTTGGAGAAAGTCCCTTTGGTTCTCACCTCACCTGGGCAACAAGGGTGACAGATTAGTAACCTCACCTATTCTGTTTCTCCTGGACTGTGGGCCCCTTGCAGGCAGGGGTTGCATTTTTGTCTTAGTAACTGTATGGCATAGCACAGAGAGGATGTTGAGTGAATGTTGAATAATCAATCTGAATGGAGATGAATGTATTTATATGTAAGGGGATCACCTTCCTCCTCAGGTGTACCTGACCTTGGGCCTGACCCAATCAGAGGTCGATGAGTACTTCACTGGTCCTGCCTTCCTGGCCTGGGAGCGCATGGGCAACCTGCACACCTGGGGTGGCCCCTTGCCACGTTCCTGGCACCTCAAGCAGCTTTACCTGCAGGTAAAAGGATGGGGAAAAGAAGGGGCAGAATTGGTGCTGGACAGTCATGGGCTCAGGGAGGGTGGTATTTGGCCAGCCTTAGGGCTCTAAACTGGACCCTGGGGACTCTGTGTGCTCTGGGGGAGTGAAGGCCTCCCACCTCGGGCCATGCTCACCAGCTCCCCCTCCCATTCCTCCCAGCATCGGATCCTGGACCGGATGCGCTCCTTTGGCATGGTCCCCGTGTTGCCTGCATTCGCAGGGCATGTCCCCAAGGCTATCACCAGGTGAGGTTCCTCCCCCTCAGCTCAGAGAGGGAATTTATTTTCCCCTGCAGGATGTGATTTAAAGAAAAACAGAAGCTCTGGATATAGGCCCTGGCTTGATTCCTGGCTCTGCTACCCATTTAACACTGTGACCTTGGACAGGTTATGTGACTGCTCTGTGCCTCAGTTTCCTCACTTGTAAACTATACATGACTTGGCACAGAGTCTTAGCAAATGGCAGCTCTTATGAGTGGTAGTAGGGGAACACTGGTCTCTGACATTCCTGCTTACCTGCTCCTCTGTGCTACCCACCCAGCCTCTCTTGTGATTGGGAAAATCCTTCAAGGACCAGCTGAGGTCTCCCCTTCTTCAGGAAGCCTTGCTGGGCCCCCAGCGTTGGCTATCACCTCCTTGGTGCCCATGAGCACCTGGTTCCCACCATTCTCACAGTGCTTAGCACGTGCTGCCGGCCTCACTGGCCACCCCTTCGTCTCTCTGACTGGGTGGCAGCAGCCTCATACATACATTCAGTGAACGTTTGTTGGGCTGTCTGGGGCTGCCAGGCCAGGCTCTGTGCTGGTCGGTCTCTGGGGAGGCAGCGACAAAGGTGCACTGAGTTCCTAACCCCTGGTGGGAGGCAGGTTGGCAGGGAACTACAATACAGTGATAGGGCGGGAATCTGTGTGGGCTCAGCCTACTTCTCTGTCAAGGTCACTTCTGCCCGGAGGAGAGGGGCAGCAAGGATTCAGAGCAGAGGCAGCACTAGGCCAGACCTTGAAAAATGAGCGTTGCTTGCGTCAGCCAGTGGGAGGGAAGAGACAGCAAAAGCTTTCCAGACCAGGTGGAACTTACAAGACATTGATGGGTAACCAGCTGGGTCAGCAGGGAGTGAGGAGGAAAGGCCTCTAGGCACAGGGCACAGTATGTGCAAAGGCACGGAGGCATGAGAGGCCAGGATGAGTTCCAGGAATCGCAGATAAGATAATGAGGCTGGTGATGAAATACTGTGTCAGCCTCCAGTAAATGTCTGGACTGTCCTTCCCCAACTAGGGTGTGTCCTCAGGTCAATGTCACCCAACTGGGCAGTTGGGGACACTTCAACTGCTCCTACTCGTGCTCCTTCCTCCTGGCTCCAGATGACCCCTTATTCCCTATCGTGGGGAGCCTCTTCCTGCGGGAGCTGACCAAAGAGTTCGGCACAGATCACATATATGGGGCTGACACGTTCAACGAGATGCAGCCCCCATCCTCAGAGCCCTCCTACCTCGCCGCAGCCACTGCTGCCGTCTACCAGGCCATGATCACAGGTTCGGTGCCCAGGGGAGGTAGGGAAAGGGATCCCCTCGACCCTCAGGGAGATGGGGCTGGGAGAGCGGACGGGGAATAGTAATACCTCACTGTGACACAAAGCTCCTTACGGTTTACCAATATTTGTACACCCACATCATCTCATTTAATCACTGATTGAGAGGTGAGCTCTGGAATGAGGCAGCCTGCTCAAACCCTGGCACTGCCAGTTCCTGCCTGTATGACTTACAAGTTACCTCGCTCCCACTGCCTCAGTTGCTTCATCTGTAAAATGGAGCTCATAAGTAGAATGATGCCTGGCCCAGAGTAAAGTGTCATTAAGTGATGGCTATTGAAAATATCCTATTTGGTCTCTACCTCCATGCTGAGGTACATAGCACAGGCCAGAGACTAGGGGATGTGCCCAAAGCTGGTAGGTGCTCTTCCTGGTGCACAAATGTGAACCCAGTGCTCTCTCCTGCCACGTGCAGGGGAGGGGCCAGGTCAGGAGTGGCTTGGTCGGGAGGCTTCTGTGTCAGTCAAGAAGGGAATAGGTTGGCTCCGGTTTCCATGAGCAGCACTGCTCCAGGTCTGACCCAGGACCCGCAGCATCAGCCCAGAGCCTGTCAGATCTGCAAATCCAGCCTCTTCTCCAACCCTCCCCCACCTTCTGAATCAGAATGACCAGGGCAAGGCCCAGTAATATGTGTTTTAACCAGCCCTCTGGGTGATTCTGATGCCCCATAAAGCTTGATAACACGCCTGGAGCTCCCAGCTGGGGGCAGGAGGCGATGGGAAGGGCATATGTAACGAAATGCCTTGCTGGTTGAGGGGTGCAAGGGAAGGGGAAGGAGGTATCCTGGGATAGAGTCATTTAACTTCTCTGGACTTCTGTTTTCTCATCTGTAGAATGGGGTGAATGTTCTCCTGGTCCCTTCTCCTCTCATCACCCCTCTTTTCTGTCCCCCCGACCACAGTGGACCCTGATGCCACGTGGCTGCTCCAAGGCTGGCTCTTCCAGCACCAGCCCCAGTTCTGGGGGCCTGACCAGGTGAGGGCTGTGCTTGGGGCAGTACCCCGTGGCCGCCTCCTGGTCCTGGACCTGTTTGCAGAGAGCCAGCCCGTGTACAGCCGCACAGCCTCCTTCCAGGGCCAGCCCTTCATCTGGTGCATGCTGCATAACTTCGGGGGAAACCATGGCCTGTTCGGGGCCCTGGAGGCCGTGAACCGAGGCCCCTTGGCTGCCCGTCTCTTCCCCAACTCCACCATGGTAGGCACGGGCATGGCACCGGAAGGCATTGGCCAGAACGAAGTGGTCTATGCCCTCATGGCTGAGCTGGGCTGGCGGAAGGACCCAGTGACAGATTTGGGGGCCTGGGTGACCAGCTTTGCGGCCCGGCGGTATGGGGTGTCCCACGGGGATGCAGAGGCAGCATGGAGGCTACTTCTCAGGAGTGTCTACAACTGTTCTGGTGAGGCCTGCAGAGGCCACAATCGCAGCCCGCTGGTCAGGCGGCCATCCCTACAGATGGTTACCACTGTCTGGTACAACCGATCAGATGTGTTTGAGGCCTGGCGACTGCTGCTAACAGCCACCCCCACCCTGGCCACCAGCCCAGCCTTCCGCTATGACCTGGTGGACATCACTCGCCAGGCGATCCAGGAGCTGGTCAGCTTGTACTATGAGGAGGTGAGGACCGCCTACCTGAACAAGGAGCTGGTTCCCCTGTTGAGGGCAGCAGGCATCCTGGCCTACGAGCTTCTGCCCTCACTCAACAACATACTAGCTAGTGATAGCCGCTTCCTGCTGGGCAGCTGGCTGGAGCAGGCCCGGGCGGCAGCGGTCAGTGAGGCCGAGGCCCATTTCTATGAACAGAACAGCCTCTACCAGCTGACCCTTTGGGGGCCAGATGGCAACATTCTCGACTATGCCAACAAGCAGCTGGCAGGACTGGTGGCCAACTACTACACCCCCCGCTGGCAGCTCTTCATGGAGATGCTGGTTGAGAGTCTGGTTCAAGGCACCCCCTTCCAACAGCACCAGTTTGACAACAATGCTTTCCAGCTGGAGCAGACCTTTGTCCTCAGCACACGGAGGTATCCTAACCAGCCCCAAGGCGACACTGTGGACTTAGCCAAGAAACTCTTCCTCAAATATTACCCCCGGTGGATGGCTGGCTCCTTGTGACAAATTACCCACCGCTGGGCCATGTTCTCCCCAACTCCAGGCCTGGGCTGGTTCCCGGGGTCTGGAGCTGGGCCAGCATCACTGGAGGTCCTCAGATCTGGGCGAAGGAATTCAAGACCTGCTGGTACAATCGAGTAGGAAATTTGGAGGGAAGTGAGCTGCCCTCTACCACTCCAACTTTGGGATCAAAGTACTGTTTTAATACAACTTAATAAACTAATGAATCACCTGGGTCTGTCTGTCAAAACATCACTGCCATGATGCTGGGAGGACTCAGGGCTATAGCATGGACACATGTGGGGCCAGTTCCCCCTGCCCCCTTGCCTTAGTCTCCCATTTTTAATACTAACCTCTGACCTTTGAACTGAGAATGCATTTCCTTTCATACCCTTTGGAAACTATAATCGTCCCTGTGGGACACAGGCATTCCCAAGAGAAGATCTGCCCAGGGCACTCAGTGCCCACGTGGAAGCCCACACCTCCTGCTTGCAAAGCTTCGCCCTCCCTCCTACCAGCAACTAAAGAAAGGTGGTCCAAGCAGTGGCCTCACCTCTGTCTTTACCTAGAGCAGGGTGGGGAGAGCAGGCCAGGGACCTCTGGAGTGTTCAGCCTTGAAGTGCTGAAGACACAACAAGGGGTGGGGACCCTTGCGGGCAGGGGCGGGGCGAAGTAGGTGATATCTAGTTCAGAGACCTGAGCCTAGAACTCCCAGAGCCTCTTCCATACACGTCTCCCCATGGACCGCACAGTGGTTCTCATCACCGGCTGCTCCTCCGGCATCGGCCTGCACCTGGCCCTGCGTCTGGCCTCCGATCCATCCAGGAGCTTCAAAGGTACATGAGGGAACTGAGATGGGGAGAAGGGAGCAGCCCCTGGTCCAAGTGGACCTAGGTAAGGTAAGCAGAGCGCTCGGATCCTCATCCTCTCCCCCAACCTCCAGTGTATGCCACACTCCGGGACCTGAGCACGCAGGGCCCGCTGTGGGAGGCTGCGCAGTCCCGAGGGTGCCCTCCTGGCTCCCTGGAGACGTTGCAGCTAGATGTGCAGGATGCAGATTCCGTGGCAGCAGCCCGGGCTCGCGTGACTGAGGGACGAGTGGACGTGCTGGGTGAGCCTCCCTGAAACATGTGCAGGAGCCTTCCCCACCCTGTGTCCAAACCAAGGTGTCCTGAGGTCCAGGGAACAAGAGGGGTCCAGCTGGTGGGGAGGGTGGTGCGTGAGGCAGGCGGGATTGGGCCTCTCCCCTCAGTGTGCAACGCAGGCCGGGGCCTGCTCGGGCCGCTGGAGGTGCACTCAGGAGACGCAGTGGGCTCCGTGCTGGATGTAAACGTGGTCGGGACGGTGCGGATGCTTCAGGCCTTCCTACCAGACATGAAGCGCCGCCGCTCTGGACGCATATTGGTGACCGGGAGCATGGGAGGCTTGATGGGTGAGTGGAAGAGGCTGTGCCTGGTGAGACTGGCACCGGGCTGCGGTGGCGCGGCAGGCTCTGTGCGGATCCACGCCTCAGCAGCCTCATCTCCCCTCAAAGGGATGCCTTTCAACGCTGTTTACTGCGCCAGCAAGTTCGCGATCGAAGGTTTATGTGAGAGTCTGGCGATTCTGCTGCTGCCCTTCGGAATCCAGTGAGTCACCGCCCAGCCCCTGGAGCCCTCTGAACCCTGACTTTGGGAAACCCTATACCCATTTTATACCCGTCTTATTGGAGTTGCTCCCAGGCGCTCTCCCTGGCCCCTCTCTACTGCGGCTCACATTTGTGTGTGCCAGGCACTGCGCTGGCCCCGCGGCACAAGTGCGACCCAGCTGGTGAGTTGTCGGTATTGTTATTGGGAAGCTCAGGCTCAGAGAGGTTAGGTGACTGGCCCAAGGTCACACAGCTGTACGTGACCCAGCCAGGTTAGAATTCTGTCGCCAGAGCCGCTCACCCTCAAATGATGTGGAAGTGCTTTGGGGGCAGTGAACTGCTTTTCAAGTTCTCTGGTTAACCTAAGCACCTACTGCACGTCGCTCCCTCCCTCTCCGGTGGGGTCCGGTCAGGGGCCTGGCTGGGGTGAAGTGAGCCTGCTGGCCACAGCCCGCACCCACGCGCCACTCTCGGGCTTGCAGTGTGAGCCTCATCGAGTGCGGCCCGGTACACACTGCCTTCCAGAAGAAGGTGCAGACCGGCCCCCGCGTGGCGCTGGACGACTTGGACGCTCAGACCTGTGACCTCTTCTCCCGCTACCAGCGCCACTTCGAGCGGATCTTCCGCAAGGAGGCGCAGGACCCGGAGGAGGTGACAGAGGTGGGCGCCCGGGCAGGACTCTGTGAGCAGGGGAGCGGGGAGGGGCAGCACTGGAGTCCTCGAGCCCAGCCCCGGCCAGCATGTCTCCACCCTCTACTGCAGGTCTTCCTCACTGCTCTGCGCGACTCGCGGCCAGCCCTGCGCTACTTCTGCTCCGAGCGCATCCTGCCCCTGGCACGGCTGCGCCTGGCCGACCCCAGCGGCTGCAGCTACATCGCCGCCATGCACCGCTCAGTGTTTGGCGACGAGCCAGCCGAGGGTCCAGAGGGCGCCCAGACACGGGCCAGAACCGGAGAACTGGGGGACCCTGAGCTGGGCACTTCCCCCTCTGCCCCACAATAAAGACTTGGCTCCCCACAGTCTCCCTCTCTCTCCTTTGCGCGCCCCGGGGATGTGCGGTTCTGGAGGATGAAGCGGGGGCTGATGACTTGCACTGCAGTGGAGGGTTGCAGCGGGTGGGCGTTCAGGAAAGACCTCCTTATCCCAGTTACCCCTCCGTGGAAACCTCCCAGAAAGAGGGAGGAGCTAGCCAGGGTTTAGCCGCAAGCCCAGCCCGCCCGCGGCTCTTATCTGCAGCAGAAGTTAGGCACTTGGATGGGGGTAGAGTCAGTTTGTGACTTGCCCCACACACATACACACACACACAGGTCATGGGACCTCATGCAAGGTCCATACCTTCTCTGAGTCTGTTTTCTTATCTGTAAAATGGGTATAATCCCTATATCATGGATCATAAGGATTAATTGAGATAATGCCTGAAAGTGCTGGTATAGAGGTCTTAATAGCTGACACAGCTATTGTTATTACTACTAGTGATATTATTAGTATTGTAATTGTATTCCCATGCAGAAGCCAGATGTGTAAAGAAGAAACAAGTCCAAATGAGTTAAAAAGAGACAACCTCATTCACCCTCCTCCTTGCCCCCAGCCCTAGACAAGATCCCCACCAGCCCAGAAGTCCCCTCTCGTCAGGAGCTGAGGCTCCAAGCACAGCTGGTCTGCCCAGTGGTCTTTCCTTCCTGAAGCCAGCAGAACGAGTGGCAGGGGCTACTGAAAGAGCCTGCAGGGTTGTGGAGCCAATCTCCTAACTTCCTCTCAGGTTGGGTGCTGGAGAAGGGGGTGGAGAACCAATAGAAACTAGGTGAAGAGGTTGCAAGCCTAGAAAACGGGCAGGGGTGCCCTGGAGAAGATGGCGTTGAGGGAGGGACTGGGAGGGGGAGGGAAAGACTAGGAGTGTGGCTGCAGAGGGCCTGGAAGTGGGGATAGAGAGGAACTTACTGGGGTTCTCGGGGCTTCGTATGAGACATTGGGGGAAGGAGGCACTGCATCCTGACCTGTCCCCACCTCCAGACCTGACCTGTCCCCACCCCTTCTCTGGACCTTTAGACTGCCTGCTGCTTCTGCTCCTGGGGGAAGTTTCAGGAAGGGGCCTCAGCCAACCTATCCCTGCCTATCTCCCTGCCCTGCTGGCCCAGATGGGTCTGCTGCCCCCGCAGCATCCAGGAAGGCCACAGAAAAGGGACAGGGCCAAGGCGGCACGCATCTCTGAGAGTGGGACCTACTCTCTTTGCACGTGCGTGCGTGTGTGTGTGTGCGCGTGCGCGCGCGCGCATACTTACAAGATCACCACCCCTGGGGCAGGATGTGGTGATGAGAAAGGGAGTCTGACCACTCCCCCTTCCATACATTTTTACTCTTATTAATCTCATGCAGTCCTGTAGCTGAGCCTCTTGTAATTTTAATGCCCCTAGTATTTTTGGCAGCTGGAATTAAATAATTTAATTCCTTTTTTTTTTTAAAGACTTTATTGGGGAATTGGGGGAGTGGAACAGTGTTGGGGAATCGGGGAAGGAGAACAGACAGTTGCTGTCCTTTTGTTCTTCAGTCTAGTTGTGGAGGACTGTGCTTCACTGGCCCATGTTGATAATATCATTGTGCTGTTCCTGGGTGAGGCAGTCACTCGCAGGCCATTGGACAGCCGCTTACAGCAGCTCACGGCAGCTCACGAAAACTCACGCTCGCTGCCGACCAGCCCCACTGCAGCTTACGCTGTCACCGGCGACTCACGGGAGCCCAGCTCCAGGTGGAGCTGTTGTTCACCATCTTAGCTGTAGAGGACACAGCGTCACTGGCCCGCATGTGGGATCCAAACCGGGGCCCTGCTGCTCAGAGCTGGCATCCCAAGCCAACTCCTAACCAACGCGCCACTCGGCCCAGCCAATAATTTAATTCTTAATTAAGCCTTTGTTCACCTGTTAACCGCTCTTTCTGCTCAACTTTTGTTATGAGGAATGTAGTCATAAGTAGCTGATATGGTATTTCTTTGTCAAGCAGGAGGAGATAACTTCAAGGTCTCTAGGAGAACTTGAGTTTGTTTTGCAAGAGAGAATGTCTCCAAGGTAGCTGCTACCAGCTGCTGACTGACGCCTAGGAGTCTGATGTGAAAAAGTGTTACCTGTGACTAAAGAAACACACACTTCTCTCAGTTCCCTGAGACTTCCCCTCCCTTACTCCCCAGCCACATACAAACTCCTTACTTTTGCTTTTTGGGAAAGACAGATTTGAGAGATCTTGCTCTCCTGTCCTCTCACTTTGGCCAAATCGAATAAACCTTTCTATCTCTCCAAGCACCAGTGTCTCAGTGTTTTGGCCCACGAGTACATCGGGTATATGAACCTGAACTTGGGGAGGTGATTGGGTAACAGTCCCGTGACTTTGAATACCATTTACATGCTGATGGCCACCCCCACTAAAAAATCCCCCATATCTCCAACTCCTTTGTCTCCCACAAATTCCAGACTTATACATTTCCAACTGCCTGCTTAACATCTTCACATACCTAGTAAACTTAATGTGTGCAAACCCCAATTCCTGATGTCCAGCCCTCCCACCTGTTCCTCCCACAGTCTTCCCCACTTTTTTTTTTTTTAAAGATTTTTTTTTTATTGGGGAATTGGGGGGATGGGAACAGTGCTGGGGGATTGGGGAAGGGGAACAGACAAGTTGCTGTCGTTTTGTTCTTCAGTCTAGTTGTGGAGGATGTTGCTTCACTGGCCCAAGTTGGCACCATCATTGCGCTCTTCCTGGGTGAGGCACATCAGTCGCCGGCTTCTGGACGGCCGCTCACTGCGGCGGCTGGCCGCTCACGCTGGCTGCTGGCTGCTGGCTACATACGGTAGCCCATGGCAACCCACTGCCACAGGGACTGCAGCCTATGCCGTTGCTGGCGACTCACGGCAGCCCAGCTCCAGGGTGAGCTGTTGTTCAGCATCCTAGCTGTGGAGGGCAGTGTTCACTGGCCCTCATATGTGGGATCCGAACCGGGGACCTCTGGCATCCCAAGCGAGTTCTTAACCATCGCGCCACTCGGCCAGCCCATCTTCCCCACTTTAATAGCTGATAATTCCATGCTTCCAGTTGCTCAGTCCAAAAATCTTGGGTACTCCTGGGCCTTTCTCTCTCCCTCTCTTTCTTTCTCTCTCCCTCTCTCATCCCTCAACCAATCCTGCAAATACTGATAGCTCCACCGTCAATCTTTAAGGCATATTTGTGTCCAGGCTTGGTTCTCACACTGGGGGGGCGAACCCAGCAGAGTCTGGCTAGCTTCCCACACCGGGGGTCGAACCTGGGCGTCTGGGAGGAAAACTGGGAATTTTAGCTGTTACGTTGCCAGGGGTTGGGCCCTCCTTGGTGCAGTGTCCAGGTTCTTGGCATCTTGAGCAAAGAATTGAATGAGACACAGAGGTAAAGTGGTAAAAAAAAAAAAAAAGTGTATTAGAAGAGATAGTACACTCTGAAGAATCAGGAGCAGGAAGAGCATCAAGAAAAGTGGCTCAAGGCTCAAGGTGGCATCCAAGAGTTTGGAGCGGCCCCAAGCAAAGGCAAGGCTCAAGATGCTCAAAGGGCTGCGGCTCACAAGAGCCTGGGGTTTTATCTTTTTTTTCTCTGGGCTGGGCTGTTCCTCTCCAGGAGCCGGACCACTTGATTGACACCTGTGATTGATAAGGGGCTATTATCTCATCCTCTTAGACTGCGCATGTCTCTTCCCAGAGTTCAGTCTGTTATAATGATATTAATGAACTATTGGGCATATGTATGACATTACAATAATGGTATAATGAGGCTAGGTGAGGTAGAGGCCATTGTAGATCCCTATTGTATAGGATGGGTCTAATTTATTGTCTCTTAGTGTCCTCACAGTGGTTAATGGCTAGGGCAGATAAGGAGAAATTTGGGAGGTCTCCAGGCGGTGTTCCCCATAGATTGTGTTGATGTGTAGGAATGCAGAGACCCAATTACCTGTATCTAACTGCCTGCCTTGTTTTTCCTGAGAGACGTGATCCCCATAAATCTCTGTGGGGAGCTGAGAGTCGGGAGGTCTCTTCTTCTGTATCTGCTTCAAGCTGAGAAGGGGGTAGAGCTGTCCCTGCCTGCTGGGGATTCACAGAACTCTCACCCTATGTGTTCTTAAATAATAATAATAAAAAAGGAGTCTCTTCTTCCTTAGTTGGGGTGCACTGGAAGCCTCGCTGGGACATAACTTGTATCCCGAGAGCCCCTAAATGAGGAGAAACAGACATTGGTTAATAAATTAAAAGTACCAGCTCCAGGGATGGAACTCAAAGCCCATCTATCTTTTTCTGTGTGTGTGTTTTTTTTTTTTAGTTGAGCCATCCTACCACCTGTTAGCAGCTCAGTTTGGGCTGGGAGTCGAACTGGCGACCCTGTTGCTCAGAGCTTACACTCTTGAGTGAGCTCTTAACCAACTGAGCCATTCGGCCAGCCCACAAAGCCCATCTATCTTAACTTCAGATGACATTTGTTCACCCAGGGGTTAGGTTAGGTCTGGACTGGCCTGGAGGAGTGTTAAAAACCCTTTTGGTCTGTAGGATGGCTGTTTACTTATCCAAAAGTTAGGTCTGTCATGGCTTGGGGAATGTTGGACTACAATAATTACAGTTAACAAACTTAAGTCACAGGCTTTTAAGCAGTCATTGGAAGCAAAGAGGAGAAACATTCTGTGATTTAGGCTAGGAGCAATCTTTGGTTTAGGATATAAGAAACTGATTAGAAAAGTGATTAAGACCAGGGGCTAAGGAGTTAAGAAACTAAGGGAAAGGGAGACTTAAACTTCCTATAGTGAGGGAGGCTACAACTTTTATAGTGAGGGAACTCTCCTGTATCATTTGGAAATCACACTAGTCCATGCACTACCATCTCTCCTGGATTATTACAGTAGCTTTCTACCTGGGTTCCCTGATTCCACCCTTGCCTACCAACAGTAAAGTTTCTACAATGCAGCTAGAATGATCTTTTAAAAATGAAATCTTGGGCCGGCCGAGTGGCGCGTTGGTTAAGAGCTGGCTTGGGTTGCCAGAGGGCCCCGGTTCGGATCCCACATATGAGGGCCAGTGACACTGCCCTCTACAGCTAAGATGCTGAACAACAGCTCAACCTGGAGCTGGGCTCCCGTGAGTCGCCGGCGACAGCGTGGGCTGCAGTCCCCTGCTGCAGTGGGTTGCCATGGGTTACCGTGTGTCGCGAGCAGCTGTCCAGCCGGCGACTGATCTGCCTTGCCCAGGAAGAGAGCAATGATGGTGCCAACTTGGGCCAGTGAAGCAACGTCCTCCACAACTAGACTGAAGAACAAAAGGATAGCAACTTGTCTGTTCCCCTTCCCCCAATTCCCCAATAAAAAAAATCTTAAAAAAAAAAAAAGAAATCTGATCATTTCATGTCTGCTCAAAACAACTCCTGTGGCTTCCTATATCAGTAAAATCACAGCTATTCCCCTGCAAGTTCTCCTTTGTGACTTTATCTCTCTCTACTCTCCTACCTCTGATTCAGCGCTACCGGCCTTCTGCCCCAGGGCCTTTTAACTGGCTGTTCCCTCTGTGTGGTTCCCTTTCCCTAATCTCCAATTCCATCTCTTCCTTCAGGTCTTTGCTGTTTTCAGGGATGACACTATCTAAAAAAGCATTCCCTCCCTTCCACTATAGTACCCTTACCCTGTTTTATTTTTCTTCATAGCACTTATCACCACTAGATGTATTATAGATTTATTTATTGACTTATTGGCTTTATTGTTATAGATTTATTTATAGCCTTTGCACCTCATCCCAAGACACACAGGAATCTAAGCTCCAGGAGGGTAGGAACTTTGTTTTGTTCACTGGTTGATAACTTGTGCCTAGAACCTTTCCTAATCATGGGAGGCACTAAATATACGTTTACTGAATAAAAGTGACTGCTGGTTCACAACCTGGGGAGTTCCCTGGGTGGAATTTGAAACTGGCCTCCTTACATGGAGGGTGAGCAGAGATGGAAGAAAGAGGCAGACCACTCCAGGTTGGTAGGTAGCAGGTTTAACAAGCAAGAAAACTTACTTACAAGGCATATCCTGGGTGCCACAAGACAAGTAGATCTCTGCATCAGCCCACCAGAAACGTAAGAGTTTATATGGAGGCCTTAACTAGGTTTAGTCATGTACAAATTCTGACAATTAAGTTAGCAAACTTGCCACTGTGTGCTTACATTGGCAGCACTGTACAAACAGCTTGGTAATATTTCATAACCTTGGTATATCAGCGTCTTACAGCTGTGTTTGTGTTGACATATGGTGGTGTCTTGCCTAGTGGCGTTCATTATTGTTGTTGCACGTTTTCGTGTACCATAGCAAGACTGTCTGAGCTTGAATTACAGCAATGAACAAACATTAAATTTCTTGTTAAACTTGCCAAGAGTGGAAGTGAAATCATGTTAGTCCAAGTTTATGGAGATAATGCCATGAAGAAAATGGCAGTGTACAAATGATTAAAGTTTTTCTGAGGGGAGAGAATGCGTCACTGATGAAGGTCAGGGCAGCCAGTAATGAGCAGAAGTGACGAAAACACTGCAAAAATTCATCGAATTGCGTATCAAAATCATCAGCTGACTGTGAGAAGCATACCAGACCAAGTAAATATCAACAGAAAAAAAGTTAGGAAAATCTTAACTGAAAATCTTGGCATGAGAAAGGTGTGTGCAAAAATGGTCCCGAAGCAGCTCAATGATGAACAAAAGCAAAGGAGAATCAAAGTTTGCCATGACCTTTTGGAGAGGCAAGACAATGTTTTGGGCTGTGTTATCACTGGTGATGAAACATGGGTGTACCAATATGACCCTGAAACAAAGTGTCAAAGTGCACAGTGGAAGTCAGCCAGTTCTCCACCACCAAAAAAGTTCTGTCAGTCCAAATCAAGAGGCAAAACGATGTTGCTAAACTTTTTTGATATCAAAGGGATTATTCATTATGAACTTGTACCAACTGGACAAACAGTTAACCAAGTTTACTATTTGGAAGTGCTGAAAAGGCTGCATGAAAAACTTAGATGAAAACAACCTGAACTTTTCACCAACAATTCATGGCTCTTGCTTCACAACAATGCATCAGCTCACATAGCACTGTCTGTGAAGGAGTTTTTAGCCAGTAAACAAATAACTGTATTGGAACACCCTCCCTACTCTTTACCTGAAGATAAAGAAATGACTTTATCTTCAGGTAAAGGTTTTCTTTACCTGAAGATAAAGAAAACATTGAAAGGAAGACATTTTGATGACATTCAAGACATCACGGGTAATACGGCAACAGCTCTGATGGCCATTCCAGAAAAAGAGTTCAAAATTGGTTTCAAGGGTGGACTAGGCGCTAACATCAATGCACAGCTTCCCAAGGGAGTACTTCAAAGGTGACCATAGTGATATTCAGCAATGAGGTATGTAGCAGTTTTTCTAGGATGAGTTCGCAAACTTAATTGTCATACTTCATATGCCATCCAGATGGCCTCAGCAACACATTGCTCTCTCATGACTTTGTCCTTGAAGACAGCTCCCACTGTAAGAATAGTGGACAGAGCGTACATTCCAAGGACGGGTGTTGGTGGCTGAGGAGCTTCCTAATGCCCAGGTCCAGCTCAAGGGTCAACCAGCAGTTGTTCTCTCAAAGCTCTACTCCAAGTGATTCAGTGTAGGTATATGAGACTGTGTGTCCTGATGTTTCAGGGCATTTCCCGACAGTCTTTGCAGTTTGCTGCTTCAAACTGGTCCCCTCTTTTTTTTTTAAGATTTTTTTATTGGGGAATTGGGGGAAGGGGAACAGACAAGTTGCTATCCTTTTGTTCTTCAGTCTAGTTGTGGAGGACGTTGCTTCACTGGCCCATGTTGACATTGTGATCATTGCGCTCTTTCCCACTGAGGCAGACTGGTCACCAGTGATTGGACAGCCGCTCACGCTGGCTGCCGGTCACTCATGACAGCCCACTGCAGCCCCACTGCAGCCTATGCCGTCGCTGGCGACTCACAGCAGCCCAGTTGTAGACCAAGCTGTTGTTCACCATCTTAGCTGTAGAGGGCAATGTCACTGGCGCATGCGGGATCAGAACCAGCAGCCCTGCTGCTCAGAGCTCTCGCTCCCAAGCCAACTCTTAACCAACGCGCCACTTTGCCGGCCCAAACTGGTCCTCTCTTTAAAATCCAACTTAAGATGTCTCCTGCAAGCGTAGCATCAGTGTCTTTGTGGCTCTATAACTTTCCATCTTTCACGCCAGGGGCAGATCCAGGTTCTGTGGGGCCAGAAGCTTATATACTTTGGGGGATCTCTTTAAGAATACAAAAAGCAAACACATAATTAAATGTAAAAGTTAGCATTTATTTTGTTTGGGAAAATAAACCACAGCACATTACTGGAATCTTGGAGATTGGTTTCCTTCCTTTTTGAGATCTCCATGGACAATTTGCCTGAAGTGTTTCCTGACGGCAACTTCGCTTCCCCTCCCCACGGACACTACCGATTCCAGCTTTTTCAGCACTCACTTGCTTCACGGTAAACCCTCGCATCCCGCTCTTGCCCCCTTTCTTCGTTTAGAGCCCATCCTCCGGCAGCTCTACTGAGCTCACATGTAGAGCTCTCCTCCTAGTGCTCTCTCCTGCAAACTGGTGCATCACTGTTTGTTTGTTTGTTTTTTGGGGGGGGATGGGGGAGGGTTCAGCATCCCTCGGGAGCCACGGAGCCACGAAACATGACTTCTGTCATTACCTTCCTTACATGTTCCTGAAACATACAGGGCCTCAATTTTTCCATTTGTGAACTAGTGACTTGTACAGGGTTGTCCTGTGGCCTTCCATGTGAGGATCCTCGGACTACGGGGGACCAGGAGGGCTCCGGGGACGCTGAGCCCTAATTTAAGCGCTACCCAGCCAACACCCCCACCTCCGTTCCCGCAATTTATTAAGAAAGCCAGGTGTTCTGCCTGTGCCGCTGTCTCCTAGGTGACCTGGCTGAAGCCCATCTTTCTCTCAGGGTCTGAAGGGCATCGTGAAACGAGCTTTCAAGTTCGCCTTGCCCTCCCCTGCCCAGTCCCGGCGTGGCTAGGATCTAGAAAGACGACTTCATCCATTTCCAAAGACTCCGAGCTCTACCCGGCCACATTGCCTGGACGCGTCCCAGCCCAGGAAAAATCTCGCGATAAGCCCTCGCCAAACAGAAGTTGAGGCTTTTGGCCTTTCTTGGGTTCCGTAGCTCGGAGTCGCAGTTCCGGAATTAGTGTTTCCGGGTCGCGTCCGGGGTGAGGGGGGGAAAGCCTCGGCGGTGTTGCTAGCGGAACCAAAGCCTGGAGGTCTCAGTAAGTAGGGAATCGAGCCGAGCCTGAGCGTCCCCTTTTAGTCCCCTCCTTTGATTCTTTGAAGACCCTGGTGCAGCCTAGCAAGAGAGCTCAGGGTTTCTGGACCCCCAGACCTATGACTTAGGGGCTCTTGTCCAGGTTCCTCTCCCAGGATTTCGATTCAGTTCAGCGAGTTCACTGCTCTGAGAGAAGAGGAAATCGAGTCTTAGAGCACACCCCCGAGGCGCCTTTCACCAAGCCCCGGCCCCTCTCCCGGGGTCCTCTCGACTGGCACTGAGACCCCGTCCCTGCTCCATGCCCCCCTACTTTGGGTCCAAGGCCCCGTACGGATATCGGCCTCAGACATTCCCCTCAGTTACCATCGCCTGGTCTCCCTGACTGTCTACAGGACTAGGCAGCATGGCCGTATTCCGGTCGGGCCTCCTGGTACTGACGACGCCGCTGGCCTCCCTGGCCCCTCGCCTGGCCCCTATCCTGACCTCGGCGGCCCGGCTGGTGAATCACACGCTCTATGTACACCTGCAGCCGGGCATGAACCTGGAGGGCCCGGCTCAGCCCCAGTCCAGCCCCGTGCAGGCCACATTTGAGGTTCTCGATTTCATCTCGCACCTGTACGCTGGCGCCAACGTCCACACGCACCTGGACGTCAGAATCCTGCTGACCAATATCCGAACCAAGAGCGCCTTTCTCCCCCCCATGCCCAGCTCAGTCCAGAACCTGGCCCACCCGCCGGAGGTGGTGCTGACTGACTTCCAGACCCTGGATGGAAGCCAGTACAACCCGGTCAAGCAACAGCTAGAGCGTTATGCCACCAGCTGTTACAGTTGTTGTCCACAACTGGCTTCAGTGTTATTATACCCTGATTATGGGCCTGGAGAGCTGTCTGTGGAGCCCCTGGATGTCCCCTTACCCTCCACTATCAGGCCATCCTCCCCCGTGGCCAGATCTCCAAAGCAGCCCGTGCGTGGCTACCACCGTGGGGCCGTGGGTGGCACATTTGATCGCCTGCACAATGCCCACAAGGTGTTGCTCAGTGTCGCCTGTATCCTGGCCCAGGAGCAGCTTGTGGTGGGAGTAGCAGACAAAGACCTGTTGAAGAGTGAGTGAGAGAGACCCTGGATTAGGGTGGTGGAGGACCCCCAAAACTTACACCCGCCAATGCGAAGACTGAGGAAGGGTGGGGTCATCCATTACTTTCCACCCCCTCCCAAATGTCACAGTGCCTGACAGGCAGTTGGTGCTAAGGAAATTTTGTTAAGTGAATAAGGTCAGCTTTCTCACTGTGTGGTCTAGTCACCACTCAATCAGAGTCCCCCAAATGTGGAGCCAAGGAATCTGTACTTTTAACAAGTTCTCCAGGTGAGGAACCCTAAAGTTTGACACCCTGGGAATAAACGGATGAGTGAGTTGTAGGCAGTAGTGGCAGAGACAGTAAGAGGGAACTCGGGGATGACAGTTCTTGGAAGTCTCTGTCTGGCTCTGATGCTCACTGGCACTGCAAGTTCTCTGGACACATGCCAGCCTTTGCAGTGACCGTTGTGTTTGCCCGCTGCCTGCCCCTCAGCTTTCGCGTCACAGACCACTGCCCAGTTTAGCCCTTTCTTCCTGCCATCCCCCTCTGGAGATAGGATGCTTAAGGACGCCCTTCCCCAAACTGTTCCACACTTCCTCCCCAATAAAAAGATCTCACTGTTCTGGGCTCTTTCCTTAGGCAAGTTGCTCCCTGAGCTGCTCCAACCCTATGCAGAACGCGTGAAACATCTGAGTGAGTTCCTGGTGGACATCAAGCCCTCCTTGACTTTTGATATCATCCCCCTGCTGGACCCCTATGGGCCCGCGGGCTCTGACCCCTCCCTGGAGTTCCTGGTGGTCAGCGAGGAGACCTGTCGTGGGGGGATGGCCGTCAACCGCTTCCGCCTTGAGAATGTAACCCCTGAGGGATACTGGTAGAGGGAGTGGATGGGGACGGGGAAGGCCATTCTGGGGGGCTGTTGAAAGTACCATGACCCCAGAGGAGGGAAGAGAGGGCTCAAAGTGGTGGAAAGAGTCAAGGAGGAACTGGCTCTTTGGAGGCAAGCTCTACCTCTGGAGTAAGTAGGGGAGGATAACGGGGCAAGCTGGGTGTCAGTGTTTGCCCTTCTTCATCTTACCCCTTCCCTCTCTTTACCCCTCTTCCTTTATCTCAGGACCTGGAAGAGCTTGCCTTGTACCAGATCCAGCTACTGAAGGACCTGTGCCACGAGGAAAATGAAGAGGACAAAGTCAGCTCTTCCAGCTTCCGCCAGCGATTGCTGGGAACCCTGCTTCGGCCACCACATGTAAGCATGTCCTACCTCCCTTCCCCCTGCTTGTGTGGGCTGGAAATAGTGGAGGGTAGAGACTGAAGTGTTCACCCCAAGCATGAGCCCGAAGACCCTACTAACTGCAGGCTTCCCTCTAATACCCCCAGGAGAGTCCAGAGCTCCCCTCGTGTCTCTACGTGATTGGGCTGACAGGCATCAGTGGCTCTGGGAAGAGCTCAATAGCTCAGCGACTGAAGGGCCTGGGGGCATTTGTCATCGACAGTGACCAACTGGGGCATCGCGCCTATGCCCCAGGTGGTCCCGCCTACCAGCCTGTGGTGGAAGCCTTTGGAACAGGTAATAACTAGAAAGGGCTGGAGGAGGCCTGAAGTAAGGAGATGGCCTAGTCTTGCCCAGTCCTCTGTCTCTGTCATCCAGATATTCTCCATAAAGATGGCATTATCAACAGGAAGATTCTGGGCAGCCGGGTTTTTGGCAACAAGGTAAACACAATTCTGCAAGGGTTCTCAGCTGCTATAGACCCAGGGGTTGGGACCCAGTGGACCTCTCTGATCTGGCTCAGAATGCCAGTTCCCATTCATCTACTCCCTCCTTCCTTGGGCTGGCTCTGTCTCCAATGGGAGGTAACCACTGCCCATTCCCTCTGTCCTCCTCAGAAGCAGCTGAAGATGCTCACGGACATTATGTGGCCAGTTATTGCAAAGCTGGCCCGAGAGGAGATGGATCAGGCTGTGGCTGAGGGTGAGTGCAAAGGATGATGGGAGCAGCTAAGGGGCACAATTAAGCAGATGCTCCCTGGGGAGTTTCCCCATCCCAAGCCAGACCATCCACTTTCCCAGGGACTATGTTTCATTGGCTCTGTGGTAGCAAGTAGCAGGGTGCTGCTGGCAGTGACCGGGGGTCTCCCCACAGGAAAGCATGTGTGCGTGATCGATGCCGCCATGCTCCTTGAAGCTGGCTGGCAGAACATGGTGCATGAGGTGTGGACCGTTGTCATCCCTGAGACTGAGGTATCTAGACCCCACTGCCATCCAGTCCCCACTGCAGACTGCATCCTGCTCTGAGCCAGTGGACTGACAGATACCATGTCTGCACACAGGCTATACGACGAATTGTGGAGAGGGATGGCCTAAGTGAGGCTGCAGCTCAAAGCCGGCTGCAGAGCCAGATGAGTGGGCAGCAGCTTGTAGACCAGAGCCACGTGGTGCTGAGCACCTTGTGGGAGCCACATGTCACCCAGCTCCAGGTCGGTGCCCAGGGAAAGGCTGGGTTGTGGGGAGCAAGTTTCCAGTCGGTGTCTGCCTGACCCAGTCTTCTCTTCCCAACATTCCGGCCTGCCTAAAGGTGGAGAAAGCCTGGGCCCTCCTGCAGAAGCGCATCCCCAAGACGCCATCAGGACCATGACTGACAATGAGTTTTCTGTGGGGCTAGATTGGCCCCTCTCGGAGCTGACAAGATCCAGGGGTGAAGAGGAATGGGGGCCTCAATGCTCATCCTGGCTTGGGCCTTGAGCGCTCTGAGCTAAGCTGGGCAGGGCTGGGCCTGGTGGACACAGTAAGCCTACCTAGCTTGCTGGTGTTTGGCCAACACTGAAGATGTGGCTCATGGGGGAGCAGGCCCCTTTGGCATTCCAACCCCACTCTTGCCTACAGGTGTCTGATACCTACAGCTGACTGGGGCTGGGGTAAACGCTGGATCATGTAACAGAATTAAAGGTGAATGCTTCCAGGTGATGCCTGTATGGTGTCTGTTTCCTGCTCCTGGATGTTTTTGGGTATCTTTGGGGCACTTGAGCCACAAGTGCAGGGCCCAGGCCTGAGCTGGAAGCCAGGAGTACAGTGGCTAAGAGCATGGCCTTTGGAGCTAGCCAGACTGAGGCCCGCCTTGGCTCTATCACTGACTAGCTGTGTGCTTTTGGACAAGTTATATAGGCTTTCTAGGCTCCTCAGTTTCTTTAAAGTAGCATAACTTAGCTACAGTCTCTTCGAAAGCATTAATTCCACAAGTATCCTGCCAGACGCTGGGCTGGGTGTTGGAGGACCATCCTTCAACAAGCCAAGCGGTCTTCTGCCATCACAGAACATGCAGCCTGTGAGGTAGGACAAGGTGGCCAGGACTGCAAGTCGTGGTGAGCGGGCAGGCTGGCCTGGGGGAAAGGCGTACCCAGGAGCCGGCCTGGCCTGGCAATGTCGTTTGCACAACTATCTGTGACATTATTAGGACAAGCCTTTTGAGGGGGAACCCATTTCACAGAACGGGCTTGTCGCTGCAACTCCAGAATGCCTACCCCAAGGGAAAGGGAGGGACTGACAGGGAGGACGTCCCCAAGGCCACGTGCGTCACCCGGAATACCAGGATCCGCCCACTCTACAGGTTGGGGGTCTTCGGAATGCGCACGCGCACCATACTTGCTCCGCCTCCGCCCTTCAGTTGCGGGTTGGTGGGTCTGAGTCACGTGGGCGCGCCTCGCCTTTTCTTCGCTGCTGGGGACCCGCCTGGTGGCAGATATCCGGTGCTGTGAGTCTGAGATGACGGAAACCGGCGCCTCTCCGGAGGACCCCTGGGTCAAGGCAAGCCCTGTGGGCGCGCACGCTGGTGAGGGGAGAGCGAGTCGGGCGCGTGCACGTAGGGAGTCCGGAAAATGAGGGGAGTCCTTCCGGTCCCCAGAGCACCGCCACCCCATCTCCGGGGCTGCAGAGAAGACAGCTCTCCCCCGACGTGTGCCAAAGTGGGGAGACAACTGAGGCGTGTGCGCGCGAGTGTGAGGGGACGGAGTTTAGGGCTGGGGAGGTGGACTGGGGCGGGCGGGATAATGCCAAAAGGTGGCGCTCCCACGGCCTGGCCAGTCTTGACTGTGAGTGGGGGTAGGGAGAGAATCCTTCAGTTGCTTGCACACCGGGTGTGTGTGTGTGTGTGTGTGTGTGTGTGTGTGTGTGTGTGTGTGTGTGCGCGCGCGCGCAATTCACAGGGATGTAAAGAACGTGTGTGTGTGTACACGCGCAGAGTGTGTGTGTGTGTGTGTGTGTGTGTGTGCGCGCGCGCACTCGCGCAGAGTGAATGGAAGCGACTTCCCCCAGGGGCGGAGATCTGATGAGTTTCTCTCTTGCTTGGTGCCGCAGGTGGAGTATGCCTACAGTGACAACAGTCTGGACCCCGGTGAGTGCCTCTCACATTGTCTTCAGCTCTGGAGTGACACTCCTACTTCAGCCTTATAGATTCGCACCACACCTGACCACAGTCCACTGTCCCTGAGACTGAAACAGTGAGGGAGAACCTGGAGGACAGGGGCAGGAAGCATCCGAGGGTGACACCTAGTTCCCTGTGTTCTGGAGCAGGGAAATGATGGAAATAGTGACAGCTGGTCACTTTCTCACCCTCCTCATGCCCAGATGTTACTTTGTGAGCCAAAGGGTATCATTGTAGGTCTGTGGAGCAGTATAGGCTGTGGGGACAGGAGCATTCCAACATGGCACTACAGGAAGTGGTGGACCAGGATGGCTGACTTTTGGGTTGAAGGGGAAGGGTCAGCATTTAAGGATCAGGAAGCCATTATGCCCACAGGTATCTGAGGGCCTAGCAATGCCCCTCGCCCCTTACCCTTTAGTGATTGGGGCCTCTTTTTTCCAGGGCTTTTTATAGAAAGCACCCACAAGGGAAGTGTAGTGTCCAGAGCTAATAGCATCGGTTCCACCAGTGCCTTTTCTGTCCCCAACACCGGTAGGCAGCAACATTCCCCCCACTTAGCTGGGCTCAGATATACCATGGTTTTAGGATCTTTCCTAGACAGGAAGCTCCAGCCATCCACATGGGGGTGCTAGAGCCCTAGATCTAGACGCAGGGTCTCACCATCTTTCACCTCATCTACACTATTAGGTTCCCATGTTCATCTGCCATCTGGGCACCAGGTTCTTATTTCCAGTTAGGGAAAGGTGGACTAGCTGGGCCTCACTGGGCCCCAGAATGACCTCTCCCGTCCCCAACTCTGAGTGTAGATGACGAAGACAGTGATTACCACCAGGAGTCCTACAAGGAGTCCTACAAGGACCGGCGGCGGCGAGCACACACTCAGGCTGAACAAAAGAGGAGGGATGCCATCAAGGTGACTGGAGGGCCCTGCATATTCCAGATTCACTGTGTCCTAACCCCATCAGACAGTCCCGAGCAGCCTTGGGGGCAGGTAGTCTACCCTGGACATGAATACCTCCCTCCTTCCAGCCCCTCACCTTTTAGTTTGTGAGCGTGGAACTTGGTGTCATGGAAGAAAAGTTTTGTGCCAGTTTGTTTGCCTTAGCCCCTCAGAATTAAGGAACCCATTTCTCTTGCTTCTCCACAGAGAGGCTATGACGATCTTCAGACCATCGTCCCCACCTGCCAGCAGCAGGACTTCTCCATTGGCTCCCAAAAGCTCAGCAAAGCCATCGTTCTACAGAAGAGTATGGTTGGGGAGAGCACTGGAGGGGTTGGACCCAGTGGGGCTGTGAGGTGGCTAGCCTCATACCCACTTTCAGCCTGGCCCTGGCGGGGTGGTTGTAACGAGAGAGCTGGGGAAAGGGGAAACAAAATCAGTCTTGTCCTTCTGGCTGAGACGTCCTCTGTGCTCACCCCCTCTTCCCACCCCCACCCTAGCCATTGACTACATCCAGTTTTTGCACAAGGAGAAGAAAAAGCAGGAGGAGGAGGTGTCCACTCTACGCAAGGACGTCATGGCCCTAAAGATCATGAAAGTGTAAGGGTGCTGAGCTGCGGGAACTAGAGCTTCTGCTGGGACTCAGGCCACATCAGATAATTCACTCTCTCAGGTGGCTACTTAGAGACAGGAGTCTGTACTCCAATAGTCCCTAACACATAGGAGACTCTGGAAAGGCCTGCTGGATTAATGAAAGGAAGGCTGGAGAAGATGTGTCTCCCATTTTTTACCTAGAAGCAATATTATAGCTTTGTTGACTATATCCCAAAAGCTCTCTGGAAATCCCCTTCCTGGGGGGATACATAGGGTAACCCTGTTGTTTTTCCTGGGCTGGTAAAGCTGCTTCAGCACCTTAGCCCCGACCTGCTTGCTTTCAGGAACTACGAGCAGATTGTGAAGGCACACCAGGACAACCCCCATGAGGGGGAGGACCAGGTCTCTGACCAGGTGAAGTTCAACGTGTTTCAAGGCATCATGGACTCCCTATTCCAGTCCTTCAATGCCTCCATCTCCATGGCCAGCTTTCAGGAGCTGTCGGCCTGTGTCTTCAGCTGGATTGAGGAGCACTGTAAGCCTCAGGTATGGGACAGCAGTGGTCACGGGCTCTGGGATCTTCTCCCTGCCCTGAGGCAAAGTGGCCCAAGCCATTTTCAGAAGAGCAGGTAGCAGCTTAGGTTTCTTCAGGGTGTTTCTACAACTTTCAATATTCTGGTATTCCCCTTATTTTCTAAAGCCCAGATTTTCCTGTTACGGTTTCATTTAGCGAGTATGACTGAGTACTTACTCCTACAAGGCTGAGCTCGGCCTTGGTTTTAGCCCATGTTGTGGCCGCTTGGGTCACTCCTCGGCTGCCCATTATGTAAGCCCCCGTCACTCGCAGCAGAATTACCTGTGGCTTTTGGAAAGATCCCCGGCCCCCACCCCAGGGCTTTTTGGTACTATTTGTAATGGTGTAGTATTACACTGAGTCTTCTGCTTTTGAGGCCTGGTTGCTTTTTCTGAGGCTTGAACTTGTATCTGAGATTCTTGCTTTCTTTGTTTGTTTTCCATCATTTTTATTGTGAGACACTTTAAACATACTGCAACATCAAGAGAATTTTTACAATGAACGTTCAAATACCTACTACCTAAAGTCTACCATTAACCTTTTTTGCATTTATCACATAGCTGTCCACACCTCCATCCCTTTCTCCATTCTGTTTTGGGGCATTGCAAAGTAAACTGTAGACATCTGCTTCCAGGGGGCTAAGGAGCACACCTGATCTAGGCAGGTGTCACTGAGACAGCTTTGTGCCCTCACCTGAGCATCATCTCTTTCCCTGCTGCCCCCACCAGACCCTACGGGAGATCGTGATCGGCGTCCTGCACCAACTGAAGAACCAGCTTTACTGACTGGCTGTAGGCACCTGCAGAACAGCCAACAAGAGGCCTTGAGTCTTCTGCTCGGCCAGAGCTGCTAGGCTCGTGAGATTGGACCATCCGCCAGTCAGCTGGTTTCTCCTTGGTTTGGCCCCCTCATCCTCCGGAGGGCTGGGGTATTTGTTTTGTGAAAGCTCCTGATTAATTTATTATATTGACCATAGAGCTCGAATCTACCCAGTCTTCCCCCTGCTCCCCACAGAAGTCTTTGGGATAGGGGCCTCTCTGGGACCCCAGAGAGCTTCTGGCCTCTCCCCTTTTTTGTAAGCCTCAGATTTTGGCTCTTGATCTACACATATTGGGAAACTACTGTTTGTCTCTGTTTTGGTCTCCTATGCAACAATTGACCCAAGTTTGGCCTTTTGGTAGTAGTTGGACGAGAGGAAAAAAGTAAAAGGAAATACTCCCAGCGCCATGAAGGGTGAAAGGCCTCCTCGTGCCTAAGCTAGAGCTGTCTGTCAGCCCAAGGTGAAGCCAGGGCTTTCTGGCCGGCTCAGGGCAGGGCTGCCAGGTTCCTGCCCTCACCTCCCACTCTATCACCTCCCTCCTCCCCACTCTGGGTAGTACAGTGAGACAACCTCTCCACCTGCTCCTGCCCTCTCTGTCCCCACAGGCAGTAGCACTACACAACAGACAAGAGGGACACAGCACCACATGTTAAAGTTTTTATTTTTCTAAATACCAACAATACAGTTTTGCTAAAGTTACAATTTTAGAAAATTAACTGGTCCTCAAAACTACTCCCAGTCTTCCTGTCAGATGTATCTGGGTCGCTACCATCTGAGTGCTGCCTACATTTGTCCCAGGACTTGGGGGAGGGGTGAAAGGGTGAAGGCCACCTGGGATATAGAGCCCAGGAGAGTCTGGGGTGGCCCTGGGCACCTTGAATGCTGTGTATAATAGCCTCTCTGTCCCCCTGTCCCCCAGGCTCCCTTTTGCCTTCCTCAGGTTTGATGTCTGGAAGGTTTGATTATCCAGAGGAAATTAAATATTTTTGTATCAAATTATATTACAATAAATATTGGCAAATGGTTTCCTTTAGCATTGTTCCAAGTCTAATGTTAAGCTCAAGCAACTGAAACGTGGACGATGCAGTGAGTATGACCATCCACTCCAGGCAACCAGTGCTGCCTCCCTTTGCCTAATACTCTGGTTTATGCCCCTCCCAACTGCTGTGTTCAAAGGTGGAAAGCAGCAGAAACAACAAAAAGCTGGCCTGAACACTTCTGTCTCCATCCCCTAGTCCTGCCTGAGGAGCTTTCAGGGGTCTGGGAGGGTGACGTTGTAATCTTCATCAGTCTCTATGCCAACTTCCTCCTGTAGGGCAGCAAGACAACTGAATGAGGCCTCCCTGGATGAAACCCCAGGGGAGCAAGGAAGGGAGACAGAACCACTTACAAAGAACTGCTTCTTGCTCTTGGGGTATCCTTCAAGGATTGCATCACACAGCTCTGTTGCCTGACAAGAAACAAAAGGACGCCTTTGCAGAAGGGCAGTCCTTGGTACTGACAGATTCACGAGATTGGGCAGTCGTTTCTCTGGGGGGATGCCACTTTCCAGGGCCTGCCTTGGAGTCTCTTCACTTACCAACCTCTTGCGCTTCCTCCACTCCTTGCAGTACTTCTGCTTCTCTCTGTACACCTAGACCAGAAACCGGTTCTTCTGAGCCCTCAGCCCCAAAGTAGCCGCAGGGGTCAACCCTTGTCCTCATTCCTCTGCACAGGCAGCCCTCCCTCCCAACCCACCTGCTCTTTCTCTTCTGGGGTCACATGGTTGGTGGCTGCTTTGATGTTCTTCAGTCTTTCTGTGTAGCCAGCACATTCCTTCTTTAACTCTTGGATCTCTTTCTGCATCTCCGGTGTGGTCAGGGCACTGTTTAACTCCTTCAGCTCTGAAACCACATCTCCCTGAGGTTGCTTGCTACCCCCAAGGAAGGGATTCTTTCTTTCCCAGTGGGCGCTCCCTGAGGGCAGAGACCGGGCCTCCACTTGCCCTGGGTTCTACACACACGGTCCAGAATGGGCCCCTTATTCTGGAAATGCTCAGGAGCAATTAAGGTTTAGAGAATTATCAGTTTATTCTAGTTTCCTTTCCTCCCCCATAGTGGTAGGGTGCAAGGCTGACAGACTGTTAGCTGTAGCCAGTTAAAGTAGCAGGAAATAAGAGAAAGTGTGGGAACACTACTAATAATGGTGGTAGGGAAAGCAAATGCATGTCTTGCCCATTTGTATTTCAAAAGCCGTGAGTTGTCATACATTTCTTATAATGCAATGTCTATGGCAGCCAGCAAAGGGGTTTTCACTGCAACAAGACAACACTGCAGTCAGCAAACCATTCACTTAGAATTCCTGACCTTCAGACTGACCCTGACACTAGAGGCACCTCCGGGGTCTGCCTAGTCCTACCAGCTTCCATGTGACGGCAACTCTGCTGCAAATGCTGCACCTTGGCAGCGAGGGCCACGATTTTGGCGTCCAGGCCTTGAAGATCGGCATCACTCACCATGTCAAATTGGTCCTGCCAGAGACAAAAGGAAAAAGGAGTGGGCTGATGTGTGGCATGGGATGGGAGCCCACATCTGGAAAGGCAACATTCACACACACTCAAGAACCTGGGACTCCCCAACCCTCTGAAGGGCCTGGGAAAACAGAGGGAAGGTACTTTTGCGAAATCATTCAGCTTAGTGCTGGGTCTAGCCAAAAGGTATCAAAGTTGAAACCTGATGCTTGTCCTCAAGAGGCTTCTAGGTTGGGAGGACAATGATTAGGACAGAAATATCTTTCAAACATCTTAGTTTGAATCAAACATCTCACTGGGTTGAAGGAGTAAAGAAACATTCTTCCCAAAGTGGTGATACCTAAATTATGGATTTCCATGAGGAAGAATCTGGACAAAGAGTTGTGGTGGGAGATACTTAGTTAAGGGACTCTAGTAAAGGTCTGAGGAGCCTCTCCCATGAGACGAGCTGCTAGAAAAGGACTGTGCTGTGGCTCAGTGGGGGTCTTGTCAGCTGGTAAGCGGAAGCAGGTTAGAAAGGACATGAATGCCAGCCTGGGCCACCTGGGCTCTACGTTAAGGCAAAGTACATCTTTAGCGCAGGAATGCAAGACAAATCCTGCCAGATGCATATTTTTGAAAACAAAAATATACTGAAACACAGCCACACTCATTCATTATGTACTGTCTGAGGCTGCTTTTGCTCCACAGTACTGGCTTGCGTAGTCGTGACAATTGTGTATCTGTGACAAGAGACCATCTGGAAAGCATAAAAATAACTGGCTAGCCCTTTACAGAAAAAATTCTGCCACCTTCTCCTTTAGGGGATCTTCAATAGAATAATAATATAATGAAACCTATTTTAGGACAACTAGCCTTGATGGTGGTTTGGTTCAGTTAAATGAGTAATGTCTATTGGATGTTAGATACTGAGGGGGTGCTAAGTAAAGAAAGATGAATGAGAAATGGGGTCTGGGCCGGCCAAGTGGCTCAGTCGGTTACGAGAGCGAGAAATGGGGTCTGCCCTAGGACAGTGTAGTGAGGGAGACGAGTAAAAAGACAATTATACTAAAATATGCCTCAGAAGAAGCAAGCACCTGAAGAAGAGGCAATTAGAGCATTCTGGGAAGGTTTCTGGAGGGGACGCCTGAGTGAAATCCTAAAGGATGAGTAAGAGCTGTGCAGATGCCGACGAGGAGGAAGGGACTTAAAAACCTCCAGGCAGAGGAAGGTCAATGAGCAAAGGACACAGGAGTGAAACATAAATGGTCCAGTATTAATGGATGTAGAAATAATGGACAGGGGAGCTGAGAGGCAGGCTGGGACCTGTTCCAGAGAGCACTAGAGTTTAGAGAAATGGCATGACTGGATTTGCATTAACACAGATAACTCTGGTTGCAATGATTAAGATATGTCTGAGGAGGCCAGGAGATCTCTTAAGATGATATTGAAATAGATGAGCAGTGCCTGAACTGGAGCAGTGATGGCAGACACAAAGGAGAGGATGGATTCAAGAAGGGAACAGCAGCTGGACTTGGCGGCTGACTACGCATATGAGGTAAGAGAAGTTCAAAATGAATCCCGAGTCTCTGGCTTGGACGAAGAGTGATTTCACTAAGAAGGATGTAAGAGGAGCCAGTTTAGGGGAGAGAGGAGGCTTTCTATTTTGGCAGTAATGATTCTGGTGGAGGTCTCCAGGTGGAGGTCTGGGCTGCAGATACAAAATGTGTGTGTTTAAGGGGGGGGGAGTGGAGACAGAAGGAAAATCATTTGGCAGACGGTGCTTCTAATCTAGATGATTGGGAATAAGAACTTCCAAGCGGAAATGGATCTTAGTAGAAATAATTCAAAATTTTCTGTTGTCTATCATATTTTAAATCTGGAAATCTCATGAAGTATGGATCATATCAAGAGGAGTACACACTTGGATTTAAAGGACAGCTAGGTCTCTGCACCCTCTCAGAGCTCGCAGCAGGCCACAGAAGAAACTGTAGCAGTGAAAAAAAGAAAGAAACTGTAGCAGTGAGTGTTGGGTTAAAAAGCATATCTACAGCCCTGGGAACTGAAGAGACAGCTCCTAAGTGGCGGACGCACATTGTGGCTAATCCCAGAGAGAAGGGTGAAGATACAGAGGTGAGGAAGCTCAGGTCTGGCAGTCGCCATTACTGGGAGGAGAGCACAAGTCACAAACACACTAGCAGCCTCTCCCAGCCCACTCTGCCCCCTCTCATTAAGGTTGATCCCAGAGGGGGCACCTCAGGCAGCGCAACACTGCATCTGGCTGCTGGGGCAGTGCCATGATTTCAGGGGCTCAGAAACCCACTGCCTACCACATTCTCTCATGGGTGGTGCCCTGAGACCGAGGTGACCTGGTCATCGAGGAGAGGCCCACATCCCCAGGGAATACAAGGCATTTTCCACCGCCCAGCAGAAATCCAAGAAGCTGGAGCAGTGCAAGAGAAAATAAAACACTTGTGCTTCAGCACCACCTACTGGAAAACAAAAGAAAAACCTGATGAACCCGCTAAAGAAGTACCACTCTTTAAAAAAGGGGGTGGGGCAGAGTTCATTCCCATAAATGGCTAGGCAGAGAAATAATGCATCAAATACCATGCACAACTAAGGTAACAAGGCAGCTCAGAAAGAAAATTTAAAATCTCCAGAAAATAAACTTAAAGACATGGAAATAGATTGTTTAAATGACAGAATCCAAGACTGCGGTTCTCAAAAAGGTCAATGAGATGAAAGAAAACTCAGATCGGCAGTTTAATGAACTCAGAAATAAAATTAACAAAAGGAATACTCTATGAAAGAGACTGAAACTTTAAAAAAAAAGAACCAAATAGAAATTCTAGAGCTGAAGACCTCAATAAAAGAGATGAAGAATGAAATAGCAAGCTTAGGAAGTAGAGTTGACCAAAAGAAGGAAAGAATTAGTGACATCAAAGATAGAAATCTGGAAATGACACAGATGGAAGAAGGGAGAGACTTCAAAGTTGAAAAAAACAAAATAACTCCATTAGAAAGAACTATCTGACTCTATCAGAAAGAACAATGTAAGAATGATGGGTATACTAGAAGGAAAAGAGAGGGAGAAGAGAACAAAGAGTCTATTCAAACAAATTGTCGATGAGAATTTTCCAAGCCTATGGAAAGAACTGGATCCTTGAATCCAAGAAGCAAACAGAACACCTAAGTATGTCAATCCAAAAATACCTTCTCCAAGGCATATTATATTAAACCTGTCAAAAACTAATGACAAACAGAATTCTCAAGGCAGAAGGGAGAAGATGGTAACCCATAAAGGAAATCCCATTAGATTATCATTCAGACATAGAGACACTGAGGGAATTTTCTACCACAAGGCCTGCATTACAGGAAATACTGAAGGGGGTTATTCTATCTGAAACAAAAAGACAAAAGGATACAAAACTATGAGTAAGATGACTAACAGACAGACAATAGGGCAGTATACACTTAAATATAACATAAAGGAGGTAGAGAGAGAGAGAGGAGACAATAGCTACTACAACTCAGAAATGAGCTCACAGCATAAACGGTTAATTTGTGACAACGAAATCATAATAGGGGAGGGGGTAAAGGTCTGAATTGGCAAAGGGGAATGAAGATAAGATGCATGCAGAAGAAAAAGGACTACTGTATATATGAAACTTTCTTTACATAAACTTAATGGTAAGCACACACACAAAAAAATTCATAACTTAGGTACTTAACATAAAAAAAGAGGAAACAAGAAAAAAATCATAGACTACCACCAAATTAAAACAACTGACAGAAACACAAGGGCACAGAAACAATGGAGACACTGAGTTACCAGAAAACAAAAGATAAAAATGACTTATAGTTAATCCTCATATATCAATATTCACCCTAAATGTAAAATGGAATGAGTTCACCAATTAAAAGGCACAGAGTAGGGCCGGCCGAGTGGCGCGTTGGTTAAGTGCTGGCTTGGGACGCCAGCTCTGAGCAGCAGGGCTCCGGTTAGAATCCCACCTGAGGGCCAGTCACGTTGCGCCCTCTACAGCTAAGATGGTGAACAACAGCTCGACCTGGAGCTGGGCTGCCATGAGTCGCCAGTGACAGTGTAGGCTGCAGCCCCTGCTGCAGTGGGCTGCCATAAGCTACCGTGTGTGGCCGGCAGCCAGCGTGAGTGTCCTGCAGCTGGTGTGAGCTGCCATGAGCCGCTATGAGTGACCGTCAAGAGGCCAGTGACCGACCTGCCTCACCCAGGAGGGGCACATTGATAATACCAACATGCGCCAGTGAAGCGATGTCTTCCCACAACTAGACCAAAGAACAAAAGGACAGCAACTTGTCTGTTCCCCTTTCCCTGATTCCCCAGCGCTATTCCCCTCCCCCAATTCCCCAATAAAATCTTTTAAATAAATAAATAAAATTTAAAAAATAAAAGGCACAGAATAGCAGATTGGATAAAAAAAAAAAACCCAACCATATGCTGCCTTCAAGAGACACATCTCAACTGCAAGGACAAATATAGACTCAAAGTGAAAGGGTGGAAAACGATACTCCAAGAAATGGCATTCAGAGAAAAGCAGGTGTAGTTGTACTTATATCTGACAAAATAGACTTCAAGATAAAAAAGGTAACAAGAGACAAAGATGGACATTTCATAATGATAAAGGGGTAATACATCAAGAAGACATTAACGCTTACACTTATCAATATACATGCTCCCAATCAGGGAGTACCAAAATACATAAAGCCACTCCTAACAGAACTACAGGGAGAAACTGACAAAAACACAATAATAGGTGAGGACCTAAATACCCCACTGACAGCTATGGATAGATCATCCAAACAGAAAATCAGTAAGGAAATATTGGTCTTAAATGACACATTAGACCAAATGGACATAATCGACATTTACAGAACCTGTCATCCCAGAACACCAGAACACATTCTTCTCTAGTGCACATGGAACATTCTCAAGGATAGACCATATGTTCAGACACAGAACTAGCCTCAACAAATTTTAAAAGACTTTAATCATACTAAGCATATTCTCCGACCACAATGAAATTGGAGATCAACTGCAAAAAAGAAAGTGGGAAAAGCCACAAATATATGGAGATTAAACAACATCCTATTAAAGAACGACTGGGTCAAAGAAGAAATTAAAAAAAAAAAGCGATAAAAAATACACAGAAATAAGAATGGAAATACAATATATCAAATACAGCAAAAGCAGTAATAAAAGGGAAGTTTATATCACTACAGGCCTATCTCAAGAAATAAGAAAAATCCTAAATAAACAACCTAAAATTACATCTTAAATTAGAACAATAAGAACAAATGATACCCAAAGTCAGCAGAAGGAAAGAAATAATAAAAATTAAAGCAGAGTTAAATGAAATAGAGAATAGAAAAAATTAATGCAACCAAGAGCTGGTTCTTTGAAGAGATTAATAAAATTGACAATCCCTGGCTAGACTCACTAAGGAAAAGAGAGAAAAGACACAAAATCAGAAATGAAAGAGAAGTTACAGTGGTCACCATAGAAATACAAAGGATGTGCCACCAAATTCAATAGCCTAGAAGAAATGGACAAGTTCTTAGCAATATATAACCTTCCTAGACTAAATCATGAAGAACTGGAAAAATCTAAATAGACTGATCAACAGTAAGGAAATCGAAATAATCATCAAAAACCTCCCAAAAAGTAAAAATCCAGATGGCTTCACTAGTGAATTCTACCAAACATTCAAAGATGATTTAACACCTGTCCTTTTCAAACTCTTCCAAAAAATTGAAGAGGCAATACTTCCTAACTCATTTTATGAGGCCAACATTATCCTGCTACCAAAACCTGGTAAGGATAACACAGAAAAAGAAAACTATAGACCAATATCTCTGATGACTATAGATGCAAAAATCCTAAACAAAACACTAGCAAATTGAATACAATACATTAAAAAGGTTATACATCATGATCAAGTGAGGTTCATTTCACGGGTGCAAGGATGGTTCAACATGCAAATCGATCAATGTGATACACCACATAAACAAAATAAAGGATAAAATCATATGATCATACCAATAGATGCAGGAAAAAGCATTTGACAAGATATAACATCCATTTATGATTAAAACACTTAGTAAAAATGTGTATAAAAGGAAAGTACTTCAACATAATAAAGGCCCATAAACCCTAAAGGCTCCACCAAAAAACTAATAGAAACAATAAACAAATACAATAAAGATGCAGAATACAAAAATCAATGTACAAAAATTCATTGCATTCTTACATATACTAACAATGAAATTTCAGAAAAAAACAATTCCTTTTGCAATGGCAACAAAAAAGAATAAAATACCTAGGAATAAACTTAATAAAGGATGTGAAAGACCTATACACTGAAAACTACAAGAAAAACTGAAGAAGACACCAAGAAATGGAAAAATATTCCATGTTCATGGATTGGAAGAATCAACATAGTTAAAATGGTTGTATTACCCAAAGCAATATACAGATTTAATGCAATCCCTATCAAAATCCCGATGGCATTTTTTAAAGAAATAGAACAAAAAATTATCAAATTTGTATGGTATTACAAAGGACCCCAAATAGCCAAAGCAATCCTGAGAAAAAGAACAAAGCCAGAGGTATCACACTCCCTAACTTCAAATTATGCTACAAAGTGACAATAATCAAAACAGCATGGTATTGGCAGAAAAACAGACACATAGGGCCGGCCAAGTGGCGCGATGGTTAGGAACTGGTTTGGGACGCCAGAGGGCCCCGGTTCGGATCCCACATATGAGGGCCAGTGACGCTGCCCTCCTCAGCTGAGATGCTGAATGGCGGCTCAACCTGGAGCTGGACTTCCGTGAGTCGCCGGCCATGGCGTAGGCTGCAGCCTCTGTGGCAGTGGGTTGCCATGGGCTACCGT
>NW_017731832.1:1035049-1052079 GCF_001890085.2 Hipposideros armiger
AAAACGACAGCAACTTGTCTGTTCCCCTTCCCCCAATTCCCCAGCACTGTTCCCATCCCCCCAATTCCCCAATAAAAATCTTAAAAAAATAAATAAATAAGTGAATGGGACTATATCAAACTAAAAAGCGTCTGCACAGTAAAAGAAATCATCAACAAAATAAAAGAGGCAACCAACCGAATGGGGGAAGATATTTGCAAACAACACCTCCAATAAGGGGCTAATATCCAAAATATATAAAGAACTCATACAACTCAACAACAAAAAATCCAATTAAAAAGTGAACAGAGGACCTAAATAGACACTTCTTCCAAGACATACAAACGGCCAACAGATATATGAACAGATGTTCAACTTCACTAGCTATTAGAGAAATGCAAATCAAAACTACAATGAGATACCACCTCACACCTGTTAGAAGGGCTATTATCAACAAGACAAGTAATAACAAGTGTTGGAGAGTTTGGGGACGGAAAGGAACCCTCATACACTGCTGGTAGGAATGTAAATTGGTGCAGCCACTATGGAAAACAGTATGGAGGTTCCTCAAAAAATTAAGAATAGAATTATCACATGACCCAGCAATCCCTCTTTTGGGTATCTACCCCAAAAGTGGAAAACATTTATCTATAAAGATAATATGTACCCCTATGTTCATTGCAGTATTATTCATGGTGGCCAAGACATGGAAACAACTGAAGTGTCCTTCGATAGATGATTGGATAAAGATGGGGTACATATATACACAATGGAGTATTACTCAGCCATAAGAAAAGATGAAATACTGCGATTAGCAACAAAATGGATGGATCTTGAGATTATCAGGCTAAGCGAAATAAGTCAGACAGAAAAAGCTGAGAACCATATGATTTCACTCACATGTGGGATATAAAACTTAAAGCAACAAACAAACAAGATAAACATAAACTCATAGACGCAGACAATATGGTGGTTACCGGAAGGTAAGCGGGGAGAGGGGACGGTAGAAGAGGATAAAGGGGTCAAATATATGGTGACAAAAGGAGATCTGACTCTGGATGGTGAACACATTGCAATATACAGATGATGTATTATAGAATTGTACATTTGAAACCTATATAATTTTATTAACCATTGTAACCCCAATACATTTAATAACAAAGATAGGGGCCCTTTTTAATGGTGTAAGACAGCTGAGTTTCATGGGATGCCTCAATTCTCCCAAAGAGAATTCATACCAGGGACTGATTCACCTAATGTTGGGCTCTCACACGGGTGATAATCTGCGCTGGTTTTCCTCACCTGGTTCGCAAAATAAATCTTCTGTTTGCCGTACATCTTCTCTTTGATCTTGCCTTGTTGGGCCAGTTGCTCCAGCGCCTTCACCACCGCCTGGCAGAGGGGAAGGGGCGTAGCAATCGGAAGAGTGATTTCGGGCTGGACAGCCAGTGATGCCAGGGGTGCGGGAGCGGGAGGGGCAACGCGCTACAAGCCTTAGGAAGCCCAAGGCTAGAATGGAAGCCTCGAGAGGGCAGGACCCCAGGCCGATTCGAGGGGTCCCAAGGAGAGGAATCCTGGGGAGAGGGTCCTCACCGCCTTGCCCAGTCCGTGTTCCCGCTGCAGGTTCCCGAACACATCCTGGGCGCTGTAAGGCCGGTTCTGCTCTTGCAGGTACCTCAGGAGGACCCCGGGGGCTACCGGGAGAGACGAAGCAGGGTCACTCAGCCGACCCCCCTCACCCGCTCCCCTCTTGGTCTCCCCACGGTCCACGGCCCGATTACCTCCGGCCGCAGCTTCGGCCCGGCTTTTACTCATGACTTTTCCCGCCGCCAAACTCGAAAAGCCGGACGTTAGAGTTGCTCGGGGCAACGGCCCCTTCCGGTGACAGGAGGGGCGGGCCTCACCGGTGACTGGCGGAAAAGGAAATCTTCGCGAGGAATGAAGAGACCCTCCCCGGGCACCGTAGTTGGTTTCAGCCGGGAAATTGGGCGCCGGGCCTGACTGCCGGGTTTCTGTGGAGGAGGTGGGGCGCGCGCTTCCAACCTCTCGCTTCCTCCCGCTCAGAACGAAGGCGGTGGGAAATTACGCCTTGCAGTTTCGAGACCTCGTCCCAACGGTGATGGAGCACGCGTGATTTTGAGCAGGGCCGAGTGTTCGAACGGGAAGAAACCTCAGGGTCAACTCCCGCTGAGCAAGCAACTTGCTCAAGGTCACAGGGCAGTTACCCATAGGGACATGTCCTATCTCATGGACCAGTGTGCTTCGTCAGTTAGTCTTATCATTTGTAGAAGATAAACAAGAGGTGCTAGCAGGAAGGTGGTCGTGAAAACGTAATAGACTGGGTAAACGCCCAGGAAGGAGCGTTAACGCCACCCTTGTTTGCTCGTTACCTAGCTCCGCACACAGGGGGCGCTCAACTCATGCTGTGGTTTTTGACGCCAAGAAAAGGTAGGGCTGGGAAGGGGCTCTCAACCCACAAAGCTTGTACGAGTTTCCTGTAGGCCGAGTCAATCTTATGGCAACACCTGGCAGGTGCTTTCCACCCTTGCCCACAGTGGCCAATGGGACAAAGTCTAAAATAAGTATTTCTAGTTTCTGAGGTCAGCTGAAGGCCAAAGAGCAGCTGTCCTTGCAGCTCAAACAATCCAGAGGAGCATGGTGCTACTTTTTTAAAGCCTTCTGTTACCTAAAATCTCATTAGCCTTGAAACGTACTTCACACGTTTAGGGGGGCAATATTAAGAATTAGAAATAATGGAACTGCAGGCCAAGAGTGCCAGTTATGCTCATGTCTTGGGCTCTCTAGGGGAGGGTATAGTGGCCGCAGACCATGGTGATTGTTCTGGAAAAACGGATGGGCAAGTGGGTCCCTGACACCTGGGCCTCCTCTTCTGAGACTGTCGCCTCCTCAAATTAATCACATCTCAGATTAATGAGAAGACCTATCAAGGGTAGGACATCATTCAACATCAGTCTCTTAAAGATTGTTCTCATACAAGATTTATTCCCCAGCGCCCCTCCCACCCCCATCCCCACCCCAATTCACAGTGGAGGACTAAGGAGATTCAGAGCAGGATCCCCCAGGTATAAGAAACATCTTCCAAAGATTTACTCTCCTTTCCCTCCCTTTGCTAACTCCCAAGGCCTGAAGCTACACACACTCATGCAAACACACAAAACTCCACTCCTTTCCCACACCTGTTTTTTTCCACATCAGAGCTCACCTACAAGACATCGGGGCTCCGAGAAGAGAGAAGGTGTCCTAAGTCTGTTTGAGAACCCTGAAGTGGGGAGATGCCACTAAACCTTCACAAAGTGACTATGAAACAGGCACCTAGCTCTTCTCCCTTCTCAGTTAACTCTTTTCACTCCCTGGCCTCTACCTTGTCCATCAACCAAGAACAAACACGTTAGCACACTCCCACCTGCAGCACATGAAAATGGGCTGTCTAGCAACCCTCACCCAGGTGTGGGGCTTTTGGGGGAGTGGTCCCTGAGGATCGGCAAAGGGTTAATGCAGAGGGAAAGAGGACAGAAGAGTTTGGCTTGAGCTCTGACTGAGGAGGCAGAGAGAGGCTGTAGGCTGGCACAGGTTCAGAACTAATTACCATTTTTAGTTTTTGTCTCACATGATTTTATTAGGGGCAGTCTAACTGATATCCCTTTAGAGGGGTCTCTGCTGTACACATTCTTGCTAACTGGGCTCCTCCTTAAAAGAGCCTTACCAAGTTCGCAACCAGCTCAAGATAAAAAGCTGGACCGGGAGTAAGAATAGCTGGTGTAAGAAGAGCTGGTGGTTCCTGGGATGCATGCCACTGAGCGAGCCATTTGTAAAGTGCTACTCTGACATCCCCTATGGATTTATTGCTTCTCCAGAGGAGGAGCAGGAAAGGATCAGGAACATGGAAATGGGGATGGTATGGTATTGCTTTGCTTGTTGCTCAGACTGATGGTCAAATGGAGCCAGGGGTTAGCAGCACCAAAGATAACCAGACAGCTCCAGAAGATTCAGTGAAACCATGAGATACAGAGGCACTCACCCTCCCAGCCAGCTGACCCAACAGCCCAAGGTAATGTGGAAGAGGCCCGCCCCCACATCATGTTCACAGTTCTTAAATTTCACAAGCAATATTTCAGAGCCCTGGGGGTTAGGCCTCAAGAAATGAGGATGGGCTGGGGTAGAGGGAACATGCCTGCTCTGCAGAACCGAAGGACAAGATTGCTTAGAAAAAGACAAATCAATCATGGCTTAGCAAAAGAGGAGGATGACAGTGGAACACTTCCAGCTGCTGCCTGACTTGGAGCTCTAGGGAGGTGATGGAGGAGGAAGGAAAGGAAGGGCTCTTCTATCACTGAGGGCCCTCGAGCACCCATACCTAGAAGCAAAACAGCAGCACCCCCTCAAGGGGGAACCCCTGACTACTTTGTTCCCCCAAAGTACCATCCTGATAGAGAGATGCCTCCCTGGGGAAGCACACTCTCACTTCAGTGACTGAGCTCAGAAATGGGTGTCTAGCTGGTAGCAAGGGAGTGAGTATCCTCTCTCAGCAGTCCTCTGAGCATCAGCCAGGCCACTGGGCATACAAACATAATTCAGGGGATGGGACTTGGGTTCTTCCCTTGTCCCTTCACCTTAAGTGGGATGAGGAGGGGAAAAAAAACCTAAACCACCATGACCCCCAAAAGGAGTCTGCCTCAGTGGCTCCTGGAACTGGCAGGGTCCAGCTGATTCAACTCTGACTGGTCCAGAAGTTCAAAGTCATCCCCCTCAGCATCAGTGTCCAGGTCTGAACTGGGGGCCCGGAGGATGCCTCTCGTTGCTCCCTGGGGAGGTGGGCCAGAAGGGCCTGGCTGGGCGGCCCCTGACAGGGCCAGCTGAATCATGCCCTGGGAGACCAGGCTGGCAAGGTTGCTGGTGAGGTTGGATCCTGCAGGCAGGGCACCAAGCAGGAGCTCCGGCAGTGCGGCCTCATCCCGGCTGGCAGCAGGGGCCTGGGGCTCAGCCCCTGGTGGGGAACGGTACATCAAGCTGGGCATCCCAATGCTGGTATCATCCTCATCATCCAGGCCAGCAGGATCCACATTAATGGAAGGGAAGTCTGGAAGATCTCTGGCAAAGGATTCCTCTGGATCACTGTGACCATCTAGGTCTGGAAGAATAGAAGGATGTCTGAGACATGGCAATCGCCTGGCACCCCTGTGCCTCATCCACACACAGTCAGTCCCACGTAACCAGATTTTTCCACCCTGGATATCGAAGAATGAAGCAAACCCGTGGCACTGGTCAGCTCTTCCCCTCCACTTAGAGATTACTGGGATCTCTACTGGCCAGAGAGCTCCCCCTCTCTTCTTCCATTATGCCCACCATGAACTTACAACTTGAGGCAACTAAGGAACTGAGGATTCCAAGGAGAGCAGCTGTGCCGTCCTGGCTGTAGCCATGCCCCTAGGCTGCTCTGCCACCTGATCCACTCCTCAGAAAACAGGTGGGGGGTAGGAGGGCAGTATCCCCACTGTCTGGGGAAGCTGAAAGGCAACGGTCAGAGCCATTATCCACTCCGGTCCAAGGTTCCCCTCACCTTCAGAGCCTTCTGTTAGAGGTGTTTGGCCCCGTGAAAGATTGAATGTGCCGTTGTCTGTACAGGAGACCTCAGCATCCGAGTGCTCAGAGTCTGTGATGGCCAATTCCCTGGCAACAGTAGAATCATCCAGCTTAGGAAAAGAAAAGACCGACAAGCTTGAAGAGATGATGTCATTAAGAACAGGTGCAGTTCCCTAGTCACAGCTTTACTAATTAGCTGGCCCTAAAAGCTACCCTGATGCCAAGAGTGTAACCAGGTGCAGATGGGGACTTTAGTCAAAATCTTGACCCCTTTTTGGCTACTCCCCCAAGGAAAATACCCATATTCTTCAATCTTGAGCACAGGAAGGAAAGCAGCCTTGGGAATCAACCAGCCACCTACTCTTAAACCAGTAACTGAGCCAGAGAATACTTTTCACAGGAGCCTGGAGGATACACACACTGACCGACCAAAGCGGGGCTGGGCTGTTTATAAGATGATCACACCATTTCCAGAGGTTCTGCCATGATGGTAGGGATTAAAAGGAGACAAGGAAGATGATGTGCTGGTCACCAGGCTCAAATTGAGATCTATGCACAATACAATGGCCTAATGTAACACTAGCTTCTCTCCTCATAGCTCTTGAGCCCATGAGTTGACTGCCTAAATGTGAGGTGCCCGATGGTAAAAGGGAGCTGAAGAAAACTGGCTAGTGGCATAGCTCCCACACCCAAGATACCTGAGGACAGAAGGCAGCAAGCTCCTCTTCACTGTCGCTGTGGTTGTCCATGGCATATTCCGGGTGCAGAGCTCTGCGGCGTACTATGTGGAAAGAGAAGAGGGTCTTGAGGGGAAACCCCCACCCGCTTTGGACGTCAAAGGCACAAAATGAGAACATAAGAGAACGAAGCCCTCTGAATATGGCCCCAAGCCTGCCTGAGGGCGGGCTGCTAATGCTAAGTGGCAAGGTAAGCTGATAACACAGGAGAGAAAAATCTCTCTTCCTATAGCTCTCCCTCCACCAGCCCCCCTTTCGACCCCCACTCCCTTTTTGTTCTAGTCAGATGATCAACTACCAGGCTTGTGAACAGCTCTCAGGATCGGCGAGGGGAAGACCAGATGTCAAACTGGAAAGTGGACACTATCATAGAGAGGGCAAAGGGAGATACCCCACCTTACTTAAATCAGGCTTTTGATTTAACTAATTTACTATTCAACTGGCTGCCCCAGGAGGAGCTGGGCGTTGGTGACCACCTGCAGGGCTCTTTGAAGGCCAGGGCTTAATGAAACACCCAACCTGACCAGACCACAGAAGAGAGGGAAAAGTTCGCAGGACTGTCATTCCTGTGTTGGGAGGATCTCAGGCTAGTACACTTCTGGCCGCTGAGGCAGCAGTTCTGAATCACCTTTGGAAGGCGGCTCTCAGTAGTGAAGAGAGGCCCAGCTTAGGGGTCTAAAAGACCTGCCTCTGCCATTTACTAACTGTGAACTTCAATTTCCTCAACTTAAAAAGGAAGATAATACCACCCTCTTCTCAAAGTTGTTATAAAGGTTAAATAAAATGATGTATGGAGAGTAGTCAGCACAGTGCTTGGACACACAGACAGTGCTTCCGAAATAGTGAACACTAGGGATTATGGTCACTGTCGTTTATTCAACTTGGGAGAGCTTTTCTCAGATTTGTTTAAAATGGGAGTGTCTAGGATTCCAAGTGGGGAAAATTGGTAAGCCTGTCTAGATTTCCCTGGAGTGGAGTATCACTTTTACCTACCACCCACTACACACCAACCACACCCCACTTCTCCCTCTTCCGAGGTCTTACCTATTATGTCAGACCTACAGGCTTTTCCTTCTCTTCCCCAAATTGCCCAAATGGGAAGAAGCCTTCCCTTGACACTTACGTTGTCTCTCTCTCTGCTTGGACATCATGTAGCCACGGACGCTGAAGTCCAGCCGCTGCAGAGCTGGCTTCAGCCGTACATAGGCTCGATCCCACAGTCGGTGATACACAGCAAGGGGCCACATCAAGACAGTGACAACTGAAAGGAGGAAACAGTGGCAAAATAGAGAGGAGCTGCACAAAACAGTCGTACATGTCCCTCTGCTATTGTGTCCTGAGGGACTGGACACTCAGTGTGGAACAGTGCTACTAATTCAGCGGGTCATCTTCACTCATCTCCCCTACCACATGAGGGGGCTTGGGAGGGCAGCGACTTCTGCAGCCACCTACAGGGCTGTGCACAGCCGAGTGTGCTGCTGATCTATCAGGGCAGACCCAGGCAGTGTGTTCACTTGCATATGGGTGTCACTGAGCCATAAACAAAGCCAAATGGTTAACAATGCCTCAGAAACTACACAACAAATCATGTGAGCTTGATATATAATAGCCACAGCCATAACTACTCAGTTCTTCCAGCCTCAAGCAGCAGAGTTCACGCCAATAGGAAGTAACTAAATTTATAAAACTGTGCTTCGGCGGGGGCGGGGGGGGGGGGGGGGAGTGCGCTTGGGTAAACAGAACCTAGTAGAGGATCCCCTAAGAGTTATGCTCTGCTGTTACCTACTACACTGACTGTAAAAACCCCTCCTTAAATAGGGTCAGACAGTCCTTTATAGTTGGTAATACAGTGTATGTTAGTGGACCCTTGTCAATTTCGAAAACTGACTTGGTAAGAAAAAGACTTAATATGTGGGGAGTCTGCTACAGGTAAGAAGAAAGATATTTTCATGACACTAAACGGGTCATGAAAATACAAAAAGGTAATTTCCCAAAGAGCCAAAATGTAAAACTCCTCTCCCTAGACCGAGTTAGCTGTGGCTGGAAAAGCTATGAGAAGGGTTAAGCTCACAGGGGGAAGTGTACGCCATACTTACGCATTAAGTAGGACAGCAGGAGCCCAGGGATGTAGCGGCCCAAGACAGCCAAAAAGGTCAGTATCCCACAGCTCAGCAAGCAGAACTGGGGGAGTCAGAAAACAGTTTTAAGTTTCTGCGACATGGCAGCGGTCTGGGGTGGGGATGGGAGATAAGGAGGAGGTGTGACTGGACTAATTCTCCATGTCCTATGAGTAAAGCATGGACACGTCAGAATGACAGATGTACCTAGCCACTGTTACATCCAACAGTGATTCTGTTTGGGAGGAAAAGAAGGCTGTCCACTTCTGTTCAAACTCCTTTTATGTGGCTAGCCCCATGGGGTTGTACCTTTCATGCTGGAAAAGTGATTTGAATAGGACTTAGCCAAAAATTCTCTCTGAAAGCCAAGTATTGGTGGTGGGTTTTTAAGTCAAAATAAAAAATAAATAAATTTAAAAACCCAACAACCTACCACATGTTTAATATGACACAGAATGCACACAAGCAAGCTTTCTTTCTCATTCTGGGGCAGGAAGATGGCAGAATCTAAGTGGCAAGCACCCAAAGGAAGAGTCATCACGCTCTTGCCTTAGTCCTAGTGGCTAGTCAGAAGCTCTTTTCTACAATTTCCCTTTGTCTCTACAAACATCATGGTCTTTTCTTTCTTGAATGAGGATATGTAGTAAAAGGGCTGTTTCAGTTTAGCATGAACTGAACTGAGAAGCCAGAAATGAAAGTGAAAAAGGGAAGAGTCTTACCTTGCCTGGGTTTTGCTTTTTGAAAAGCAAAAGATTCCTTATGAAAATGGTCCCACTAACCCAGACTTCAGCTACATGATGACAGAGCTCGGGCACGCTGAGCAACTGAGGGTGCACAAAGCCCCAGCTACGGGAGAGAGAAGGGGGAGCTGTGAAAGGAGGGTGCTGAGGGTTCCCCCCATCTTGCTGTGTAGGCAGCTAGAGCTTCCAGGTTTAAATGGGGGCTAGGGAGCGGCTAGTCCTAGGTGCTTTGGTGGTGAAGCACGACTTTCTTCTTGGCTCACCAGGTTGAAACTTGAATTTAGGGGCTAGGAAGACGAACTTGTTCTGACAACTCCACCCTATGAGCAAGCAGCCCAATCCACGTGTGTAAGCCTGCCACCAAGGCCCTTTGTGCTTAGAAACATCATCCCTGCACTCAGACCATTGCAATTTACTGTGATTGCAATCCAGGGATGAAAGAAAAGCACAGTCTGTCACCACTGCTGCTGAGGGGGAGGCCATGATGGATGCGCCCCTCAGAGAGAAAATGAAACAAAACCAAAATAAATCATAGCAGAGAAAATTCCTTGAATCACACATATGAGATGAATGAACTGAGAAATGAAAGCAGGAGCTATAACACACAAGAGGAATCTTTGGCTTGCTGATGACAGGAACCTATGTGTTTTCTGACCAGGGAAATTTAAATAGCCAGAGGTCACAGAAAACACTAAATGACCTGGTATAAAAGCCAGGAGACAAACGGAGTACTAAGTTGCCTCTAGGTTTTTACACTAGGGCTGGATAACGCAGCTAATGCCCTGGCATATCAGGTTATGGGGCACGGTAACGCTTTTTGTTTTTTTCCAGAAACTTATCTTGTAAATATCAGAGGACACTAGCCATCTTAACATATTGCTGCCTGAACTTTAGGATTTGTTAAAATGATTATTTGGAACAGACTAGGTTCTAAGCTTAGACTTTGTCCAGAACATGGGGTTAACAACATGTAACCAGAATATTACAAGAGAATCAATCAGAGCAACAAAAAGGGATTTAATCAGTGTTCCATACCTCTCATTGTCTAATGCGTCGGGTCTTGGCACTACAATATTAAAACAAACACCAGCATTAGTTGGAAGGGAAAACTACACGTGAAAATGTTAGGCTGTTGGTCTGACAGCTCAAGGTTTAATAGGTTTGGGGGAAAGAAGTAAAAACGAGACACTGTTATACTGCCAGAGTTAGGGAGCTGCAGACAAGGGAACGACGGCTGATGCCTGCTCGTTTTCTTCTCCAGCAGGGTGGGGAGTGGGGCGGATCTAAACGCAGCAGTAGGGCCCCTTCTAATTACTACAGCTGAGAGCCAATGTGCACACAAAAAATGGTCCATCCCACCCCTCAAGTGTGTCTGGGTTGCTCATACACATCAATATGTACCAGGTTACCAAGGCATGTTGTAACTAGTCCAAATCTAGAAATCTGCCTATTCTCTTTAAAAAGAGACCCATTAACTACAATGAACGGTGTAAAGTCTTTTGACGTTCGCCAGCTACAAGAGAGGTGGATGAACTACATGAGTCCTTGAAGTCTCTGCAGAACAGGATGGGAATGTATTTAAAAGCTGTACACTCTGGTTTGAATATCCTGCCAACACTTCAAAATTAACAGGTCCAAAACCTACATCAATTGTCCTCGCTTTCGCTCCCACTCAAACTGACTTCCCTGCCTGACGTTGCCTATATCTGCTAACGGTAATGCTGTCCTATTCTCCTAGCTTTGAAATCCCGAAGTCGGCTTTTATCCCTTACTCTCCTAACCCTTATTTATCAGTCTTGATGTGTCCTCCCCTTTGACAGCTCTCCAAGCTATCCGCCATTTGCTTCCACAGACACCTCTCTGATTACTTCTCACAGGAACTGCTGTAGTCTCCTATCAGGTCTCCCTCCTTCCTCCTTTTCTCCATGTGGTCCTGTAAAATGCTATCAAATTAATCTTTAATATCTCAGCACATAGCTCTAATTTTAAAATTTTTCAATGACTACGCACTATTAATAGGATAAAGTCTAAACTTCTAAGCCTAACTTTAAAGCCTTATAAAATCTAATTCCAACATACTTTCAGTTTTATTCCCTAGCACTCCTTTTATTTTCTCTCACGCCCATGAAACTGACCAATTCCCTATTCTCAGGAGATGCTTTGCAGCTTCTGGTTCCTTAGACTAATCACTAAAAGTGTGGAGAGACACTTTTCTCTCCGCCTGTCCAAATCTTTTGCTTCATTCAAGGCTTGAGCTAAGGCAAAAATACATAACAGACATCCTAATCACAAATTGCACTTTGATATCTTTGGTACTGTTCTATAACTGTCATTTAACTTTTCTTATGTTTATTTATGTATAATCTTTGAGAAAAGGAACCATATCTTAGAGTACTTCATATAAGTCAGAATGCCTAGCTTAGTGCTTTGCAAATAAACAATCTTTAAAATAAATTCCTGAAAGGCAAATCGATGCTGCCTCAGTAAAGATGCAGTGTCCAATGAGGTGAATTATTTTTTATAAACTTGAGGACCACTTAAGGACTACTTATTCCTCAGGCCAATTATGAGGGCAAGACTATCTCAGGTGGTGGGAAAAGATTTCCTGAGCGTAACAATGGAAAGGGCAGAACTCAATTCTAAGGAACTCCATACAGATGGAGCACTAGCCCTTCAAGCATCTCCTAAAGCAAATAATTCAGACATCAAAAGATATCCCAGTTCCACATACTCCTTCATAAACCCCCACAACTAAAGGTTAAAAATTATAGGAAAGACCATTTCCTATAATTCGGATTGTTCTAAATGCTCTCAAACTCACCTTTTATTTCGGGCCAGATTTTGTTCTTCCATTGATCTATACACACTATGATCATGGAGCTGAATGCAAGTAAAAACACAAGACGAAGGGATGTCAGTGCAAAGAACCTAGAGAGAAGGAAAAGCAGAAGATCATCATCCAAGTAAGCTAATTCCAGAAAAGACCATACGTACACTATAAGCTCTGTAGTAACTGGACTTAATCCTAGTTATATACGTTGAGAAAAATCACTTAAACTTCTGCTATTTTACCTATGGGGCAGAGATAATTAATTTGCTTCTATAAAGGCAGAGAACTAAACCAAATAACCTCTCAAAGCCTCTTTCAAGTTTTAAATGAGTCTATTAACTTCAGGGAGAAATTCATCCTTGATAACAAGTTGTTATGAAAGCAAACACCTTTCTACCAAATTAGACCTGAGTATCGGGCAACAAACTGATAGAGATGCATTAAAGAGCATTTAATTCAAGTATTATAGATATCCTTTTACAGATGAAGGAATGGAGGCCCCAAAAAGTAAAATGATTTATCCCAGTCACACAGAAAGCACTGAAGTTACAGCTAAAAGCCAGTTCTTCAGAATTAGACAAATCCTTCTTAAACTCTTCCCAAAAATTGAAGAGGGAACACTTCTTGATTCATTTTATGAGGCCAGCATGATTCTAAAACCAAAGCCAAAGACACTACAAGAAAAGTGCAGACCAATATCCCTTGTGAATACAGATGCAAAATACTCAATATATCAGCAAACTGAATTCAGCAGCATGTTAAAAAGATAACATACCATGATCAATTTCTGTGATTTATTCCAGGAATACAAGGGCGGTTCAACATACAAAAATCAATAAACGTAATGTATCATATTAACGAAATGAAGGAAAAGGCCAGTTTTTTGTTTTTAATTTCCCACCCCCTACCCCTCACCACTCTGAAAAGCTAGTTCGTATTTAAAGGAATCAACCATAGATATTTACAAACCATCTGGGAAATCTGATCACTGACAGCACATGTCAAAAGATATTAAGGAATTATTGATAATTCTTTAAAGTGTGATAATGTTATGGGAGTTATGTTTTTAGAGTCCCTATCTTTTAGTGATACATACTAAAATGTTTATGAATAAAATGATATGACGTGTGGGATTTGTGTCAAAATAGTACTTTGGCAAGGAAAAGGGTAAGAAATAAAATAAAACAAGACCGACCACGAGGCTGGAATGACAGTACATAGGATTCTTTATTTGTACTATTCTCTGTACCTCTGTATACATTTAAAGTCTTTCACAATAAAATATTTAAAACAAAAGCTAGTTCTTATGAGTCTTTCTATCACATCACCCTAAAGCCTCTAAGGCAGTACCTTGCAGGGTGCATGTAGTTCAGGGTTGGCCCACAAACTGGTATCAACCAGGCTATGGAGAAGTACGTACAGAAATTGAAAGTCAGCATTTAGAAATGTGTATAGCAATTTGACCAAGTAATTTTTTTTTAAAGATTTTATTGGGGAATTAGGAGAGGGGAACAGACAAGATGCTGTCCTTTTTTTGTTGTTGTTCTTCAGTCTAGTTGTGGAGAACGGTGCTTCACTGGCCCATGTTGATATTATCACGGCGCTCTTCCCGGGGGAGGCAGTCACTCGCTGGCTATTGGACAGCCCCACTGCAGCCTACGTGACCAAGTAATTTTGAATCTAAGACTATATTTTTAGGCTTGTGTTGTCTATGCCTTTTTACACTTAGTTGTTCTAGTAACATAATTTTGCATTTTACGGAAGTACTGATTTGCAACAGATTGGGGAAAACAACACTAGTCCTCACCAGAGATGGTTTGAGAAACACTGATCTCGGGGGAAGCCGAAAGCATCACCAGAGAGGTGGTTCAGCAGGGCTGTTAGGCATGGCTTTTCAAGTTAGATTGGCTTGAGTCTGATTTCTCTGAACAGCCACTTTTAGTCATACGACCTTGAATAAATCAGCTTAACCTCTTTAAGCCTCATCTGTTATGTGATGTTAACAATAAATCTTGCAGGTTTGTAGGTATTAGAAACAACATAATCACCCAGAAAAACACCATACTTGATTCTGCTAAAAAGACAAGACAATACAAGGCACCTAAGAAATGCCTAACACATAGCTCTATCCAATTTTCTAATATAGAAGTGTTACTAGCTATTATCACAGTAACTGATCAAACAAGGGTAAGGATAACCAAGGGCTGGTTATAAATGACCTCTTCTCAACTCAACATGACCCAATGACTTGATATAATCATAGAACAATACCAAGAGTCTAATCCTTATCACATTTTTAAAAAAAGTTTATCTGTGTGTATATACACGTATGAATACACATATACACACAGGAACTGACAGAGGAACTTTAATTTTTATCTCTAGACATTTTTGTACTTTGTTTTCAATAAACATGAATCCCTGTTCTATAAATTTTTAAACTATACAAAGAATGAGGGATGGAAGAAACAAGAACTTAGAAATCCAGTCACCAATGATAACCTTATTCCAATTTTTCCACCCCATCGCTTAAAGGATACTGTAATTATATATGAGATTAAAGAATGAGAGCAGCTTAACAGAAATCAGCCCCTAGAGCTGCCCTAGGCCATTAATCTTCCCTCCAAAGCCAGTTCATCACCCCAACAAACAAGCAAATTTAACAAGGCCAAGGATAAGGGCTCTAGAGCTTCTGACTCCCTAGTGCTATTGCTTCCATGTCCCAGAAGCAGGATGTGGTGCGAATGCTGTTTTCTCCAGAGGATTTGAAAGGGCTCTCTGGGGAGGCCATTCAGACTGTCTGCAATCTCCACTTCCTAGATCATGATTATTAACACAAATATAAACTAGGGTAGGGAGGGATATTAAGCTCTCCTAAGAAAGATCTGTTTTCCAAAGAGGGTGGCAATAAAAATACTGTTTCTCCAAGGCCTGGACTATTTTAGTAGCCGTTTATAGGCCCCCTTTGCTCAACTCAGTTCCACCAACATCTGAGTGCCTATTATATGCCAAAGCCTTGTAAGCAGTCCGGTTATAGAAAAGAGTAAGACATGGACCTTACTCTCAAGTGTATTTATGTTTCTGTGTGTGTGTGCAATGTAACATGACACAGTAATCATAACAAACAAGAGGAATCTAAGCTGGGATTAGAAAGACAAATGGTGAGAAACCACCGCAAAAGGTTGTAGGGAAGGAGAGGACATTCAGATAGGGAGAACAGCCAGCTGGCATGACATATTTAAGACAAGCAGTTTGACAGGACAGAAACACAAAGAACAGAGGGAGGGGATAAGAATGGGGAGAAAGGAATGAGTCAGGTCATGAAGGGCATTTCATGACAAAGCGTGCTGGGTTTTGGCCTGCAGATGAAGGTGAATCAGTAAAGAGTTTTACAAAGGGTGTATTTTCTGGGCCATGAAGGCTAACATCTTCTTGAACAAGATTAATCCTGGTCCACAAGTCAATTTTAGGGCCAGATGTATCCTTTTCTTGAACAAGCCAATGCAGGAACTTCGGAGAAAGAAGAGTTTTCATGTGGTATAAAATAACATTTCTTGGGGAAACAGTTTCTTCCATATAGATAAAAACTTAATAGAAAAATCACCTCAAACCACTAGAATTGTCCCCTCCAAGATAACTAGGCAATTAATATCAATGTTACCTCAGGTGTCTATCAAATATAATATGAATAAGAGTGTGCCCCTTTCCTACCAGCCGTCCATACTAAATTCCTAAACAAAAAGGGACTATCAATTTCAGGTGTGTTTTGGATACACCGATGGTCACATTACGATTGTCATTTTACAGATATAACCTAAAAGCCCACCTGAAAAACAAACTCTGCAACTGTGTACAAAGACAAGACATAACTGAAGATAAAGTACTTGTGAGACTGGTATAGGTAAGGGATGGAAAGAAAATAAGGGAGGATTCCTCTGGATTCGTTTAGTCCTGCAATGTCTATTCACTCAGGCCAAAAAAATTCACATGCAGCTCTAACATATATGTACAAATTTGTACAAATTTGATAAAACAACATGCAAAACATTTTCAGCAGCTATAATCGACATGAGAACTTCTCAACTTAGCAAAAACAACTGCAAATGCAGTCAACTCTGGATAATCACATGTGAATTATTCAATTTGGGGATTGCCCAGAGGCCATTTCTCCTACCCATTGTGGACTCATAATCAATTTCCCTTAATAATATTTATTTTTCTTATTTCTAAAGGCAAGCATGTAGAAAATATAATTAAAGAAAACAAAAATGAAATTTTAGTATACCATCTACGAGACAGTCTTGCAAAAAAAAATTTTTTTTGAACCTGAATCTGACCAAGCCTCCAAATCCAACAACCAATTTACAGGAAACACAGAGCACAGGGGAACATGTTAAGCCCGGATGGGGATGCAATCAGCAGAATCCATTCTGTAGGACACTTGACAAGACAAACTGGTTTTACAAATAAACTGCAAAAAGGAAAAATGATTGAAAAGGAACCAACAGAGTAAATAAGATATAAAAAACAGCTATCAGTCACAATCTGTGACTTCATTTGGATCCTAACCCAAACAGTTCTAAAAAAACCAAAATGACACTTATGAGAAAATTAGGAATTTGAAAGTTGACTGGAATCACTAATTTTTTACGTGATAGTATTTTTTTAAGTGCTTATTTTTCAGACACACATACTGAAACAGATTAAATGATATGAATTTGCCTCAAAACAATAAAGGAGGAAATGGGAAAGAACTGGGGTACAGAAGACGCAAAACTGGCTATGAAGTGAAAATATTTAAAGCTGGGTATATTGTGATACATAATATTATTCTGTCTACTTATGTATATATTTCAAATTTTCCATTAAGTTTTTTTAATGATCCATTATCCATACATATACCCCAAAATATGAAAGGTTATTCTCTTAAAAAAAAAATTCAGGGCCGGCCGAGTGGCGCGATGGTTAAGAACTCGCTTGGGATGCCAGAGGGCCCCGGTTCGGATCCCACATATGAGGGCCAGTG
>NW_017731832.1:1052419-1065226 GCF_001890085.2 Hipposideros armiger
TTAAAAAAAAAATTTTCACATATAAAAAAAATCCATGCAAGTATATGTATGGCATATCTGGTTTAAAAACCTTCTTCTTCACTCAATACATAGGTATGTTTTCCTATATCACCAGAAAAGCATCCAAAACGTTACAAATGATTGCATCATATATATAATTAGTCTTTTAAACTTCTCCCTAGTTGAACTGAGATGTTTCCAAAGTTTTGATGTAATAAAGCTTTACTATATACCAGCAAGCATGAATCTTTGTCCTTACTTATGATTAACTAAATGGAATTACTGGCATTAACTTTTTTTAACAGTGTTATTGAGATACAGTTTGTATACCATAAATTTTACCTTTTAAAATTGTCTAATTCAATGGTTTTTAGTATATTCACAGTTGTGCAACTAGCACCATTATCTAATTTAGAACATTATCACCACCCCAAAAATAAACCCATACCCATTAGCAATCACTCCCCATTTTTTCCCAGCACCTAAAAAGGTATTAACTTTTTAAGTATCTTAATACATGTTGCCAAATTACTTTCCAGAATGCCTGTCAAATGTACGTTCCTATCAACCATGTCAGTTTTTCCATAACTCCCCAGAACTAAATAGTATCATTTTTAAAAACCTAATAAGCAGAAATTAGTAACTCACTGCCATGTACATCAGAATTTTTTATTACTAATGAATGAAAATTGATATATCCATTGATTATTACTTTTTGTCCTTTTGTAAACTGTCCTCCCCTTTATTAGGGGCTAAAATCCAATTAATTATCAGTCTAAATAAAATATTCCTTGGAAAAACAATCTGGTGTCCAGAAAAATCATAAGAAATTCCAAAACTAAATTTTTTTGAGGTTAACTATACCATGGATTCTTAGTATTAGTACAGGTAAATTAGAGTTTGCTATAATCATAAAGTTTATGCATGTGTGAGGCTATAATCATAAAATAAATATCACATGTCTATTTTCAATCAAAGAAGATACTATTTCTGGGTTCTTTTGTTATTACAGAGTAAGCTTTTCTCAGTGGCCCTTCAGAACAAAGCATCCCATCCTTATAGGGACATAAAGCCCATTATTGTACAGCACTTGTGGCTGGCTGGTTAATGAGCCTGTCACTGGTAAATGAGAATGAAAAAAATTAACTCAACCAATGTCATGTAGTGATAGTTACTGCTTGCACAAAACCAGAAATGACACCAGCTAGCTGCTATGACCCCTACCTTATGTTAATAGACAGAAAGCACCCAACCTTATAATTAGGACAGATAACAACTGATGGCAAAAGAGAGGCAAAAAACCCCCAAGGCATCCTTGGGAGTCTTCTTGGCTACTAAAAGCAACAAGAATCCTCCAAAGACTCTCATCCCAGACATTTGTTCAACAGATTTCATCTGAAACTTTGTGTAAATTTTTTTTCACAGAACAAATGTTTCTTAAATGGGCTCTCCCTTCCATTTCCTGTTCCCCACTGTTTTTTTTCTCCAAGTGGAACCTCTTAAATCAGAATTTCTATATACCTTTAATCACTTCTTGGGTCATTTTTTTTATTTGGGGAGGTGGGGTGAGGAGAGGAAATACCCTGGATTTTTTCAATTGTGAAAACAATAGATTTCATAATCCCCCTGAGAATACAGTATGGTTAACTCAGACTAGTGACTGTGAAAGCAGATCCCAACAGAAAATCGACCTGTGGATTGTTCTAAATCAGTATCTGAATTTAAAGTCCACCTAGAATCATAGAATGTTAAAAACTGGAAAGGCAGTTAATTTAAAAAAAAAATTTTTTTTAAAGAGAAAAAAAAAACAACACAAAAAACTGGAAAGGAGCTCAGCAGTCATCTAGCCCTCCTTGAACCATGTGCTATTCACTGAAGAGGTGCTTGGAGTTCACACACATTTCTAGGCTCCTCTGTCCTTCCCTTATCTCCAAGGTCTGGGTTAAACTAAAAAGTTACTTGAACATGTTCTTCTTTTCTGATCCTGTCAGGATTACACTCCTGCTGACTCAGATATTCTTCCCCCAAATCACTCATTTACAGGTGGTGTTGAGGTTAATGAAAAAACAAGCAATTGGAAAGAGAGGCCTGACATGTCTGTTATTGTCCTAGAGATAATAACATCTCTGTTATTGCTTCTGTGACCAGAAGCAATGTAAGCGGAAGATCTCTGATATGATCTCCATAATTTCTCTGGAACTTGAAAGAAAAAGAGTGAAAGCCTTGAAATACTATAGTAGCAAGGCATCTACATCTATCTCTACCTTTGTGTTGTTGTTTTCATTAAGAGGGCACATTCACAGGTACAGAAAAACCTTCACTGAGAATGCAGAACAATGAAAGCTACCTACCTGAATTCTGATTTTTGTCGTCCTACCCAATCTTATAATACCTCAAAATGTATAAAACACCTGTTAGTGATATATTATTATTCAAAGCAATATAAAAGAAAAATATTTCAGAACTGATTTCTCTCTGACCTGAGCCAATTATTCTCTTTCATTTCCTAAACACTTAAAATGTCCAAGAATTAAACACTCTTCGACGTTCCGAATTGAAATGTAAGCAAACACCCATATTCAATATGATGCTACTGAAATGTGAAGTCTTTCATTTTGAACCTCAAACTACCTTCCGAGGAAGCACATTTCCTAAAACAAACGCTCCTGGGAACTCCAATGCCAAACTACCTTAACCTCTGGACTATCAGTCATTCTGTACCCTTCATAAGTATGTGAACTCTCCATAAATAGAATACCCATTTGCCCTTTCAATCTCAAAAGTCACACCTTCATTTTGCTATATCTCTCCCCCACCTACTTAGAGTGTCATGAAAATCACAAGAGTTAACTGTGTTCTGGATACACAGCAGGCAAGCTACCAGGAAATGCCCGAGATAAAGACCCATCACAACAATGCTTAAGAGACCAAGAGTAGGAAAAAAGGACTTGCATGGGCTTCTAAACATAGCATGTTAATAAACTTAAGTAAACACTGTCCAGGGGGCCAGCAAATTAAGGCTGACAATGTAACATTTAAAGATGTGTCTCAGTCAGAGTAGCTCCTTATGTGTAGACCTCCACCTGCACTCTACTTCAAACATCTCTCTCAGGCAAGGGGCATGTGGAAAGCCCCCTCCTCAAAAATAATAACATACACGCTACTGATCCATTTGCATTAATAAGCCCTTGCTTTATCAGGATTCATTTAAATCCTGATCAAGTTTTTAAACATCAGCCAGTCACACTTTGATACAAATTGGTTTACTGAGGGCCAACTTTTTTCCTGGGAGTACAATTCTAATGCAGGAAATGAAGTTTTGACAGGATGATCTGGGGTTAGGGGTCAGGATGGGGAGGCAGTAGGAAAGAAAGAAAAGGTCATTTTGGTAAACACTCCTGGATGAAATGCTACAGTTAAGGGTTTCTGGCAGGGAGCAACAGGAGAAAAGTTAAGTACCTAGGGATCAAGGAAGCACTACCAAAAGAAAAAGAAGAAGAAAGAAAAAAGAGACGGGAGAGATGGAGACAAAGAAAAGAAAAAGAGAGAGAAAGAAAGAAAGAAAGAAAGAAAGAAAGAAAGAAAGAAAGAAAGAAAGAAAGAAAGAAAGAAGAATGCTGTAAAAAGAAAAGTTTACCATCAAGCTTACTAAAGACTCTGGAAACAACAAATGGCAGACGACTGTGACAACTTTAACCTGAGTCTCCTTCGAACAGTGAGAGGATTAACTTAATCGCTGAACACTGTCTTCCTGTCAATGAACTTGGAATTGTTTTGCTCCAGCTGACTGAAAAACCTTCTTTCAGAGAATGGATAATAAATGTTTTGGCTTTAAAACCATGAATTTGAAGAGGAAAGCTATGTTTAGCAAAACCAAAAAATGTTGGAAACACAAACCTTCTTCCGTTTCAGCTTTATCCAGAATAGTCTTATTTCATTCAGCTGTAGAAGCACCCCCACCCCTACACTTCAGTTCCCTGGGAATTTGATCCATAATATTTCCCTCAATCTGCTTGGCAGATCCTGTGAAGACCTAAGTCCACTTTAGGTAATGACAACTGCGAGAATCAACAGTTCCATTTCACAGAGCATGACACATACAGATTCAAAGTGTATTTCGAGTCCCACTTCCACCGCAGGAAAACTCGCACACTGTTAGACACACTCAATTACCGTGGCTAAGGATGCCTCCCTCTCCAATTCCTTGGAACAGGGAGAGTTGCAATCCTAAGAGGTTTTCAAACGGGTGAAATCTCTCAATCACTATTTCACAACTGCTCTTTAAAAGCTTAACACTTTCTCTCAAGTTGCAGTTCTGGAGTCTCTCATTGATGCTCAGACTTCACAAACTTCCTTGAGTGAGCTAATTCTGATTCAGACCAATAGAGCTTGTTTTCGTATCACACTTATGGATGATATCTTTTCAAGACCTCAGGCCTCACGCATCTACCCCAATAACTACTAAAATCTCTGGAGACAGTCTTCAAACCACATTTGAGCAGACAGGAGCAGGGAGGTGATGACCCTAAAGAGACCCAGCTTTCCCTGGCTAAAATGAGGCGACCTCGCTCACCGCGAACGGCTCAAGACATTGCTCGAAGCTCCTGCCACATCCAGATGTGCGGGGCGAGGGTGCGGGAGCAGGTAAAGCAGGGAAGACAACTGGAAGGCCCTACGGAGAACTGCGATGCCAAAGCCTGCAGGTGGGATGAAGTGGAAGTGAGGCAAGATTAGACAGGAAGGAGCCAGTGCAGCGAAGAAAACAGGTGAGGCGAGAGGTAGTGCCCTAAAGAAACCTGACGAATTCGCTCCTCGAAGGATTTCAGAGGGTCCAGTTTCTCACCAGAAAGCCGCATTCAGCCCCAGGCACCACAGGGCGCTCCTGGCTGGCCGCTCCCACACCAGGGCTGCCTGCACCCGGCTCAACAGAGGCTCGTAAGGCCCCAGCACCTCCACCAGGGCCCGCTGCGCCGCCTCAACCTGCTGGTCCCGCTCCAAGGAGCCCGACATAGCGCCGCGGCCCCTGAAAGTCGGCCCCGAAGCTGGGTCTGGGGCCCCAGCCACCCCCTCTGCCTCTGCCATCTCCCCCAGGCAGCCACCACATCCGGGGCCACGGCCCGACAGTCACAATAACACCAACTGCGCAGAAGCACGATTCAATCGGGGGAGGTCGCTTCCCTCCACACTGCGCCTGCGCATGGGTTCTAGCTGGCGTCCACCCAGAGAAAACGCTGCGTCAAAACATGTCCCCCTCTCACCAGCACAGCGCCCGATCCGGTGCCGCGCACGCGCAGCCTGTATTAGTGAAGCCAAATGAATAAGAAAGCACCATCGCCAGAACTCACTTCTCATTGGAGCGGAGAAAGTTCGTGGGCGGAGCAGGTTGTTTGGCGCCTGCGTCGTACGGCAGGCGGGCTGGCTGACGGCGGCATTGCTAGCAGGAGTGGCTGCAACGCCGGTGCCTGAAGAGCGATGCCGAGGGAAATCATCACCCTACAGTTGGGCCAGTGCGGCAATCAGAGTGAGCGAACCTCCGGCCCCTCCACTAGTCAGGTTCCTTAGATTCAATGGGATCTCGCTGTGGGATACTAAACCACCATCTGCCCTTACCAGAATCGTAGTTCTCCAAAACGCGGGACATGCCTGACCCAGTGTCCAGTTACCCAATCCCGAGAGCTTTCCCTGCCCAATCGCTGGCATGCAGCCCTTTCCTCTGTCATGGGAGACTCCTGAAGCTTGACTTCCTATCCCTGGACCCAGGCGCTCAGTCCCCCAGCTCCTAGTTGGAACCTGCCCAGACCTAGATATCCTCTTTCTCCTCCGCCCGCCTCCCCCCTCCAGTTGGGTTCGAGTTCTGGAAACAACTGTGCGCCGAGCATGGTATCAGCCCCGAGGGCATCGTGGAGGAATTTGCCACCGAAGGCACTGACCGCAAGGACGTCTTTTTCTACCAGGTGCTCCCAGCGACTGGGCCAGGGCCGGCAGGGGCCCAAGGGGCCTGAAGTGAAGGGCAGAGGCTTGGTACTGGGAAACCCGCTGAGCAAAGGAGCCAGGGCTGCTGGCTTGAGGAGGGAGGGCAAGCAGGAGCCAGAACTGAGAGGACGGAGGACTGGGCAGGCCTTTGCTGATTGGGTTTCTTCCTGGACTCCCGTTGACAGGCAGACGATGAGCACTACATCCCCAGGGCTGTGTTGCTGGACCTGGAGCCCCGCGTGATCCACTCCATCCTCAACTCCCCCTATGCCAAGCTCTACAACCCAGAGAACATCTACCTGTCGGAGCATGGAGGAGGAGCTGGCAACAACTGGGCCAGCGGATTCTCCCAGGTCATTTGCTGTTCCCTGGCAGGACCCACAATACCCTTCCTGTGTGGGGACAGGCCCAGTGACTTCCTAGAGAGAGATGAAATTAGATGGAGGATGTTAAGAGGGGGAGAAGAGAGAGAGAGATGACTGAAGGGACTTTTTTTCTCTAAGTCAGCTATGTAATACTGTTAAGAGACTACACTAGCTCGTGGTGTGTGACAGGCCATACTAAGTGCTAACATATATTAACTTACTTAAACCTCTCAACAACTCTAGAGGTAAGTAGTACAGGCCGACAGACTTTTATCTGCCTTTCCAGAATCCAAAAACCTCTGAAAGCAAAAGATGATGTATAACTCATTTAGCAGCAAAACCAAATCTCAATGGAGACAGGCTATTTTATAATTTCTATCCAATTTGTTGTCATTACTTATACCTTTCTTTGCAGAAATATTAATGTATGTGATTAGTGCACCTCAGACCCCCACTGACATTGTACTTAAAATACATTCTATGTACCATATTACCTTTGTAGCATCTAAAATATTTGAATTCTGAAACATACGCCCCAAGAATTTTGGATAAGTGTATATGGACCTGTATTATTGCCTTCATTGTACAGATGAGGAAACTGAGATACAGAGAGAATAGGTAACCTGTCCAGAGTCACAACTAGAGCTAATGTATGAACCTAGGCAGTCTGGATGTAGAGTGCCTGTTCCTAACCACTGTGCCATACTGCCTCTCAATGGGATTAAAAAACAGGGCCACTGTGCTCCAAAAAAGGACTTCTAGGTGCTATAAGGAGAATCGAGGGTCGCTATTGTGAGGTCAGAGTCTTTGTCTCGTGGTCCTGTACAGGGAGAGAAGATCCATGAGGACATTTTTGACATCATAGACCGGGAGGCAGATGGCAGTGACAGTCTAGAGGTAAGTGTCTCAGCACTGCTGATAGGAACCGACAGGGAAGGCTCAGCAATACCCTTTAGAAGCCATCTGTTAGGTGTAAGACTCACCTATGTACCCTTTGCATTGGGCAGAAGCCACCAACCTTGCTGGAAATAAGGCAGGCCCCTAAGCTCTATGTGTGGGGGGAGGAAAGTGCAAGATAGAAGTCTGAGAAATTGTGGGAGGGTCCAGTTTGAAACCCTGCCATTAGATACCTAGACACTGACTGCCCCTTTCCCATGTAGGGCTTCGTGCTGTGTCACTCTATCGCTGGGGGAACAGGTTCTGGCCTGGGCTCCTACCTCTTAGAACGGCTAAACGACAGGTACGTCTGAATTTTGAGGGGCGGTGAGGCCTTGGTTTCCCAAGTGACTGGGAGTCCCTTCAGATATGCCTTGCTATTCACTGGAGCAGGAAAGGGCCCTTCTCCCACTCCCGCAGCTTGGAACCAGACCCTACCATCTAGGTCCTAGATGAAGAGATGAAGGTTCAGGGAGTATGGACAGTTTGGATTTGGAACCCTAGATCCTAAGATGTCTCTTTGGGAAACTTACAGACTTCCAGAAGTCAAGCCTCCCTTCTCTACTGATCCCGTGGCCCCACACCAATTTCCCCGTCCAGATTCAGCTGTTTACAGACAGTTGTTGGAAGCCCCATGTTTATTAAGCATCCAGCCTGTCGCCCTGACCCTCTTCTCCCAACCCCCACCAGATACCCCAAGAAGCTGGTGCAGACGTACTCAGTGTTTCCCAATCAGGACGAGATGAGCGACGTGGTGGTCCAGCCCTATAACTCACTGCTCACACTCAAGAGGCTGACCCAGAATGCAGACTGTGTGGTGAGTCCTGGATTCTACCTTTTCCTACTACCAATACCCCTGTCTGTTTCATCATTTTCATACATTTAAAATTTTCATCTTGAGATCTTCTGGGCCCCAGTGCTATTCAAATCCCTTTTGGATAGGTCTTTCTGGCTGTGATGCTCAAAGGAAATTGAGCTTCAGAGCCCTGGCTCAGGCAGAGCTCATATTCTTTCTGTTCTCAAAAATCTGCCACCCTCTTCTGTCCCCCCAGGTGGTGCTGGACAACACTGCCCTGAACCGGATCGCCACAGACCGCCTGCACATCCAGAACCCATCCTTCTCCCAGATCAATCAGCTGGTGAGCCCCCACCCCTGGACTCCTTTGGGCTGCAATGCCGCCTGGGGAAGGGAGGCCAGCCCAGGCAAGACGTGTGACATGGCACCCGTGTCCCCAGGTGTCCACCATCATGTCGGCCAGCACCACCACCCTGCGTTACCCCGGCTACATGAACAATGACCTCATCGGCCTCATCGCCTCGCTCATCCCCACACCGCGGCTCCACTTCCTCATGACTGGTTACACCCCCCTCACCACGGACCAGTCGGTGAGAAGGGCCCTCAGGATCCCAGACCAGGCTGGCCCTGGGGCCCGCAGGCCCTGCGCTAGCCTTTCTCTTCTCCCTGCTGCCCCAGGACCTGCCCTTTGCAGCCCCCAGAGGCTCTGTGCTCAGGGACTGGCACAGACTGTACGACTTCCTTGCTGACTTGCTCTCCTGTGTCCCTGTGCCTTTGGCTCCCTGCAGGGCCTGGGCTATACGGGGTCTGCTTATGCTCCTGCACAGGGGCATGAGTTTGCTGAGCTGAGGAGGGCTAAGCTTCGTGATCCCACAGCAGAGGCTCAGTATAGACCTGAATCCAAAGACACTCCCCAAAGAGACCATACTGCCCCGAGTCTGGTGGGGGACACGTGCCGCCTGCTCTTCTCTCTCCGCGCATCCCCGCACCATGCCCTGAGCGCTGGCCTGGTCCCTGTGGCCCACTCTCCCCTCAGGTGGCCAGCGTGAGGAAGACCACGGTCCTGGATGTCATGAGGCGGCTGCTGCAGCCCAAGAACGTGATGGTGTCCACCGGCCGGGATCGCCAGACCAACCACTGCTACATTGCCATCCTCAACATTATCCAGGGGGAGGTGGACCCCACTCAGGTAGGTGAGGCCCCTCCGTTCCACCCCTGGAACCTGCAGGGGTAGAGGAGAGGCGACCACCACCACTCCTATGCCCACCCCAGGTCCACAAGAGCCTGCAGAGGATCCGGGAACGGAAGTTGGCTAACTTCATCCCCTGGGGCCCAGCCAGCATCCAGGTGGCCCTGTCGAGGAAGTCTCCCTACCTGCCCTCTGCCCACCGGGTCAGCGGGCTCATGATGGCCAACCACACCAGCATCTCCTCGGTGAGTCTCACGGTTTGCATCTATCGTCCCATAACCATTTTCCTGGTTATGCCTCACCTCTCTGCATTCCTGCTGCTCTGCTTCTGGGTTTTTTACTGTGGAGATAGCCCAGCCTTGGTTCCCTGGCTCTCTGGGCCATATTGTTCCTCGAAGTTCTTTGTGACCCCTGCTTTTTGCACATCCCAAGCTCTTTGAGCGGACCTGTCGCCAGTATGACAAGTTACGGAAGCGGGAGGCCTTCCTGGAGCAGTTCCGCAAGGAGGACATCTTCAAGGAGAACTTTGACGAGCTGGATACATCAAGGGAGATTGTGCAGCAGCTCATTGACGAGTACCACGCAGCCACGCGGCCAGACTACATCTCCTGGGGCACCCAGGAGCAGTGAGTCCCCCAGGACAGGGACCCTCATCTGCCTTACTGTTTGGTCCAGGCCCCACCTGATTGACCACTCCCCTCAGCACAGATCAGGGACCTTGCGCATCTCTTTCTCATAAACACACATACATGTACTCTCTGTTGACCTGGGGACACATTTATTTCTTCTCTCATGAGACTATTTATGTTTAATAAAGCACTGGATATAAGTCAAGTCACTGGTCTCTTTGAAGACTTGGAGAACTGGAGAAGGGTAATGCCTGGCCCCTCTCCATCATTGACAGGGTTCTCCCCCACTTCCATCATCTTCAACTCTGAGCAGCCTCCCCTAGCTTTTCCACCTGCCTAGTTTTGGAGAACATGGGTAGGGTTCACACACCTGAGAAATTTATTTCCAGGGTAAAAGGGCCCACGGATCCTACTTTGCTCTCTATCTTTCACTCTGGGTCCCACTTCCCTCTCACCCCTGCCTGTATCAGGTACCCATTCCACCAGTTTTACATTCCCACATCAGAGTATCTTGTCAATCGTCAGAGCAGTACGTAGGCCTGCGGCCACCCCACCCACGATCCCCCAGACCCTGGACAAGCGATAGAGTCAGCTCACGTGCCTTTCATCTTGCAGAAGGGTTGGTGCCTGAGAGTTAGTCCAGGAGAGCTCCTGCTCAGCCCCTGGTCAGGCAGTGGGAGTCAGAAGACCAAATCTAAAACCTAGACTTTAAGCAGGGCCAAAATTGGGCTCATAGCTAAGGCTCCATGATTCTGTTCTCAGGTGGTCTCCAGTTATTTAAAGGGCCAGTACCTTCCACTTCTGGTGGAAGATGGCAGGGAAGCAGTAAATAGATAGGGCTTAAATCTTCAGGATCAAAAGAGCAAAGCAGGTTGTCCCTAGATTGTGTTAGATTGTCAGGGTCCCTCTTAGTCCCTCATATACCACAAATGTGAGGATTATAGTAGCAGTGGCTAACATACATGTTCGTGCTGTGCTAAGTACTTCACATTATTTTATTTAATACGACAACCCTCTGAAGTGGTAGATACTATTATTATTAATCCCATTTTATAAATGAGGAAACTGAGGCCAAGCCTGGTTAGTTTACCAAGTCACCCAGCTAGTAAATGGTAGAGTTTGGAGTGAAACCTTGGTTTGCCCAAGTGGTATCAGTGTTCCTCACCATTGTACATCCTGCCTTTTGTGATATCTTGCAGGGCTGGTGTAGAATTATCCCACTTCTGAGGTCTTTTGGAGCCACTGGATGGACCCATGGTCTTCAGAGGATGAGCTTTAACACCTTTGCAGACAGGGCAGATGCAATGGCAGCGGGGGTGGGGTGTCAGCCTCTACTGGCTTCAGATACACCTGTAAAGTGTTCCCATAACCCAGGGGGTCAGGGTAGCTGGGGATCTGTGCCTGCCTTCTTACCCTCACCATCCCAGGCTGTCTGGGACCAAAGCCAGAGGGTTAGACCCAGTAGATGAGAGATGGAGGCTGGCAGAGCTCAGCACACAGGTGAAGCACAGCCCTAGAAGGTGTCTGCAGCTCCCTATGGAGGCTAAAGTTTACCCAGGAACTTTGGACAAATTAAGATTCTTTTTCCTCTTGCTCACAATTGGCCTATTGGACACACTTTTCCTTCCATGAACCTATTTACCTTTAATAAAGCTCTGGATATGAAGAGTGAGCAACATATAGACTAGGCCCTTATGAACAAAGGGGACCCTTGCAGGATTGCTGGGGAGAAAACAGGCAGTCGGGAGCCAGGCCCTAGGCTGGCCGAAGGGTGGCAGGGAGGCCACAAGCCTGTCGCTATCAGTTGCCAGTGTCTGCAGGAGGCTGTCTCGGGACATCCAGTCTGGTCAGTGTCAACCAACTGCCTGTCCTCCCAGTAAGGAGTAAGATGACTTACTAGCGTGCACCTGGTCTCTTGGCTCCACCTCCGACCCCTGCACCACGAGATACCTTGCCTTGCTCCTCCCTCTACCAACTGTTTCCTGATGACCAGCCTTTCATCACTTGGGGCATCTGTGTGAGTGTAGGGTCATGAGCTGGCAGATGTCTATATGCGAATGGCCGGCTGGCCCACTTCCAGGCCACAAGTGATCCCAGGGCCCTCCTTTGCAGGATCCACTTAGAATGTGGAGCCCCAGGCAGATGAAACACCCAGCTAGTGCAGAGTAAAAGTTTTGTGTGGATGGTACTACAGTCCCCAACTCAGGGGTGAACACCCTACACAGATGGACCTCCCTGGGAGGGAGAACAGGATCTGCAAAGATGCCTGTTTTCTGACTGCTGAGTGCCAGGCATTATAAGTACAGGCAAACACCTCAATGCCAGCTTCAGGCCCCTCCCCCAAGGCTATTTCCAGATCACCCATCACTTCACACCAGCACAGCCTCTCCCTGTTCTTGGCCAGTGGCAAACCCCAAAGTGTGTCAACTAGAGGCCAGGTGGAAAGGGAGCGAGGCCTCTGGGAATCAGGGCAGCAGGTGGTGCTGGTGGTGAGAAATCCCTGTGGTCTGAGACAGCAAGCCATAGAAGTTACTGTCCCCAGTGAGAGATAAGAGCTGCTGTGGAAAAGCTGGAGAGAAAGCAGAATGTTCAGGCCTGGAACAGGGACCTTTCTTTTGACTAAACAAAAGAAGAAAAAAATGAGCCACTTAAAGGTGATGTTCCCAGCATGATGTGACCTCAGGGACCCTCGAACATACATGAGACAGAGATCTAGTAACAGGAAGCACATAACCAAAAATAGAGTGGTGTAAACTAATCTGAAACTTAGGGATTGTAACTTTGGAAAGTGGATTAAGATGAAGGCGAAGAGGTGATGAGGACAAACAGCAAGTAGGGAAGCGCATGGTAAGCACAGGTGCTGGACACAGTTGGTGATCAGTCCAGGAAGCCTTATCCATGGTCTGCACCAGCCACAGG
>NW_017731832.1:1066601-1092372 GCF_001890085.2 Hipposideros armiger
AACTTGTCCAATATTACATAGCTAGTAAGTAAAGGAGATGCTCAACCTCAGATCCTCTGGCTTCAAATCAATATACTCTTTCATTCTAAGAGATGCTCAGAGGTGTGGTGCTGCCTGGATTGCAGTGGTAAGTTCGTGAACTGGGAAGGGGCATGATGAAATCTGTGCTTTAGGATGGTTAGTCTAGAACTGGCTTGAAAAGTAAATTGGCATCAGTTAGTGTTAAGTGACATTTCATTTTTTGCTTTAAAGTGGTATTTAATTTTTGTTTTAAAAATATAGATACATAGAGCTAGAGATAGATGGAAAGAAGACTGAAAACAAATATGATAAAACATTAATAGGAGTTACATCTGGGTAGTGGGATTATGTATGTGATTTTCTTTGGATTTTCTGTAATTTGCTAATGGTCTACAATGAATATATATTATTTATAATCAGAAAAAATAAATTTTACGTTTTAAATGTAAAAAATTACACTTAAGTGTTGAGGAGTAGAAGAGTAAACAGGGCAAAAAATCCAAAGTAAAAGACCCACAGGTGGATGATGACAAAAATGAGAGATGCTAATAACAGAACAGAGGAATAAACCATATTTCTGGAAGGAAGGTACTGATACATTCTTATTTCTCACAGATTTTTACTCTGTATCTGAAAACTATGGGAGACAGGAGAGCTCAGGGGTTATTTCAAAAACAAGTGGATATATTTGATCCAAATTTAGAACTACAGAAGAGTAATGAGCGAGGAAACAAGCTCACTGATTTTTCATGTCATGAACAACAAAAAGTTAACACTTTCAATTAACTCTCTATACTATATTAATTGTATTATATGCAATAAGTATATAATATATATTTACAATGTTTACAATATTTAAAATAAATATACAATTTGTATATATTAATATACAATATAAATGGTTATGAAGTATTTTAATAAAACTCTTAAATAGAAAGCTAGGGATAGACTGCTGAATACCAATGTAATTTTTGCATGCAATCATATATTTTGTTTTTCTGGGTTTTTTAAAGATTTTTATTTAAAATATAGCTAATATACAACATTGCATCAGTTTCAGGTGTACACCATAGTTGTTCAACATCTGGAGTTTTTTAATTAAAGAAAATGTCTTGAAATATAGGTTATCCAATTTTAATTGTGCTATATAAAATATAATATTATACAAAATAATACTGAAATTATTATTGAGCATTTAATATACAAAAAACACTGTTGTACTTTACATATACAAGCTAATTTAACTTCGACAACAATATAGATACTGTTTTATCCCAGTTTTTACAAATGAGGAAACTGAAGCTTGGAGGAAAGTGAAGCTCAGAGTTACACAGCTAGTAAGTGGTCTTCCCCCACCTGGAAAGAAAACCTAGGAGGAGATGCAATGACCGCCATATGCATGATGGGCTGGCCACCGCAACAGGGAAGGGACTTGTTCTGTGACATTCCCTCTAGTGGAAGCACTTGCACATTAGTGACCACAACAGTGTGTTCTCAATAAATATTTCTTGAATGTTTGCAAGAACGAAAGGCTGTGGGAGGCCAGTGTGAGTGAGAGTCACACAGCGAAATGATTGTTGGACAGGGCCTTGAATTCTGATGGAAAGCCTCCCAAATGGAGATGTAAGAGAAGATAGAGGGACAGCACTGCAAGGGCCCAGGCTGGGCAGGGGAATAGGAGGTGGAGTTCTTTTCTCTTTGGCAGCTCAACCACCCGCTTCCCCCGCAGCTGGGGAGGGGAAGCTCACACTGGGCAAATGGGGCCACCGTGGCTCCTCTGGAGCTGAGGGAAGGCCAAAGGTAGAGAAAGGGGGTTGTGGCCCAACCCAGGTATAACAGAAGGCTTTACAGAGAGAAGCCAGCAGGGCCCTGCAGGCAGGGCAGCAGTTAATGCGCTGACATCCACAGGGAAAAGCATGGTAGGCAAAGGGAAGCACCTGAGAGAGGAGGGAGGCCTAAAAACAGGACAGTGGGTTCTGGAAACCGCAGAGGCTCAGAAGGTGCATTTGGGGGAGCACCAGGAAATGAGCTCAGGGAGCTATTCCAAGACTAGACAGGCCATGCAGGGCCTTTTATGCCATGTAGTTTGGACTTCATTGTCTGTGGGAAGGGGAACCCCTGAAAGCTGGCTAGGGAACTCCAGCCACCAACCTGCCCTTTCTGGACTTTCCCCCCAAATGACACTACTCCCCCATCTCCACCCCCTGCTTTCTATTTCTTCTTGGTCCCTAACTCTTTCTACAACCGATATTTGGCAGAATCTGATAGCACAACTTGTCTGTGCCCTGCCACTCCTTCCTGAAGAAGTTTCCACTCTTATTTAGATGCTGTTGTTTGCACGCTGGTGGCCTGCTCTTTATCATTCCTCGCACAGGAACCACAGCCGGCCCTGCCCCTCCCTGAGCTGCCTCAGACCAGCTCTGCTCAGCAGACTGACCCACTTCCTCCCCTCCCTCAAAGCCCTCAGCTCATTCCTGACCAGGCACAGACAGAGGAGGCCTCCTCTCCATGCTCAGCCAAAACACTCCTCTTTCTGTCTGTGTCCAGTCCATCAGATGCATAACTCCGCATTACTTTAGAGTTTTAAATATATTTTTGTCATGTAATGTCCCTTTCTAATACTCTCAAATACAACCCCATATAGTCTATAGAATGCCTAGGCATTCTTGCAGTTGATTCTAAAATAGAGTAAAACTTTTTTGGTTTGTTTTTGAACGGAATCAAGACATGTGGATACGAAACTTGGACATTCCCTTTTTGTCAAAAATAAAGCTATAAATGGGGAGAGTAGGGCACACAACGCTAGCTACAGACTTTTTTTTTTTTAAATAATGATAGATTTGCAAGAAAGTACAAAGAAATGTATGGGAGGTCTCGAGTCCCCTTCCCCCAGCCTCACCGTATGTTAACATCTTACATAACTATAGTACAATATCAAAACCAGGAAAATGACAGTGGCGCAATCCACAGAGCATGTGCAGATGTCACCTGTTATATATAGTGCACTCATTTGTGTGTGCACAGCTCCATGCAATTTTATCACATGTGTACCTTTGTGTAATCACCACCACAATCAAGATGCTTAATTGTACCAGCCTCACATGGCTCTCTTGTGCCACCCTTTTATATCCACATACACCTTCCCCAGCCTGATTTAAATATAAAAAATATGAAATAGAGCACAGAAAAGTTGCTGAGAGAAAATATACCAAAATGATTATCAGTAGGTAGCTGGATTGTGGGATAATGCTTGATTTATTTTTTAGTTTATTTTAAAATTTTTCAGTCTTTTCCATTTTTTTCTTCAGCAAGAATACATTACTTTTATGAGACAAATATCTTGAAGAAATGTATAACATACACCATAACATTTATAAATAGTATGCTCCAACAATTTTCAAGTTGGAAAAGATCTGGTAGATTTTACTGTATCTCATTAACTTAAAGCTATCAACAGATCAAAATAATTTCCGTTCCATGTGTAAAATTTTTTCCATCACCCACAGAGCAACTTACAAAGTAAAACATCCAAGCATTATTCATAACTCTATCTTAGTTTGCCTTTCAGGTTAAACCGAACAAGGTAAAAGGATATTGTCCCAGTTATTTATTGCTGCATAAAAATCCACGAAAAACATAGAGGCATACTGATTTATTGTTTCTCTTCAGTCTGTGAGTTGATTGAGCAGTTCTGCTGGTCTCTATGGCTCGCGTGGGCTATTACGGATGGCTGGAATGGCAGGGAGGTACAAATCGGCCTCATTCACGTGTCTGGCAATTGGTGCTGGTTAAGGAGCCTCAGTTCTCTTTGTGATCTTCCAAACTCCAGGAGGCTAGACCCACTTCCTTACATAGGAGTCCAAGACAGTGTTCCAAGAGGGCAAGCCCCATGCACAAGCACCTACCTTCTTGTGCTTGTGTCATACACACTGGCCGAGGCACGTCTCATGGCCAAGTCCAAAGTCAACAAGGGAGGAGCTACACACACAAGGAGATGAATATTGGACGGCAGGATTTATTAGGGGCCATCAATGTAACAATCTACCATTACAATCTTGCCCCATTATAATAAAGTTTAAATATCGATAAAATAAAATATTGCAATGATACATTTAAGTCAGGCAATTATGAAGCAATTTCTAATCTGCATATAACTGTAATTCAATCAAAATAATAGAAAAGGCCAATTTACCCATAATTAACTTAAGAACTAGTGCCTATACAATGAATTGAATAATATAGTCATATAATCAATTAGATGTTACAATCATTTTCATATCATGGCCTAAACTTCATAAATTTATTTCCACATGTAGAAAATATGTAGCTAAGAAATTCTCACTTCTTAATATTCCCTAAACATAATTTAGTTCTTTATTTTTAAAAAGATTTATTGTTTAAACACAAGTATTTGTGAAAAGTCTAATCCCTAAAAGTTATACATTAAACCAACTTTCGCCTCAGAACTAATTTCTGCAAATACAGAAAATATAAAAATGAATATGTTTTAAAATTTTTGTAATGGATATATTTCTTTCACTACCATGCAGAATCAATACATGTTATACAAATGATTTCTTTAATCTGTAGTTCCCCCCAAACCTGACTAATCCAATGGCTCCCCAAAGCATACAGCACTTAGACAAATAAGACTTAAGATCCATTGGAAATTCGAGGGATCAAATGTTTCAGCTGATCCCAAGACAACTATAATTCCTCAGACATCGGCCGTGACACTTGCTCCCTCACCTGGAAGATGCTCCTTCCAGAAGAACTGGCTCTGCCCATTTCTGTGCCACACCCCAACCACTCCAACCACGGGGTTTCCTTCAGGTCCTTCCACCGGTCACATTCTGGCTTCCCAGCCTTCACCATGTGTCTCCTCCTCTGGGATCTCTCCTCCCTACCCACTTCCTTCGCCTGGCTGGCTCCTTACTCATCCTCTAGGTCACTTAAGTGTCACTTCCAAAAGAAGACTTCCAGCTTCCCCGTATATAGTCCACCAGCACCCTGTACTTTCCCTGCCATAAATATCACACACTTTATTATTTTATGTTTTGCTTTCGTTTTCTCTCCCTGAGGGCAAGGACTGACCTGTTCATTGCCGTATCTCTAGTGTCTGACTCAAGGTGGAGTGGGACACTCAGAGACATCCCTCAAATGAATATAAATACCGGGTAGAAGGAAAACTAAAGAAAACTATAAAGTTCATGCACTCAAGATTATGCATTTTACCCACAGGCGAAGCTGTCCAGTCTTGACTCATAGTCCGCTTACTCTTATTTTAAACAATAGTCTAATCTATTTAGATGTATGAATTTCTAGACCAACATAAATGTGAAAGGAGAAAGAAGAGGGCTACTGGTGACTTTAAAGTAAAAGCAGTGAGAGCCAGTGCTATCATCCTGATGAGGAGAGAAGAGACAGAAAAATTACAAAAAGCAGTAAGGGAGGGGCCAGTTGGCTCAGCGGTCAACATACCTCTCTAAAGGAGTCTGTGCACCCAGGTACAAAGGCTGACGTTCGTGCACGTGCCTCAAGCCAACAAGAGAAAACAGAAGACAGCATTTCATTCAGCATATTCCGCGTAAGAGAGAAGTAAGGAATGCATTTGACAAATATTCCCCTCAAAAATTATTTTTACATGTTTTAAGTTACGGGACCTAGAAAGATAAGCCTGTTTATCTGGAAACTTCACTTATCTACATGGATTTTTTTTTTCTGATAAAAGTGTAACAATGGTAAAAACAATAATAAATAAATAAGGGGCTACTGCTTTTCCACCGAAAGGAGCAGCAACCCTCCTCAGAGTGACCTGTGCTCCGTTCCTGCTCTCCTGGCAATTACTTCATTATGTTTCAATTAATGATTCACTTCCCTATCTTCCCCGCTGGCATATGCATTTCTGTGGGCTGGGACAGGGTCCTTTATCTCTGCATTCCTGATATCTCCCACAGGTCCTAGCACATTGTAGCTGTTCAACAAACTTTGGTGGAACAAATGAAAGAGTGATATCAAGGCCATAGCTTGTACTCCCTGCCTTTCGTTTAACAGGACAAAAGACTTGCCACATAATCAGATTATAGTGTACCTCAGGATAAATTCGTGTGTCCACCATTGGCCTACAGCTTGGGAATACTGTGACCTTAACCCTAGACCATTTTCAAAGAGGAGGGAAAAGGGGGGAAGAGATGCAACTTTAGAAATGAATTTTTCGATTCCTGTTATGCGTGACGTAGGAAAAGCTATTCCAGGATTCCCACACTGAAAAGCTTATGTATGGTATCAGGAGCCAAATGACTTGATGTAGCTGAATTTCTGATATTTGATCCTTTGGAAATTTTCCCAATGGATACATTATACAAGGTGCATTAGCTCCTGGATGGAAACAAACTAGTGACTACGAGTATTTTACTTTCTACAAGATCAAATTATAGTCATGAATCATGAACTGGATTTGTAGACAGCAGCACCAAAGCAAGATATCAGTGGAAGGGAGAGCAGTTCCAAGGCCGGACCTGTAAAGTAAGTTGGGAAAAAGGGGGTGGTCAGAACTGGCTCAGCTGGAAGGTCTCCCACAGGGTAAAACTAAGTTGCCAAGTGGCTATGTTCCTCTAAAACAACTTTGCAATGGCTTGCCTTGCTCAAGGAGCACAGCCATGGTCAAGAGAAGGCTGGAAGGAGGTAGTGAGGAGTGAGAGAGCCTCAGGCATCACCAAACTACAGCTGGGCCAATGAGGAAAACACTGGGCCAAACAGCCTCACATCTTACTCCAAGTCTTGAGAATGATTTATCTTCCTTTCCCTAATCCACAATCCTCTCTGAAAATTCCCACTCCCTATATGTTCCATCCTTGCTTAGGATTCCTGAACCTAAAGAGAAATGCTCCCCAAAACTTTTCTCTTGCCCACTTAAATTTCAGTTCTAGAAATGGTATGATTTCCAGGTTGATGAGTATCCCACCAGCCTGGCCCCCAAGGCTAGAAATGAATCACAGAGAGCACTGGCCACAGGGATAGTATGAAAAAAATACCCTGAAGTTCATGAAAAGGATGAAATAGAGATGAACGTAATAGGGTTTAGGTCAAGGGGCTAAGGAAGGCCAGACTACTACCTCTGCTCCTAGAACATAACCATAGACAACACAGCTTTAAGAGCATCCTCTACCCAGAACCAGGGAACAACCTTAACTGAAGTCTAGTGTAGCCCCTGGAAACCTTGTGACCTAGCCCTCTTATGGATTGCAAACATATCAGTCCTGAGAACACTATAATACTCTGTCTGCTCCAGTGTTCAATTGTGTTCAGTGACTGTTCCATCCCAACCAGCTTTGTTCCTTCGGATGCACAGTATTTCTCTGTATGCACTGCCATTGTCCCCTGCTCATTCAGCAAGTTCCTGACCACTACCTCTAATCCATATGTGTGTACGTGCCCTCAGGTAACTACTATTGTCAGGTGATGAAGCAACCTGTAATCCATAGGCCCTGAGCCACTTACTGCCTTGCCACACTCCATTCATTTACATCCCTGCTGTGTGAACAAGGCCCCTATAAATGCATGTGTTCCTTCTGCTTGCCTTATGCTGATAGTTCTTAACCTTTGCTGATTCATGGATCTCTTTGAGAATCTGCTATGAACCTCCCCAGAAAATAAATAAACATATAGATTTGAAAACAATTTCAAGGGGTTCTTGACTCATAAAGCCCATCCTTCAGACCCCACCACAATGCTAACAATTCCTGATCGCAAGAAATGATGGTACTTCTAAAGAAACTGGCATTCAGAAGAGTGAAAGCTTAAGTTTAATTCTTTCTACTTGTTCTCCATATGCATAAAAGCCTACAGAGGATTTGGGAACAAAAGCTGGCCAGCCTCATCCCTGAGGTCCAGTCACATGCTGTCCTCACCTGTCCACCTGGCTCAGGTAGCAGGCTCATAAAGACCAACAGAGACAGGACACAGGCCCCTCCCCTTGCCCACACCAATACACCCCCACCTTTGGGTTTAGCCCAGACCTTACACACCTTTCCTTATGGCCATCCAGGCAAGCTAGGTGATGCACTCACCTTGTCACCTTGAAATAGTGGATGAAAAAGATTTCTTTCAGGTCTGTCATGTTTCTCTCTCTCTCTCTCTCTCTCTCTCTCTCTCTCTCTCACACACACACACACACACACACACACACACACACACACACTCTGGCTGTCACTCAGGAGAATAGCCAGCATCTTGAGGCCTCCCTGATGCAAATCACCTGGAGCACGTCTTCAGCTCGAACTCTACTGAGCTCAGTGATGACTGCCAGTGGGCCACCAGCCATCGCCACTGTCCAAAGGCCAGATTACATTTCCTGGGTCACTCTGACCTCCTCAAAAGCCACAGCCATCACTGAGCTGGTATTCTCATGCTATTATCCTATTCCAACCCTCTCTACCTCAAAACAAAACAAAACAGCCTTGATCTTGGCACAGTTCTGAGTGCTCATCACACACACCTGTTGCCCAATCCGTCCCCAACCTATGCCAAAAATAACTGTATTTCTAACAAAGGCTGACCATGAACATAATAGATGGTCTGTGGTCCCCAAGAATGGAGAGAGATCTCCATGCCCTTCCATAGATGAGGGATGTCTCCCATTTTAGCCTTTCTCAGCCATGAGAAAGCCAACCAAGGTGGCTTCCTGCACCCCACAAACATGTACCCACTATTCTGACCAGTAGAACATTAGCAAGAAAAACAAAACTCTAAGGTGCAAAAAAACCTCTCAAGATGGACCTCAGAGTCAACTCTTAATGCTGTGGACTATCGCATGAATTTCTAATTCTATGAATAACCTGTTGCCAGAATTTTATTCCAAGATTCAGCCCAATTCTGGCCTCTCATCATGTGCTTTCAAGCAATGCAATGTAATTAAAATGTTATCACAACCCACTTATCAGAACATTGTTATTAACTAGGTTTGTGATCTTAGGCAGGTCACTTCCTGTCCCTAGGCTGCAGTTTCATCATGTATTCACTCAACAAATATTTATTGAGAAGCCAGTAAGTTCCAGGCACTGTGCTAAGTGCTGAAGACAACAAAGATGAGCAAGATATCTCCCCACTGAGGAATTTCTCACTCTATTGTTTATGAGAGGAAAACTGGAAGGGGAGCACCTGTATCTGATGAGGGGCATAGGGGTCTGTAAAAATAAGGGGTTGGGCTTCTAGATCATAGAGCCTGTTATTCTAAGATTGTAACGCATACCAAAGGGACACAGGAACCATTTGGATATTCCACTCCAGGGAAAAGTGTGCAATACCAGCCTTCTACCAGTGCAGATAAGAGTTTACCATTGGCAATTTTCCATTTGGCACCATACCTCTTTCAAACTGAATAGAAGCCAGATTCTAATTATCAGACCTGCATTATCCAATTCTAATGATCACCTAGGAGTATAAATGACACTTGGTAAATCAAGTCTCTTCCAATTCAAAGGTCAGAAAACACATTATGTATACTTGTGCCATACATACATACATACATACATACATACATACATACATACATACACTGAACCAGCTAATGAAACAAACACATCATTTAGGAGGGGGGAAAAACAAACCCAAATATACATAAAATAAATTTGTCATAAGGTTTTCTTTCAAATAAAACCTACGGATGTGTTATTTTTGGGAACTCAATAGTCACCTTGAGGTGCTATTGAACTAAAATTGTGGTTCACAATTAACTCACACACCAGCTAATACTATTTAAATCCTCAGATACTGAAAGAAATAGAGTTATGAATTTCTAAAAGGTAAATACCAATCCTTGCAGGTTGCTATTTTCCCTTTTTTGTGTGTTAAGAAGACATCTTGATGATTACACAACAATGTGAATGTACTTAATGCCACGGAACTGTACACTTAAAAATGGTTAAAATGGTGTTATGTATATTTTACCAAAATTTTTAAAAGTAAGTATTTTAAAATTTTTAAATAGAAAAACACAATTGACTTGTGTATATAGACATTGTGTCCTGTAACCTTTCTAAACTCACTAGTTCTAGTAGCTTTTTAAAATATTCCTTGGGATATTCTATGTGCAATCATGTCTTATGTCTCCTGTAAATAAAGTTGTATTTCTTTCTTTCCAAAAAAAAAAAAATCTCCATTAACAAAGCAAAGGCTACCAGAGTAAAATCTTTTTTATCCTGCACCCTCAAATGCTTCTAAGATATGCCAAGGAGGAGGGACCATGTCACACAGATGTCAACTCAGATTAGGAAAGATAAGATTAAAATTACTTTGATTCCAACATGTGAGAACAATTTGAGAATGACTCTGCTTCAACACGTGATTAACAGAAAAAAAACCTTAAACCATGTCACTCCTGAGCCACGGGGCAAGTGGACATCTGTTGTTTCCAGGGTTCCTCCTTGCTTATTTGATCACAGGGTGATTCAACCAGGGAGCACTGTTTCAACCTGTTGGTCTTGTCTTGGTCCATCCAGAAAACATACTTGCTGACTTGCTTCTATCACTAATTTACAGATGGGGTTAAAGTAAGCAAAGGAAGGGACTCTGACAGTTTTCACCCGGGAGTCCTCAGAACAGTCACAGACCCACCTGAAAGCCTGCACAAGGGATTGTCTGAGACCCTCAGAGCCCTAGGGTCAACAGCCAAAATCGTAAACTGAAGAGGTAAGGAAACCAACGGGCAGGCAAGCCAGGACTAAGAAAACAAGAGCTCCAAAACAAACAAAACCATTTTAAATAGGTAGTGCTAAAAGGTGAATGAACATAGAGCTGGATCTTCCAATTTTCAGTTAGACTGCTAAATAACTATTCTTAGAACTTGGTGGTGTTGACTTAACAAACCAAATGATAGAGAACAGAAAACTAAAACCATGTCAAAAGTTATTTCTTAATATTCTCCTAAATAGTTTTAATTATCCAAAGTCGCTAGCCTGGCACAGCTGGTACTGATCGCATAATAAACATCAATAGAGTAAAAATGGACCCAAAATTTCAGTATGCATATAGAAACAATAGAAGCTCTAGAAATAAAGGAATAATAACTTAATCCCAGAGTCTTAAAGAGATTAACTTATGAAATATAACAACATATTAAAGCAGTAGTAGGAAATGTGATATTTTACCATGTGGGAAACATTTTTTATCCCATCAGAAAAAAGAAAAAATATCTGTGAAGACACAGAAGCAAAAATGGCTGGGACAATAGAATCATAAAAAGGAACTCTGACAAAAGCACCAACACAAATATATCATGAGTCAAACAGAAATAATATTTACTGTAAGAAGGAAGGAAAAAATACAACTTTCACAATAAAGGAAAATACAGACCATGCACAATAATACTATTATGTGAAGGTAATGTAAATACGTTTTTTTTTTAAAAGAAATGAGCCTCAGTTTTCTCATTCATAACATGAAAAGTTGAAAAAGACTGGGGTGCTTAAACAGGGTGCTGGACTGCTCCAGGCAGCCCCTCCCTCAGCAAACTGCCTCTTCCCTTCCTTGTGTGTCGATGTGAACACTGTGGGGAAAGGGTTGGGAAGGCCTAATTAATAAATGATCTTCATGTCACCCAGCTCCAGCATGCTGTCACTGTGCTGCCAATAAATCAACATCATAATGCACAGTGACAAGGCAGAAGCGCCACTCTGCACAAAGAAATACAGCAGGTAATGGAAACACCCCTATCTTTCTAAAAGCTGCTTTCTGGAAAGCACATTTAAAGAATATCAACAATTTTTTAAAGTTAAATGCACTTTAAGGCAGGCATCCCTAGTAAAATTTGTTCCTGAGGCAGACTGGAATGAGAGCGAATGTCTCACATTTTATGGCTGAAACTGTAGCTGTTAACAGCTATGAGAATGGACGTTGCAATCAGAGATAACATGGACATGAACTAAGGACAGCCATAGAATCCTGAAAATGCCACCATGAAATAAATAATTTCCAACAAGTTGTGTAAAAAAGGATGCTTAAAATAAAAAATTTTAAATTTGGGGTGGCCGGTTAGCTCAGTTGGTTAGAGTGCAGGGCTCATAACACCAGGGTTGCCGGTTCAATCCCCACATGGGCCACTGAGATGTGCCCTCCACAGCTAGAGTGAAACAACTACTTGACTTGGAGCTGATGGGTCCTAGAAAAACACACTGTTCCACAATCAAAACAAAAAAAATTCTTTTTAATTTGTCCCTAGTCTTTCTCTAATAAGTATAAAGATATTAAAACACAATCATTTATTTAAAAAAATATTATTCCTTTTACAGAGGCACTGGTGGCATACACAAATTACTTTAGCATTCAAGTGATTCCTAAAACAGTGTTTTCAAAGTTATACTTGGGGTAAGTTTTCCATTTAAAATCAATTGTGAAGTACATAGGGTACAATTATACAATCCTTGCTATTTTTTATAAGTTTTGAAATGTCTAAAATCAAACGTTTGAAAGTTCAATTGTGGGTGATATCATTTTAATTTTATAATGTTTAGATTTTGTTATGTGGCGTGCATAGCTGAATCCTGAGTGTGTAATTTCAGCCTGGTCAGCCATGTATCTTTTCAGCACTCTTGGTTCAATAAGAGAAATCAAAAGACTCAATTAAGCATATTGTAGAGCAGTGTTCCTTAAACTTTAACAAGCATACAAATAACCCAGGGAGCTCCTGAAAATGAAGACTCTGATTCAGTAGATCTGGAGTGGGGCTCTGACATGGTATATTTTTAAACGTGCCTGCAGGTAATGCGGGTGGGTCAGGGACCGTACATGAAGAGCATGGTTAGAGAGCAGTGGCTGGGTAACTTAGGTGTATGAGAATACCTGGAGGGCCCCACCTCCAGGGCTTCTGATTTAAGAGGTTTGAGGTGGGGTATGAAATTCTGCATTTCTAACAAATTCCTAGGCAATGCTGATGCTTTGAGAACCACTGCTGTCAAGGAAAGCATATTAGATTGTGAGAGAGAAAATCTGGGTTTAGACTCAGCTCTGTTACTAACTGGCCCTATGACTCCATCAGGTAGAAAAGCATTCAGCTGCAATTAACAGAGCATGCAATTAACAGTAGCTTAAACAAATAGTAGTTTGTTTTTTCTCACTTGGTAAATCCAGAGACAGGCAGTCCAAGGTTGAGACACTTAAGGACATGTGGCCTTCCTATCTTTGTGTTCCACCATCTCTAAAGTGTGGCTTTTGTGTTCATGCGTACAAGATGGCTGCTAAACCAAGCACCAAGCAGAAGGAAGGGAGCAGAGCACAGGGGTCACCTGGCTGCATACTTGCCCTTTTGAAAAAGTTTTCCTAGGAGTTTTACTCCATGACTTTTTCTTACATCCCACTGGCTAGAACTGAGGCAACCATAGACCTATCATTGGGAGGTGACTAGGGAGACGGGGTTGGACTCACCAACCAATACTGTCTACCACAGTGACCTCAGACAAAGACACAGATCTTAATTTAATAGCATGACTACAGAAGCTCCAAAACATCAATGCACATCTCCACTCTCGGAACCCCAGTCTCCTTGTCCATAAAGGGCATGAGATGCACTACTGGCATTTGGGGGCAGGACAAATCACCACTGTGTGGGCCTATCCAGTGCATTGTAGGACATTTAGCATCTCTGCTCTCTAGGTACCAAATGCCAGTGTTGCCCACCCCCATCATTGTGATAAAACCAAATAGGCCTCTACTGGTTTGTAGAGCCCCCCTGGTTGAAGTGGGACATAGGAGGGGACTGTCTTCTGGGGTTGGAAGCCACTGTACTAGATGGTGTCTGGTCCACAATTGCATGATTCTCTTTGGCCTGTTTAATAAAGACTAGCTATTTTTTTGAAGCCCTGGCTACACAGCAGGAACATGGGTCCCCACTCTCTACCTCATGGTGAGTGTGCATTCTTTTTCTTCCTATTGCTATTTTTAAACAATTACTATTTTACTTTTCGGAAAAAACCCTCCTGCTCCTTTGAGGCACATGTTATCCAACACCATCCAGACTCTACTACGGCTTGTTCCAGTAATTCACCTACTTCTGGTCCCTCTTCCACATTCTCCACTCCAAGCCTCTCCTTCACCCTAGGTAACTTTTACATCCATAACAATGGTCCTGACTGGACTGGCTATTCCTTGACCTCCTCACCTCCAATGCCCTTTACTACTTCTTTGCTTGTTACCCACACTATATGGATAGACCTTAGTACCTGCCATCCCACGAACTACTCCTCACCCTTAAACTTGACTGGGTCATTCTTGTACCATCACTTCCTGCACCTCCACTTTCTCATTCCCTTCGTCCCATTCTTCTTCCCAGTGTTGATTTCACTCTCCCAAGCTATCAGCCCTTCCCAGCTCCACATTGTTTTCCACACAGCCTGGACAATTTGACCCAACCTTCTTTTATTCCGAACCTTCACCTCATCCTCACGGTAAAGCCCCAGCCCTGACACTAGCTGACTTTCTGCCCTCTGATTCCTACACTCACACACCCACACAAACTGTTGCCATGACAACCTGGTGCTCTCTAACTGCCCCACTCCTCTCCACCCACTGGGCTGGTAGTCCTTCTAGTTATCCTTGTCAGCCCTCTCTTCTGTTTCCTACCTTTATTATCTCCCTTCTCATTCTCACTCTCAGCAGATAACTTCACTCCTACTTGACAGTGAAAATAGAAGCCATCAGGCAGAATCCCCCTCAACTTCCTGCCCCCACTCCCACCTTACTAAAACACTTATTTTTATCTACACTCATCCTTTCCTCCCTTTTATTGTGGGAAAAGTTTCCTTCCTGTATTAATCCCTCCACCTGAGCCCTGCATCCCAATAGCTCCAGCCTCCTCAGGGACCTTGGCTCTCAAAATCCCTTCTCTGTGCCTTCAGTATTTCAACATGGAAGTCTCCTATGTTCTGAAAAGCAGTGTTCCCCACACACTGCATTCTCATCTCCTCTGCACAAGTCTCCCCTTCTCTCTCTTCCTTTAGAGCCAGGGTTGTCAACCTTTTTCACACCACGGATAGCTTCAGTAGCCTGGTGAATAATGTTTTTGAAAGCATATAACAATACACATAGAATTACCATGGAAACCAATTATACTGAAATACAGCTGTTATATTTTTAAAATTTGTGACACAGTAATACATGTGGTTTTTTTCTTTTTTGTGTGTCCTTTATCAATGCATTAAATAAAAAGATCTTGAAGTGGATATCCTGTATTTTCAAGAAGTGATGATTATAAACAATAGTTTGCAATATCTGCATCAAACTATAATGTGATGTAAAAATAGCTGTGATTTTTACAGGTGACAAAGTCACAGGTACTGCTAATACTACTGAAGTGGAATGCTTACAGTCTAAATTGAAGAAAAGGCTAAATTTTAGTTAGAGGTGAGTGAAAAATCAAAAATGTAATTGTTTTCCCACTTAAGTTCATGGATCCCTTGAATTTTATCCTTAGATTCCCTTGGAGGGGATCTGTGGGCCCCAGCATACATATATATATATTAGCTGAGCCATCCTGCCACCTATTGGCAGCTCAGCAGCTGCTCAGCTCAGGCCGGGAATTGAACCACTGTTGCTCAGAGCTCACACTCTTTAGTGAGCTCTTAACCAACTGAGCCACTCGGCCGGCCCTGTGAGCCCCAGATTAAAACCCCTGTTTTAAAGTCTAGTGCTGGCGATGTTGTGAAGAGAAGAGAACCCTGGTGCACTGTTGGTGGGACTGCAGATTGGTGCAGCCATCATGAAAATCAGTATGGAGGTATCTCATAAAACTGGAATGGAACTACCGTATGACCCAGCAATTCCACTCTTGGGTATCTATCTAGAGAAACCCAAGACACTAATTCAAAAAAATATATGCACCCCTATGTTTATTGCAGCGCTATTTACAATAGCCAAGACTTGAAAACAACCGAAATGCCCATCAGTAGACAACTGGATTAAGAAACTGTGGTACATTTACACAATGGAGTATTACTCTGCTATAAAGAAGAATGAAATCGTACCATTTGCAACGATATGGGTGGACCTAGAGCAGCGGTTCTTAACCTTCCTAATGCCGCGACCTCTTAATACAGTTCCTCATGTTGTGGAACCATAAAATTATTTTCGTTGCTACTCTATAACTGTAATTTTGCTACTGTTATGAATCGTATGTAAGTATTTTTTTGTTTTCTGATGGTCTTAGGCGACCCCTGTGAAAGGGTCATTCGACCCCCAAAGGGGTCACCACCCATAGGTTGAGAACCGCTGACCTAGAGACTATTATGTTAAGTGAAATAAGTCAGTCGGAGGAAGACAAATACCATATGATCTCACTTGTATGTGGAATCTAAAAAACTGAATGAACAAGCAAAGTAAACAGAAATAGTCTCAGAGATATAGAGGAAAAACTTGTGGCTGCTCGTTAGGAGGGGGGTGGGGATGGGGGAGAAGGGGAAGGGATTAGACAGCATAAATAGGTAACTACAATATTGCCACAGGGATATGAAAGACAGTTCAGGGAATAGAATTAATAATGTTGTAAATATTTTGTAGGGCGTCAGATGGTCACATGTCTTGTTAGGGAGACCACTTCATGGATGGGGTAGAGGCTTGATCACTGCACTGTACACCTGAAGCTGATGTTGTATAATATTGTATGTCAACTATAATTTTATATATATATATATATATATATATATATATATATATATATATATAGTCACGGGATGTGGAGTCAATGGAATTGTAATAGATATGTATGATTTGGGGGGGGCAGAGGATTGGAGGAGGAGAGTTGTCTCTTTGAGGGGTAAAAAGTATAACTATTGCACTGTGTTGTACACCTGAAGCTAATTTAAATAAATAAATAATAAATAAATACAGTCTATACTCCCTGCCCACCTCCTTACCCTCCATTCATTCATGTCTCAATTTTATGATTCCACAAATATCCACTAGTGCCAACTATGTATAAGGGTAAGTAACCTTTTGCAAACTGTTTTTCTCTCTCGTGGCCCAAAGTCACCAATGGTCCTCCAAATTCGAAGGCCCCTCTTCCTTCTCCATATTACTCCATCTCCTTGCAGCCTCAGATGTCAACTCATTTCCTCCTTGGAACTTTCTCCTTCCTAGGCTTCTGCAGTATCCTTTTCTGTGGCTATGCCTTCAGCTGCAAGTAAAATAAGGAATCCAAATCAAATAGCTTAAAGAATAAGGAAAAATATATCCCACATTTTAAGAGGTCCAGATATGGGGCAGCTCCAGGGCCGATTAATTGGACAGCTAAGCAGCATCATCAGGGACCCACATGCTCTCTCTTTCTGCTCTACCACCCTCAGCATAATGGCTCATCCCCAAAATGCTCTCTGCACAGTTAAGAGACGACGGTAGCAGTTCCAGGTGCCATATCCAGAGGTGACAACATGCAGCTGAGGAAGGGAGTGTGTGTCTTCTTACATGTCTATTTTTAACTAGTGAGGTGACCTTCCCCAAAAGCCCCCAGAAGTCCTTCCTCACATTTCATTGACTTAAATTGCATCATATGTCCCCTCCTAAATCAGCCCCTGGCAAGGAAGCTGTGATAACCATAATCAGCTTGGATTAATTAGGATTTACTGCCGAATCACTTGGAAGAAGGGTGGAATGCAGAACAAAATCCAGGCTCTGCCAGGAACAAAGAGGGTAGGCAATCAAACCTCACTGATACGCACTAGTGTTTCTTCTGCCTTTTTCCTTGCTCCTTCATTCTTCTTTGCAATACAGTTTCCGTCTTACCCCTTAAGTGTTGTATTCTATTAGGTTCTATTTTAGCCCTCTTCCAACCTAGGACCATCCCACACCATGCATTCCTCCTGGGTGACCCTATTCATGCCTGTGGATTTAACTACCACTTAGGTACGGCTGGCTCTCCACCTAGACCTCGCTCCTTAGCTCTAGGCATGTGTTATCTGTTGCCTACTGGACCCCTACCTCCATCTGGATAGCAGTCAGGCCTCTCAAACTCAACCTGTGCACACATGCTCCCCCTGAATTCCCAGTGTCTCAATAAATGGCCTTACCTTAGCCAACACCCCAAGATTGAAATCTGTCGGCTCCGACTCTCCCCTTCTCACTTATCCCCATTGCATGTTCAGTCATCTTGAACTCCTGCAGATTCTCTCCATTCAGTGTCTCTAGACTCTGTCCCCTTCTCTCCATCCTTGGGCAGGGCCCTCTTCATTTCAGGCCTGGCTGGTAACCTGGCCTCTTGCTCCACTAAAGCCATGCCTGTCTCACTGATGCCAGAGGGATCATTCTAAAATGCAAATCTGATTCGGTCCCAGCCCTGTTCAGAATCTTTCAGCAGCTTCCTATTCTGCAAGGCACAGGTCTGGTCCCTGCTGACTTCTCCAGTTCACTACCTGTTCACCCTTAAACTCAATATGCCATCTCTCACATCCAGCCTGTACACATGCTGCTTCTTCCACACCATTAGCTCCCTTAACACACACACACACACACACACACACGCATGCACACACACACACACACACACACACACACACACACCTTTTTTCTCTCTCCCATGTGCACTCACAAATACTTTCGTTTTGTTTTTTCATAAGGGATGAGACCATGCATATTGCTCTGGAACTTATTTTTGTCACCTACCATGTATTGGCAAACTTTCCATGCCAATGAGAGCTCCACCTTGTATTTCTTACAAATGGCTTCTTTGTATTCCTTACTAGGGATATATGTCATTTATTTAACCACACCTCTATTGATGGACACAGGCATCTAGATTGTTTTTCACCATTATAAACACTGCTGCAGCACATATCCCTGTACATACATCTTTGTGCATATGTCCTAGCATTTGTGTCATGAGGGACCCAGGTAATTCCTGGAAGTGGAATTGCTGGGTCAAAAGTATGTGCATTTTACATATCAACAGAACTGCCAGCTTACCCTCCAGGATGTATCCATTTACACAACCACCAATAATGTATAAAACTAGTGCATAAAAGCACCCGTTTCTCAGAATCATCAACACTAGATATTATCAATCTTTAAATTTTTGCTCATCTAATTTTTTTGCCTTAAATTTGTATTTTTCTGATTACTAGTAAGACTGAGCATCTTTTTATGTGTTTTTTTTTTATTGGTCATGAACTGTTTATTCCCTTTACCAGTCTTGTTCTGAGTGTGTGTTTTCTTCTTATTGATTTGTATCCTTCTCTATTTTCCCTACCTTGTCAATTCCTACCAGACATTCAAGACTAGGCCAGGCACCATCTTCTCCAAAAAGTCTTCTCCAATTCTCTGACCGCTCCCTGCTCCAACCCCCTCCCCCACCACCAAGTTAAGCTCCCAACTCTGCCCTCTGTGACCTTGCTGTGTGTTTATCTCCTCCACAAGGCCATGGGCACTTGGGTCTGTTACCTCCATTTCCCAAGCTCATATTAGTGTGCCCTGAAGAGTAAAGAGGTGCACAATAAAAGTATGAAAGAATGAGCAAACGATGGTAAACAGGATTACTTTTAGGCTTATTTCCTTTATCCTATTCCTTGAGAAAACAATACAGAACAAAATAGCCCCTTTTGTTCTATTTCATAACCAAAATGTGAATTTAGCACAGTTCCCTTCACATAAAGAGCTTCAGCTCTTCCCTTTGTTTGAATTTTTTCTGGGCTTCTTTTTGAAAGTTAAACTCCCTGGGGTCATAGGATCCTAGTCTCAATATCTGAAGCTGCTCTATTATAGCTCTCTTCCTCCTAGTCCCTGAAACACACCCTCATTTCCCCACCTCACACCTCTGCCTCCTTATCTCCCTGACATACCTGTGCTCCTGACACACAGCAGGTCATGTGTCCAAGAAAGGCCAGAAATGATGGTATGGCCAAAATAATGTTTTATTGAACCTGGAATGTCAAATAAAGGCTTAGGACATTTTAACCAATTTGTTAGTTTGCAAATGCTACATTTATTATCAGAGGCAGACCAAAGCTTCAGACAAAGGAATGCCACATCCCGCCACATTATCATAACCTGGATCAGAGAACATGGAGCCAAGAAAATTAAACTCAACTCTCAGTAATCAAGCCATGGGTAATGACCTTGAGATTCTGGATCTGAAACCCATGAGAAAGACCCTGAACGTGGGCCTTTTGCTCAACCTCAAAAGAAGTTAGATCTGAAACCAAATATGTAGGATCAAGACAAATAATTAGGTTTTCATTTTTTAACATTTATTTAAAGCAACCATTCATTTTGATTTTACCCTGAATAAGATCTTTCATCTGTAGCAGTAGCCAAGCTATACTTCAGTTCTGACTGCATCTAGTGATAATCTTATCGGCTAATATATGTTGAGTGTTTTCTATGAGGCTGGCACCGTGCTAAGTGCCCATCTCATTTAACAGATAGGGACTGGTCATTTCTCAACAGAAATGTAAAGCACTAATGACCAGGAACATTTACTGTTCAGCTCTGCTAATGTACACAAGCATCTGTTTCCAACCCATGTCTACAGACGAGGAGGAGCCTCCAGCTTGTCAGAGATGGCTTCTTAGAGGAAACGTACACTGCAACTTCTCCGACTCAGGTAAATTCACACGTTCCAACCTGTTGGCCTATAAACTGGGATTTGAAGGACATTTTCTCACTTCTGGGAGACTAGGCGGAGGAGCAAGTCACTGTCATTAATCATAAGAAAAGGTTGAAATTAAAACTCTCATGTTTCACAAGTGTTCATAAACTGCTTACAGCTTAATTATTTTCAAGGAAGCAAACAGACGTTCCAGACTCACTCGGAGGGAGGCCTGGCAAGTTTACTCTCATCTCTGAAGCCTTCCTTTTCACCTGGGCAGACTCAAGAGAGGGGCCTGGCACAGCCTCTAAAGACAGCCAGCCCTGAAGAAGTGGTTCTGGCAGGGGAAGGGAGCGGGGAGGCTAACTGAGGAACTCCCACCCCGCCTTCAGACTTCAAAGGGAGCAACCAGACCCTCCCTGAAAGGGCGAGGCAGCCGGTCCTGCTGGGGGCCGCTCGAGATCTTCCGACAGCCCAGCTTGAGCGGGAGGGAGCCGGCTGGGAGGCCTGGGTGGGATGGCAGGAGGGAAACTGAGCCGAGGCCCGAGAGAGGGCGGGCGTGGGGCCAGCCAGAGCCTTCTAAAGAAGCCCTGAGGATTCTTGGCGGCCCGAGGCTGGAAGGCGGCCGAGTTCTCTTAGAGAGGCAGGGAAGGAGGGAGGGAGAGAAAGAGAAGAAAACAAAAAACTTCGTCTGAGCATGATTCCTGGCGGTGGCGCTTTCGCCAGTGACTCTGCAGCGGCTTCGGGAGAAAGCCCGCCGGACGGGGACAGAGAGAGAGCAGAGCGGAGGAAGAGCAGTCAGAAGCCGGTCCACGGCGGGGCGGGGGCTTGGAATGTCCCGAGGGTGGGGGGGACGACTCTTCAATAATTGGTTCGAAGACAATTGGCTGTCCATATGGAAAAGATAAAGTAGATCCCTATCTTAGAGCAGGCCTGCAAATAAGTTCCAGATGAACTAAAGACCTACAGGGAACCAGCGAAAACTACCTCGGGGTTTTTGGAAGAAGACAGAAGACAGCTTTATGATGCGGGGAGAGGGGAAGATTTCTTTAACAAGGTATAACACGTGCAAAACAGAAGGAAAAGATGGATCACTTTGTCTACATAAATAGAAAAATGGGCTAAGGGTATGAACAGGCAATTCTGAAAGGTCAGTAACAAAAGCAAATCTAAATCAATTTCACTTACGATCATAACTGGGAGTTACAACCAGGAGATCCCACTGTGCAACCATGGGATTGACAAAAATGAAGATCTGATAACCCAAGGGTGGATGCTGATGTAGGAAAAAGAAAACTCTATTGCTGATAAGAGTGTAAACTGGTGCAACCCTCTAGGAGAAAATAGGTGAAACCTTGTGAAATGGAAGATGCACATGCCCATGGCAGAGAGAGGTATTTTCCTTCATGTTCACAAGTGAACAAGTCCTGTACTCCTTCCAGGTAATAGGGAATAAGTGGAAACAATCAAATCGCCCTGTGTGGAAACAGAACAAACTGGTTTTATTCATCTGATAAATACAATAAAGCAGTTAAAAGGAATTAAATAAGCTTATATATATCAACATTGCTAAATCACAAAAATCTAATGTAGGGTGAAAAAAACAGATTACCCAAGGATATTGCACTCTGATACCATTTATATACAATTTCAAAATGAAATATATAGTAAAAATACAAATCGTGGTTGTATGTTTAAAACTTTTTGTAATTTTAAATAAAATAGAAACCACAATGAAATACTATTTTACATGCATTAAGATGGCTATTATTAAAAAAATAAAAAGCAGAAAATAACTAGTATTGGCAAGGACGTGGAAAAATTGGAACACTTGTGCATTGCTGGTGGGAATATAAAATGGTGCAGAACTATGGAAAATGGTATGGCGTTTCCTCAAAAAATTAAACTTGAAATTACCATGTTATTCAGCAGTTTCACTTCTGTGTATATACACTGAAGAATTGAAAGCAGGGACTCAGATATTTGTACACCCATGTTCATAGCAGAATTATTTACAATAGCTAACATGTGGAAGCAACCCCAGTGTCCATCGACAGATGAATGGATAAATGCAAAATGTGGTATATACACACAGTGGAATATTATACAGCCTTAAAAAGGAATGAAATTCTGACACATGCTACAACATGGAGTAACCCTGAAGACATTATGCTAAGTGAAATAAGCCAGATACAAAAGGACAAATACTGCATAATTCCACTTAGATACCTAGAGTAGTCAAAATCATAGAGACAGAAAGTAGAATGGTGATGGGGGAGTTATTGTTTAATGGGTACAGAGTTTCAGTTTGGGAAGATGACAAAATTCTGGACATGATTGTAGTGGTGGTTGCAGAATAATGTAAATTACTTTATGCCACAGAATTATACACTTGAAATGATTAAAATGGTAAATGTATTTAATTTAAAAATAAAAACGTAAAAGAAGAAAATTGGCTTGAATCCAGCCTCTCCATCTAGCAGAACTGCTTACTATCCAGACAGCATAGCTGACGCCACACACCTGGGCCGCCCCTCCCCTCGCCTCCCTACACCAGGGTCCCTACTCTGCGGCCCTGCTAGTCTCACCGCGCAGGCGCGGAGCTGAGTTGGGTGGCAGGAGGGGGCGTGGCCTCACTCTGCGCCTGTGCCGAATTCCCGCTGCAAGTGTTGTGGGGGAAATGATGCCCAGGTTGGGCATCCTGGCCCGCTGGCCCCGGGGAGGCCTGTACTGCACACGCGCAGACCGAGCACCCGCGTCAAAAGACGAAGAGAACGAGCGCTCCCCAGGTCCTGCGCGTCCGGCTGCCAGGCTTTCGTCTGTGCAGTGACGCTCGCCGAGCCGCGCTGGCGCGCCCACGTCTGAAGAGCGATGCCCCGGGAGATCATCACCCTGCAGCTGGGCCAGTGCGGCAACCAGAGTGAGCGAGCGTGCACCGGGCCCCTCCAGTCTCCGGTTCTGCCCCTTCTGTCCCACCCGAGTGCTTGGCATCCTCCAGTCGCCCAGTCCTCCCTGCCCTACTGTGCATGATGAACGAGCCCCCAGACCCAGAGCTTCGCCTTCAGTTCTGGTCTGTGACCGCTCCCAGACCAGACGTCTTGGATCCAGCCTCTGAGTGTGACAGCCTCTGAACCTAACCGTGGGCTCTTGAGGCCTTATAACTCTAGCCCACTCACGCATGTCTCCCTATCCCTCAGTTGGGTTCGAGTTCTGGAAACAACTGTGTGCTGAGCATGGTATCAGCCCCGAGGGCATCGTGGAGGAATTTGCCACCGAAGGCACTGACCGCAAGGACGTCTTTTTCTACCAGGTGCTCCCAGCGACTTGGCCAGGGGGCCTGAAGGGATGGGCAGTGGCCTTGGGAAACCCCGCTAGGCAGAGAAGCTAGGGCTGCTGGCTTGAGGAGGGAGGGCAAGCAGGAGCCTTAGCTGAGTGGGCCCCCTGGATTGCCCTTGACAGGCAGACGATGAGCACTACATCCCCAGGGCTGTGTTGCTGGACCTGGAGCCCCGGGTGATCCACTCCATCCTCAACTCCCCCTATGCCAAGCTCTACAACCCAGAGAACATCTACCTGTCGGAGCATGGAGGAGGAGCTGGCAACAACTGGGCCAGCGGATTCTCTCAGGTATTCAGGTGGCCATCCCAAAGACCCTTGATAGTCTCTCTCCTGGGCAAGGCAGGCTCAAGCAGCCTGGGGATCTGACCAGACAAGATTAACAATAAATAAGACACTAAGGAATACCCTGACAAGAGGGACAGCCAGGAAGAGGTTTATGCAAACTATGCAAATCATTTGCATAGTAGCTCTTCTGGGTTGAGGGCCACAACTGAGGCTCCGCTTGAGGGTGGCAGCAGTGTCCCAGGGTAGAGTTCTTGGTGCTGAAAAGAGATGCTCTCCAGAGCCTTCATCCTGACCCTCCTTCCCCATGTCTCTATAAAGGGTGAGAAAATCCATGAAGACATTTTTGACATCATAGACAGAGAAGCAGATGGAAGTGACAGCCTAGAGGTGAGGTTCTGCCCCACTGAGGAAAAAACAAAAAGGCTGAAAAGTGCTGGGGGAAGGTCAGGAGGTAGCCTGAATAGGTGGTGTGATGGGGGCAATTCAATTCAAAACTCATTTATTGAGCATCAGATGTGAGATATTGAGGTAAATAAGGTCCACTCTTTGACCTCAAAGGGATCCTAATCTGGATGGCGTCAACTTCTTCGGCATGAGTCCTCCTTCCCATGGAGCCTCAGGGATGGACACAGAGGAAGCCTTGAGACATGAGTGTGTTGGGAGTGGGGAATGAGACAAACCTGAAGCCTCTCCTCAGGTCCCTCTCCCCATCCCTCCCCATGCAGGGCTTTGTGCTGTGTCACTCCATTGCTGGGGGGACGGGTTCTGGCCTGGGCTCCTACCTCCTGGAGCGACTAAATGACAGGTAAGCCTTTGTTTGGGAGAGAGGGCATTAGTCCTGGTTCCCTGGATAATGTCTTTCCTTTTTGTCACTTTTCTTTTTCTGGGGCTGGAAGGCCTGCTGCAAGCCCTTTGAGTCATAGGTAGGAACAGAGCCTGGCCACCCAGGGAACATCTTGAAGCAGTAATTCCTGGGAGGGAGGTTTGCCTAGGGAGAAGAGGGGACCCACACATTTTGATGCTTCAGGCTTATCCTTTTTGGCTCCTGGGTTCTGAAGACAGTTCTGCCCTCACCCCTTTTGTACAAGAGCTGGGTGGCACTTGGAAAGGAATGGCCCCTGTTATCCCTAGAGAAAACAGAGATGGCCAGTGATGGGAGTCCTTCCAGCTCACTGTGCACCTTCCCCTGTCCCTCTTCCTGACCCCAGGTACCCCAAGAAGCTAGTACAGACATACTCAGTGTTTCCTAACCAGGACGAGATGAGCGACGTGGTGGTCCAGCCCTACAATTCATTGCTCACACTCAAGAGGCTGACTCAGAATGCAGACTGTGTGGTGAGCATAGGAGGAAGGAGTGATGGGCTTGGGTTCGCCTCCTCAGATCAGGGAGACCCATGCACCTGCCCTTCCCAAGCCCCGGCCCAGAGAACAGAGGACCAACAAAGCCATATCTGGTAGCCCAAATTATGAAATAAGGACCTGACGCCAAGTTGCTTACAGTCCCCCACATATCCCCACTTAGCCCATTTAATATCTACTCATGTTTAAATTTTCAGCCCAAGA
>NW_017731832.1:1094337-1098649 GCF_001890085.2 Hipposideros armiger
CTTTTAGGTTCATCTCTAGCCCAGGAGAAGGCCCTACTCCCTCCCTTCCATGCCCTGACCCTTGACATGCTTATTTAGCTCTAATAAAGTAATAAAGCTTGGTTGTGAATATAATCAGGGCTTGTTCTGTGACTATGGGAATGATGAAGGGGCCTCCATATTCCCTCCCAGTGCCTAGACATTTGTTGGTAGGGTACCCTTTACCTGCTCTAGCTTCTTACTACTTTGTCCAGGTCTTAGTGTACCCACTGTTTCCATTGGCATCCCTTGCCTAGACCAAACTTTTACTGGAGTTAGCCTTCCTCTCAAGACTACAGAGGATTACTGAGGTCTGCTGATTCCTCCATGCCTAAGCTCCTGCCCCAGGGTAGATCAGTATTGCCTCAGCCTCCTCCACTCAGGGCCGAGTATGTGGGGGCTCTTAAAGGAGGGCCCGCAGCATTCTGAACAGGTCAGGAAAGCTGGGACTCTGGATTCCTAGGGCCCAGGGCTATCAGATCCTCAGGAATTCAACCCCATTCACGCAACCTGATAAAGCAGGAACAGAGCTCAGGAGTAGGGCTGAGCCCATCCTGACAAGTTCTTTATCTGTGCCAAGAGAAGTTCTTGGGTCGGATTCTGCCCCAGGCTTCTCTCCATTCCAGGCCCCAAACAGTAGGCACAACAAAGATGGACCCAATCAGGCCCTAGAAGCTGTACACCAGGGTAGGAAGTGGATAGTGCCAGTCCTGATGACTCACTACCCTCTGGCCTCAGGGACACCAAGAGGCCACCATTATGCCACTCAGTGGAGAAGGGAGGGTGAGTAATTGCCAGCTTCCACAACTGCCCTCTTGCCTGCCCCACCTACCACCCTATGGCAGCATACTGGCCAACGAAAGGTTAAATCCAGAAGGTCAAGGAGGGTGGAGCCCTGTGGTGTACAGACTCCCCTCAGTGCTGGTAAAAGCCCAGAGTGTAGGTGTCCCCAGGGGTGGAGCTCTGAGCTATGGGGCTCCAACTTGTCCCACTGACAACACTCCCACAGGAAGGGTTTGTGTAAATAAGGTTTTTTTTTTTTTTGGTTTTTTTTTTTTGGTTTTGCTTCTCTTCTACAAATAAATTAAGAAACAAACTAGAAAATTGTCTGCACCCATTGCAGCCAGGTGTGGGGTGTGCCCTGTCCCTGCAGGGCCAAAAGGGTCCATGGTTCCCTCAAATATCAGAGCAGTCCAGGTCCAGGCTGGAGACAGGTCATGACCTCTTGGCAGGCTCATTCCTGCAGCTGCCCCAAACAGCCAGACTGTCCCTGGGGCTCCTCCAGGCCCGGGTGCTGGCTGGGAGAGGAGGTGTCTGGCAGGTCTTGGCACGGAGGAGAAGGGCTGCTGCAGGGCCTCTCAGGGGAGGGGTTGGCCAAGTAGGCATTCACCAGCTGCATGATTTCTTCCACCTAAGAGAGGGCAGAGGTCAGAGAGCAACGGGGGCCACTGGGCTCTCCTGTCTCATCGTCCACCCAGGCTCCGTACCAAGGCATTACATGAGCTGACCCCTGCAACCTTTCCTTCCTCATCATCACTCTTTCCCTCATTCACTATGTGCCAGCCACACTTGCTTCTTTCTGCTCCTCTAATATGCTGAGTTTATTCTCATCTCAGGGTCTTTGCACTTGCAATTCCCTCTACCTCGAATGCTGTTCCCCCAGATCTTCTTATGGCTAACTTATATGTCACCTTCTTTGAGTATTCTTTCCTGACCATCCTACCTAATGTTATGGCTCCTTCCAGTCACCTCCTATCACATTACCCTTTCCTTTGTAGCATTTATCACTGTCTTAAATAGTCTTTGATTTCTTGTTTAGAATCTAACTTCCCTGCTCTAATGTAAGCTCCTTGAGCTTGTCTTGGATCACTGACAAATCTCCAGTTCCAAGGGCTGTACCTGGCCCATGCTCAGTGTTTAATAAATGTTTCTTGACACCCTTCCTCTTCCTCCCTACTTCCACACCCCGCTTCCCACTCACCTGGGGACTCTGCAGGAGGAGCTGGCTCTCTCCCACCCTCAATGCTAGGGTGTGGGGGCCCATTAGCTGGCAGGCGGCCACATGGCCATAGCTGACACTGTGGATGGGCTCTGTCTCACCGGGTCGGGAGAGGGACATGGCCTTGGCTCCCAGGCCCAGGCATAGCTTCTGTGGAGCACCCCCACCAGGCTCCTGCAGACAGACAGGCAGAGTCAGGGTGCAAAAAGGGGACCCTGCTGCATTGTTTTTGGTGGGAAGAGATAGCTGTGCACAGGAAGTTTCCTCATCTCCCTATGATCCACAGTGCATGTGTGGAGGGGCTAAGGCTTCAGGGACCTGAGGGCCCAGGAGCCAGCCAGTGAGTCCTGGGGTGTGAGATGGGCAGCTGTGCTGGGTGTAGGGGGTAAAGTGACCCACAGTTGGGGCCTCTGGCTCTGGGGCAGGTGTGGGGCTTGGGCCACCAGAGTCCCCTTCTCCCTTCTCCCCCTCACCGTGCTCAGCTCCAGAACGTCATACCGAGCAGCGCCGAACCCTGGACACTGCGCCGCCAGAGCCAGGTAGGCAGCCATGGCCTCAGCTCGGCCCATGCCCCGTAGCCGCTTCCAGCCGCCCAGCACAGCAGCCGCCGTGCCTGCGCCACCTCCTCCCTCTCGGGCCAAGCTTCCTGCTGTGCGGCCCGCCCCGCCGCGCCGGGCCCGCTCCGCTCTCCTCTTGGCCAGTCCCGGACTCCAGATAGCCCCGGCCAGCAGGGCGGCAGAGTGGGGAGGCCTAGGGATCGAGCGAGTAGGGTCTTCACGAGGCGGGGCCGGGGTCGGCAGCAAGCGGTCCAGGCGAGGCAAGGGCGCCCTCGGGGAGAAGTCCAAGTGCAGGCTCTGCAGGCGCAGCGCCGCCAGGGCGCGCAGCGCGTCATCCGGCGGGGGAGGTCGGCCGCGCAGCAGCAGAGCGTGAGCCTAAGGTGGAGGTACTGGGTGTCAGCGAGGCAGCAGCGTATAGTCGCGAAAACACCTCGGGGCGAGGAATCTTAGGTCTGGATTCGAGTAAAGCCTCCCACAGGGTTGCCATAACGACGAAATACGAAGTCCCAGCAAGGGAGGAGTTCAGGCTGAGGGGTCTTTTGGAGGTGGGCGTGAACGCCGGAGATCCTCACCTGCTCAAAGAGGAATGGCAGTTCGTGACCGTCTGGGGACAGCCCCTCAGGGTGCAGAGGTCCGTGAAGACGCAGACACAGTCTCCAGCTGGAGTCGGACGAGTCCTCCAGTCCGACTTCTTCCGCCGCCAAACTGCAGCAGAGAACAGGTCGCTACGCAACTCAGAAGCAGGGACCCCCAAGGCGCAGGCCGCTAGGGGCGGGGCTAGATGTTGGGGGCTGGGGCAGGGAGGAGTGGACTGCGGAGGTGAGCCTTCAAGCCCGATTGCAAACCGCTGGCGGGGAGGAGTCCTTCTGGGAACCAGCAAAAGTCACTGTGTAGGGCAAGTGGCAAGCGCTCATAAACGTTTGTTTAGGGTTTGACCGAAGCTGAGAGGCAAATGGGCTAACGAAGAGCAGGGCTGGGGCTGGACATTTACTTCTCAAACCTGGTGAGCACGTCGGCCACTAGAGTCCCCCCAGCCAGGGCTCGCTCCTGGGCCCCTCGCTGTTCGTACAGCGCGAATGCGTTGCGGCTCCGGGCCAAGCCCAGCCGCCCCACCAGCTCTCGAGCCACCTGGAGGGGAGGGGAGAGAGTGAGGGGAAAGTCAGACCGCACAGGGGTCCTGCTAGGAATTCTGGAGGGGCTAATCCAACTGGAGGGGTCTTTCAGGTCTCTCAGTCCCACTACACACACACCCTCACCCAAATGATGAATCTCAGGCTCTGGGCAAACCTGGGGCCCGCGCACCAGGAGAGCTAGGCATGGGAAGCTGGGAGGAAGGGCTGGGGCTTCACCGGTCTTTCTGTGGCCTTACCTCTGCCGCCGTGGTGTGCGAGTCTATGGCCACGGGGCAGGCACCGGCCCCCGGACAGTGCACCGTGCACAGCAGCTCTTGCCGACGGCTCAGGGCAGAAATCTCCGACAGCGAGGGCACCAGCTCTCGGCCGCGCGTCCGGACCAGGGCTTTGCGAATGAAGCGCGCATATTCTGCCAGTTCTGAGTCCGGGAGCGCCTGCTCGGTCCTGGGTTGGGGACAACCCACCGAGGATCAGTGCTCGGAGGGTTTTCCTTCTCCCCCTCCCTCTTGCCTTCTTATTTTATAGTTTATTCCATCTCGTCGATTCCCTCCCCTTCAATTCTAAGTTCCTTGAAGGAAGTTACAGGCTCTTCTAAATCTACCCCC
>NW_017731832.1:1098764-1141094 GCF_001890085.2 Hipposideros armiger
CCCCCCCCGCCTCCCGCAGCTATCTCCTAACTGCCCCCTCCCACTTCCAAAGGCTCCATGATCCTCCTTCGGGCTGAAATCCAAAATCCAGCAGTATTCCGCTTTCCAACCTAAAAGTCCTGGATCTGGACTGCATCAGCCCCAAGGAAAAGCAGCCTTTTGATAATTCCTCTGCCCAAAGGGGGCGCCTTTTTGTAATTTCTCCGCCTGCAAGTGAGATATGATCTTGTAATTCCTACAAAGACGTACATATTTAGTAGCGGCCTTGACCTTGGGCAAGTCTCTTCCCTTCTCTGGGTCTAAGTTCTCCATCTGCCAAACCCTTTGGAAAGGCCTGTTATTCTCTCCCAGCCCTGTAGCTCTCTTGCCTTCGCCTTACACCACCCTATCTCTCTCACCTCTCCAGATGTCCCAGGAGGTGCCCCCGTACAGCTCCCCCAGGCCGGAAGGTGCAGCTCATGCAGGTGAGGAGCTGCCAGTACCGTAGGGCCGCGGGGTCTTCGGTAGCCGGGAGCCCGGGGGGGCCCGCGGGGCCCGAGGTCTGCTTAGCCAGCTGTAGGAAGAGTTCGTCGCGGAGCGCGGGCAGGTCCCGGCAGGTCTGGAGTACACCCTGCATCAGGGGCCCTGGGCGCCGCGCCCCCTCCAGGGCCTGCAGCGCCAGGAACAGCCGCACCGCCTCCTCGCGCAAGGGTGCGTAACCGGGACCTGCGGGAGGGTGGGGGCGGAGGGACGGTTTGGAAAGGGGACACAGAGCTGGGCCCTGGGAGGAAGGCATGAACCAGGGGGAGGTCAGAGGGAGTATAAGGGGACAGAGGGTGGCAAGGAGGGGAGGGTACGAAGGACAGGAAGAGTGAAGGGAAAGCAATGGTCCCCACAAACTCTCAACCCCTGCTTCCCAGAAATCTCCCCCTCAGGATCTGCTAAAGCTTCACTTTGAGTTACTATGGTAGAGGGATAGACTAAAAGACATAGGTTCAAGCCCAGATTCTGTAATTGGGTACGGAGAGCCATCACCATGGGCTAGAAAACAGGCTGGACTGGAGTCAGAAAGCCAGGGTTCTTCTCCCAGCTCCCCTTACTCCTCTAGCTTTAGGACCTGTGCCAGTCACTAATCCTTTTGGGGGAGAAATACAGCTGGATGAGGCCAGCACATTCTCACAAACTGGTGGCTTTTCCACAACTTGTAAAGGTAGTATGGAATGGTCTTAAGAGTATAATGAAAGAACAAAAGACTGTAAAAACTCATGAAGGAACACCAGTAGTCAGAACGATACCCATAGAAAAGGTGGTGAAAGGGGGTCTTTCTCTCTGTGCTGGCTTCCCACCCTGCCACTCTGGGTATGTCTGGTCAGCTTCCGGTTTCACCTTCAGTCTTTGAAAAGTGAGGATCTGGCTAGGTCCCCTGAGGACTCCTAGGTTCCTGGTCAAGTGAGGCATTCAGTCCCCTCATCCAAGGGACTTGACACTCGGCACTACTCACCTGGGGTGCTGACGCCGTAGGGCAGAGGCAGGAGAGGGGCGTACAAGGCCCCGCTGGTGTGCCTCAGAATGGGGTTCCGATGGTAAATGAGTGCCACAGCTTCTGGGTCCCCGCAACTCTCCTAGAGGCCAGGGAAAGGGTTAAGGTGATGGAGAAGGGGGCTCCCATGAATCCAGAAAGCTGCTGCGTCCACCACCCTCCTCTTTCTCGATGGATGCCCCTCTCTGGCACCTGAATGTCCCTGAGCAGCAGCTGGGTGGGGGTCTCCAGCGGCGCCTTGGAGGCGATCACTTCACGCAGGGCCACCCCCCAGCGCTCTGCCTCAGCCTGACGCGGAGAGCAGAGCCGGATGCTGTGCTTCCGGCCAGACACGGTCACTGACCACAGACCTGGGGAGAAAGAGAAGCCGCATAGGGCAATCAGGGCCGGCTGGAGTCGCTGCCCAGGGAGGTAGGACAGTCCCCACGAGGTCTCACCGGTCTCCTTGGGCCTGCGCTCCGGGCCGATCACAGAGCAGAGGCTGGTGAGCACGAGGCTCCCGAGGCGCCGCGCCCCTTTCCCGCTGCTGCTGAACTGGTCCAGGGAGTCCCGGGTGAGCACGAACCAGGCCCGGCGCGGGGGCAACCAGGGCCGCGCCCCTCCTCCGCGGGGCTCGCGGTACAGCCAACCTGGGGGGAGGGGATCAGCAGGAGAAGACATTATTCTCTGAAGGGTTGGGATTGGGGCCCCTCCAGAGTGCCTGAGGTGAGTCTTCACCTTTCACGACGACGTCGGTGTCGTCCTCCAGCTGTCCCTTCTCCGGGATGAGGCTCCGCGTCTCTTCCCAGCTCTGCAGCCTAGGCCAAAGGAGTGGGGGGAGGGTTGCGCGAGGCTGCCAGTCTTGCACCTCACCTCTAGGGGGCTCCTCAATAGGGGTTCCCCAGACCGCGAGGGGTGCCTGCTCCCGAGTTGGGCACCCCTCCCCCAAGCTGTGGGAACCGCTGGGCGGGTCTGACCTCGCACCAGAAATAGCCCGGACCCCCCCTTCCTCCCGGCGCCCCCAGCCGGACCGCCCCCCCGGGACCCCGGCCAAACCACAGCGTCCGGCGTAAGGACTCTCCCTTATTGCACAATTGCGGGAGGGAAGGCGGCGAGGGTGGGGGGTCCTGGGAACGGGCTGGGGTCTCCAGACCATGAGACGCAGGGGCGGAGCTCACCTGTCTGAGATAGGTCCGCTCCTCACAGGCTGAGTCAGTGTCACGTCCAGAGGGCCCTGGGGAAACAGGCTTAGGATCAAAGCCCACCTCGCGGGAAACCCGTGGTTTCTGCCCCCAGAACAGCACTGCTCAGGGGATTGAGGAATCAAGGAGTGGGGTCGTGTCTGTGTCGCAGCGAGCTGAAACCGCCGGGTTCGCCCCTCCCACCAGTCTCTACAGAACTGCCCGCGCTAAGGAGCCAAGGCTCTCCTGCCTTGTCAGCGTTACCCTTCGAAGATGCAATCGGGTTGGTAGGGTGGAAAGAGCCCTGGGTAGGGAGTCAGGAGACCTGGGTTCTAATACCAGCTCTAGCACTAACTCCCAAGTCCCCTCCAGTCTTTGGGTCTTAACTTCCTCATCTTTGAAAAGGAAGAGGTAGACTTAGTCCTTTCTTGCTTTGGCAGGTTGGAAGTAACCCCCTCCTTCTCACTTTCCCTTCGTTGGCTGACAGGCAAGCGGGAGGTGGGCACAGAAGTGACTTAAGGGAAGAAAAAAGGACCCCTTCCGTATGGGGCTTTCTCCAAAAGCTTCTTATGCCCCCCCCCACAGACACCCCTGAGACTCAATATAAGCAGAGACCCTGCCCCTTTGCTGGGGCTCAGGAAGGGCAGGCCGGGCTGACGAATGGCACACATTCCCCAGGGGAGGTGTGGTAGGGGTTTTTGCCCTCCCTCCCACCATGCCTTAGAACTTCAACTGTAGACTGGGGTCTGAGAGAGGCCGCAAACCTGTCCAGGAGCCAGGTCAGGCGGGAACTGTGCCATTGTCCCAGTGCGCCCAGACTGCTAAAACCAGGAGGGGGGTGAGGGAGGGGGGCCAGGGACACCTGTCCCCAAGCTGCCGGGAGGGGGGTGGAGGTGGAGCATGAGGGAGGCAATGGCCTGGTTCACAGAGCTGACCCTGCCCAGCCTGGAAGCTTGGGGACGCCTGGGTCCTTTGCTTTCCTGGGGCGAAAATCCACCTATTTTCTAGAGTCTGAAAAAAGGCTCTCGACCACACCACGGGGGGTGGGGGGGCAGGTGCTGACCACTCTCAGACCAACTCTTCTAATCGCAGTCCCCAGCTTCCCTCCCTCCCCCCCTCTATATTTATCCGCCCTCCGCCTCCGCCAGGTGCTGGCGCCGGCCCCGGCGCGCAGCCCGCCCCACCCGGGCACCGAGCCACTGGGCCTGTTGGGGACCCCTGAGCGGGGGATGGGAGCTTGACCCAGGCCACAGCATACGGGAGTCTGGTTGCTGGTGTGCTGGGGAATCGGAGAGGGGACGTCAGAGCATGAAGGTCTCCCATACCAATGGAGCCTCAGTTTCCCCACAGGGAGGTTCGACAAAACTGGGGAACCATGCGTCCCTCACCATTCCCTCAGGGATTCCCCCAGGAGCCTCACCAGGGAGGGCCAAGAGTTCTGTCCTGAGTGGCAGAGTAATGACGAGGAGTTCTCGAAGAGTTGTGGCCCCCAGCTCCCTCTCCGTGGGTTCCCAGCCACGGACCCCAATCTGAGGATGGCGTCTCCCCCTTTCCCAGGTCCCCGCGGCGGGAGCTCCCGCATCTGGCCCCAGCACTCAGCGCTCACGACCTGGGAGGGGAGCGGACCCAGGCGTCCGAGCCGCCCAGCCGGCCTCGCCACATTCCTCGGAGCTGGCGGAGGCGGAAGGAGATGGGATGGGACGCGGGCCCGGCGGGGAAGGGAGAGGCAGGGCCAGGTCGGGCCACGCGTGACGCTTCCCCTGCCTCAGGGCCCCCAGCAGGTGGACAGCGCCCAGCGTGCGGCGCGAGGCCCATAGGCACATCCGAGAAGGGCTGCTCCTTGAGCTCCCGGGGGCTTCTGACCCCCAGGCAAAAACCTCTCCTACGTCCCCAGTCCGCCAGGAGCGCGGCATTTGGTTGGAGTCTGGAGCAGGATCAGGCGTGATGGCTGGTGGTAGTGAGAGGGATTGAGGCAAGGCTCCAAACCCCCCGGGACTTACCCTCCCGCCGCCCGCTGGACTCGGGGTCCGTAGCTCAAAGGTCTCCTCGTCCTCGTCCTCGTCCCCGTCCCCGCTAAGCTCGCCGTCCCCGTAGTCCCGATGCAGAAGAGTAAAGCCTCGACGGCAGCAGAGAAGCCACCACAATCCCCCGGGGAGAGGCATCCGGGCGAGCAGCCGGGGGATGGGGGCGCGGGCAGCCGGGGCAGAGCTGCAGGGGGTCGGAGAAACTGGGGGGGCTCCGACCCGACCCGGGGAAAGACGAGGCGGGAGGAGGGGAAGAGAAAAGGGGACAGGGGGGAGGCAGTGTCTGGCGCTGGGGTGCAAGGGGTCGTTAGCTAGAGCCTGTGGGGGGCTCAATGTCTGGGCCCCCGGAGGGGGAGGGGGAAAAGCGTCCAGGGCCCAAGGGGGAGGAGGGAGCAATGTCCGGAGCTGGGAAGTACTGTCCGTTGTAGTGTCCAGCCCTGTGGGGGGCAGTGTCCGGTGCAGTGTCCAAGGTGGGCAGCTGTCCAAGCTCCAGGGAGGGTCGTGTCCGGTAGAGCGTCCGGTGGCCGGGGCCCGGGCCGCGCGCGCTGCGCTCCCTGCAGCCCGGGACTGGCGCTCTAGGGGCGCGAGCACAGAGCCGGGACCCCGCCTCCCAAATCCCCTCCTCTCCTGGCCCCCCCTTCCCACTTCTTTCTCTCCTCCCTCCTTTACAGGGCAGGGTCCAATTTTCGTCACAGCCTCCTCTGCCCAATCCCTGTGCCTGGCGCCGGGCGCGGCCACCAATCAAACTACTGAAGCCGCGGCGGGTTGCATCATGTGCCTCTGGCTTGGTGACAGCGGGGAGGGGCAGGGGAATAGGGAGGGAGAGGGCGGTGCGATATTAGCCACGCCTCCGTCTCTGAGGTCGGACGCTAAGTGCTAGTGACGTCACGGAAGCCCTCCTTCAAGCTCATGTTTTAACTCTTAACCCTCCTGAGAAGCTTTGGAGAACCAAGGGCGTAGGGCATCGAGGAAGGCCCCAACTGCTGTCCTCTGAACCCCTGTCTCATCTCAGGGTCCCTGAGAAAGGAAAGAGCCTTAGCTACCTGTGCAAGACAGAATTCTAGGGGTGGCCCTCTGCCCTTGGATGAAGGAGTCCAGTTCCTCCACCTGAGTCATCTCCTTTTGGAAGTGAAGTGCAGACTTAGGCCGGAAGTAAAATCTAATTTAGAGCGCACAGCTCACTGAGCTCCACTGGGGAGAGTGACTTGGGATTCTAGGGAATTCTGTGGTCTTCGGGTAGAGTGGAGGCCTCTCAGGGTGACTATCCTGCGGTTCTGTGTAGGAAGGGGTTAACCGAGGCGCTAAGCGAACGGGGCGGGGCCGCGGACGGGGCGGGGGGCCAGGGCGACGGCGGGCGCGCGCGTGCGTTGCTGACTCAGCGGCGATTCCCGCGGTCTCCGGTGGAGGCTTCCAGGTTGGCCCCCAGTGGCTGGCGTATGGGACCCTTTTAGGATCGGTGCCATCTCCGGGCCTTTCTCAAGATCCCGGTCCCTGGAGGCCGTGGTTCGGTCTCAGCCGCCGGAGGCTCTGGGAAGGAAGGCTAGCCCAAGCTGGGCGGGACGGGACAGGGTGGGGACATCAGGTCAGCGCCTCCCTTGAGACCTCCCCACCACACCCCGCCCTTCTTGTCCCGGGTCCCCAGACTGCTGGCTGGAGTGGTCGAAGCAGCTTTGCTGACCGGATGTTAAACTGCGAGAGTTGTCGCACGTGAACTCCATCCTGCCTGTCGTGATTGTGTAAAACAAAGACCAGGAATCAATGCGACTGTTTCTAGAGGCTACCCCAGCCTTGCCCTGGCCCCAGATAAGAGTGACTTGCACTGAGGTTTCCTAGAGGTGCAGACTCCACAACCATGTACTCTCTTCCCTGTCTGGATCCCAGGTCCTTGCCTGCAGGGAAGTTCTTTCCAACGTCTAACCTCTCTCCGGCAGGCTCAGTGTATTTCCTGTAATCCCGTCCCCAGGGAAGACGGAGAACGGCAGTCACCTCCACCCCACCCCCACCACGCCCATGATAACGACTCTGGAAATTTGCAAATTGGAATTCTCTCCTTGGTTTTTCTCCAAGGTGAAAAACTCCGACTCAACTTTTTACTTTTTTTTTTCTTTCTACCACAAAACCATAGAAGAGACTGACTATAAAATGGTAATCTAATCTAAGAGGCCACCCAAAACTGGAATCTCCTGCTCCTGTCCGTACCCCAATACCATGCACCGGCACACAAAGTCCCGACAGCTCAGCCTGAACATTCCAGAGGCCGGGAACTCGGTACTTGCTAAGGCAGCCATTACTGGATAGCACTCTGGTTGTTAGAAAGCTCTTCCTTACGCTATTTCAAGAGGAACCCCCGCCCCTCCTTGCCTGGCAGCCTTCCCACCTCATTGTTGTTGGCAGAGACCAGGTGAAGGTGAAGGGGGTGTCAGTGCCTGGAGCTTTAGCTGGCTCAGCAGCCCCCCCACCCCACCCCCCACCCAGGCTCTCAGCGCCTTCCACTCAGAGCCCAGCGCCGTGGAGGTGGAGGTGTGGCGTGGGGGGGAGGGGGGCGCACGGCTCTGCCCTGCTACTAATCACTTCCAAGTCGGTGACTCAAAAATAGTAACAGTTGTTGGGTTGTGTCTCATTTCCATGTTATCAATTTAATGTGGCCAAGTACAGAAGCAATTCCTTTAGGTCCCTACCTCTTTTTCAGTATTTCCCCCACCTACTCCCCTTTCCCACTACCCTCACTGATTCATTTCCTCAGCCCGCCCCCTCCTCTAGATTCGCAGCCCTAGTTGTCCCAGGAGGAGACACTTCGGGTCTCAGTGGGAGCGGAGCAGGAAGAAAGGCGGGGCCGGCGGGGGCAGCGGCCGCGGGGGTGAGGCCCTGGGCAGCAGCCCCCACCCCGGAGCAGCCTCCGTAGGTCCTGGCGGAAGCGCAAGCCCAAAAAGGCGTAGAGCACCGGGTTGAGGCCGCAACGGGCGAGGGCCAAGCCCCCGGTCACCAGCAGTGCCAGATCCTTGCGCTTGCTGGCAAGACAGCTCCGCTCGCGGGCAGCCAGTAGATCGGCTGTATCCAATAGCAGGGCCAGACTGTAGGGCAGCTGCAGCACCACGAAGGCCGCCACCAAGGCCACCACGACACGCAACGCGCGCCGGCGCTCCGGCCCCCTGGCGGCCAGCAGTGTGCGGGCCAGGAGCGCATAGCAGGCAGCCATGACGCCCAGTGGCAGCGCGAAGCCCAGGACCACCTGCGCCACCGCGCTCGCCCCCTTCACCGTCTGCGTGAGGCCTTCGGGGAAGATGAGACGACAGCGCCTCTGGCCTTCCCGCTGCCCATCCTGGCTGAAAAGGAAAGCAGGCAGCGCCAGGAGCAGCGACAGCAGCCAGACGATGACTGAGACCAAGTGTGCTCGGCCTGGCTTGGAGGGCCTGGGTCCAGCTGGGAGGGCCTGCGTAATAGCCATGTAGCGGTCGGCGCTGATACAGGCCAAGAAGAGGAAGCCGGCGTGGAAGGAGGCCGAGTAGAGGCCCGAGATGGCACGGCAGGTGACACTTCCCAGACTCCAGCCCTGCAGAGCCCCGGCAGCAGCAAAGGGAAGGGTCAGGGCCAGCAGGAGGTCAGCCAGGGCCAACTGGAGCAGATGGGTGGAGGTGGGCGAGCGGGCAGCACGTCGGGCTGCCAGGTGAGTGGCCAGGACCAAGCCATTGCCCGCCAGACCCAGTGTAGCCACCGTCAGGGAGACACTGGGTTGGAAGGCCCGACTGAAGGCCTGGACATCTGCCTTGTAGCAGAGCTCAGGCAACGGCTCAGCCGAATATATCTCCTCTTCATCTCCGGAGTAGGAGTAGGGACCCCATGAGAACTGGAGAGGTCAAAATGAGAAGAGAGATCTTATGAGACATCTTCCCTCCCTGTGCCTTCCCACACATGCTTTCCAAGCTGTGGTATGACCAGGTGCAACAGTTCATAGGGAGAAGACACAAGTTCATCTCCAAACTCTCCTCAGCACACCCTCAACAGGCCTTCCCTTATACCCATCCTGACGGCATCCAGCTTCCTTGGTGATTTTGAACAAGCCACTTGCTTTTCCTGGATCTCAGTTGCCTAATATGTAATGTCAAGATTAGAAATCCTTACCAGCCCACCAGGCAGGGTTGTTTGAAATAAGGATTGTTTGAAATAAGAGGATAATGGATGTGAAGCATCTGTGCTCTTCATAGGCCAAGCGGTTGTATTAATAAATCTTGGAGCTCCAATACCGCTTTCAGCGCCCTCTCCTGGACGAACGCCCACATGTAGGCTTGGCCTCAGACCTGGTCGCCAGGCTCCATGGGGTCTCCTTTCCCTTTTCCCCTCACCACCCCACCTCTACCTCCAGTACAGGTTCAGTGAACAACTCATGATAAGCAGGTCTCCAGAGTTGGGACTGAGGTTTTCGGTTGGGACCTTGGACCTCTACGTTCAGTTTGCCCTTCCCCTCAGTCCCAGTCCTGTCCCCCAACCCCAGCCTCACATCACCAGCCCGTTTATCAGGAGGGCCCCTGGTCCCAAATGGCTTTAGGAATCATGGATGAGAAATAGCATGGCAGAGGCCTGTTGCCAGGTGTGGAATCCCATCCCTTCACCTTCCCCTCCCTCTCTGTAAGCCTTCCCCCCTGCCCCCACTCCCACCTGCTCTGCGGGCTCAGTCCCCATCTCTGGCTACACAGGTTTCTGAGGTATAGCCACTGGGGAGAGAAGTTAAAACTAGTGGGACAGGAAGGAAGGGGCGGGGAGAGGGGCCAAGAGGGAGGTGGGGATTAGGGTCTATAGGCTTTCTTTACCTAACTTTCCCATTCCACCCCCTAAAAACTAATTTCTCTTTACCCTGACAGAAGAAAAAGAATGGGTTTTTGGAATATTTTCATTTGTTAGCTACCTGTATAATCTTGAGTAAGTTTTTTTTCTTTATCTCTGTGAGCCTCAGGTTTTTCATCTGCAAAGAGGAGTAAGGTAAAAATGCTGAATTCACAGGGTTATAAGGGTGCCTGGTACGGATCCTTGGAGCATAATTTGCCTTCAGAAAATGTTAGAATCTTTTTACTTACTCTTCTCACCATCTCCAGTCTTTTTAGATTTTTTCAGGACCTCCCTCCCCCCACCCCTGAGACCACAGTCCCTGCAAGCCTCGGGTTATTCAGGGTATTTCCCGGTGGCTGGAGGCTCCTTACCCCCGCCCTTTCGCAGCAAGGCTGAGGCGCGCGCTTGCGCGGGGTCCGGGAAAGCGGCGCGTGCCAGGAGAGAGGCTGGGGAGGGGGGGAGGTGAGAGGAGAGAGGGTGGAAAGGAGAGGAGAGATCCAACTGCGGAGAACCTGGCACGACAGAGGGGGTGGAGAAGGGTTAGGGGAGAGAGGAAAGAGGGAGGGGTGGGTAAGCAGGAGAGACAGCGATCCGCTGCGAACCCTAGGAAAGCTGAGAGCGCGAGCTGGAATTGGAGCCCTAGCCCGAGCCGGGCACTGGGAGGCGGCCGCCGAGACCCTACAGGATGCATCTCAGGCTCTTCTGCACCATTCTCGCCGCGGTCTCGGGAGCCCAGGGCTGGGGCTACTGTGAGTGCGGGGCTCGGAGGCCGGCAGGGTTGGGCCCGTGAGCCCAAAGCCTGCAGGGCGGGTCCCGCACCGCATTGCGGCTGGGTGGTCGCGGGTCCTTTCCCGGCCGGCGCGCGCTCGCTTGCTTTCATCCTTCCTGCCTCTCCCCCGCGCTCCGCAATGCAGCTCCAAGGCTGGCGCGCGCGCCCCGGACTGGGGCTGGCTGGGATCGGAGCCGAGGATAGCGTCGGCCCCGGCCGGGATTCGGGACTAGGATGCAAGAGGGAGCTGGTGCCTGGGTTTGAGGGCTGGGGATAAGAGTGTTACTGGTGACCGGGGCTAGGGTTAAGGTTTTACTAGGGGCTGTGGCTGAGCTTGGAACTGGCCCAGGGGCTAGAGTTTGGGGCTGGGTTCCAAGCAAGAGTTGGTGCCCCGGATTGACGCTGAGATTGGTGCTGGTGATGGTGCGAAGAGTGGCTGGGGTTGGAACCAAGGCCTGGATTTGGGGTTGGTGCTGGTTTGGGGGTCCTGATGAGTGGGACTGATGATGCTCAAGCAGGGGCTGGATTGGTGTCTTGGGCTGACTCAGATTCCAACAGATGCTGAGGTTTGGGATTGTGTTTGGGGGAGTACTGAGCCCCGTTGGTACCAGGGCAGGAGCATGGCTAGGGAAGTTCTGGCCTAGAGGTTCTCCCAGAAGGAGAAATCAGCCTTCCTCGAGTGTGTAGCTGTTGCTGCAACCCGGGTTGAGAAGATGGCTTAAGTTAGGGCTGGGTCGGCCTCTAGGGGACCAAAAAGGAGGAGCTCCAATTGCTCTGCGTGCCAGGCATTTGGGAAGACCTGGGAGGGGCCGCCGTGATTAACATGTTCGTTCCCCCAACCCAGACGGCTGCGATGAGGAGCTGGTCGGGCCCCTGTACCTACGCTCCCTGGGCGCCTCTTCTTACTATGGGCTCTTCACTGCGCCGCGCTTTGCCCGGCTGCACGGTGAGCGCGCGGCGTCCCATGGTGGGTTGGGGCGACTTTGGAGGGCTGTTGTACAAGGGGAGCCAGTGGTGAAAGCCTTTGCCCCTTCTATAGGCATAAGCGGATGGTCTCCGCGAATTGGGGACCCGAATCCGTGGCTCCAGATCGACTTAATGAAGAAGCACCGGATCCGGGCCGTGGCCACGCAGGGCTCCTTTAACTCGTGGGACTGGGTCACACGTTACATGTTACTCTATGGTGACCGAGTGGACAGCTGGACGCCGTTCTACCAGCAAGGGCACAACGCGGTACTCTAGGTCCCTGCGTACACACTTGGGGGAACCTCCTCAGCTCTGGGACCTGGGCTGGGCCCTAGCTTGTGGGGAAGGGGAGGAGGTGGCGGTGAGGCCGCAGATGAGAAGCAGTGACTTACACTCCTGGGACTCAGTCTAGAGGGACTGTCAGCTCACTATGTGTTCAAGACACTCCCGGATGGTGACAGGGTTTAACATACTTCAGGGTAAAATCTAGGAGAGCTTCTTGAAAGAGGTGACACCAGAATTGGGTCTTAAGGAAATAATAGGATGTTGGAAGAGGACACTCTAGGCTAGAGAAACTTAACTGTGTTTGCATAAAGCCATGAAGGCAGGGGAGATCAAAGTGTATTTTGCTTTCCGGAAGGAGAGATTGGCTGGCTGTGACAACTGTGGACTGGGAAGCTGTGGGGAAACAAACAGAGGGTGGGGGGACCTGGTCACTCCTCTTCCCTTCCCCCTCAGACCTTCTTCGGCAACATGAATGAGTCGGCAGTGGTGCGCCACGACTTACACTACCACTTCACGGCCCGCTACATCCGCATCGTGCCCTTGGCTTGGAACCCGCGCGGCAAGATTGGCCTGAGGCTCGGCCTCTACGGCTGCCCTTACAGTAAGAGTGCGGAGGTCGTGGTGGGGTCCCGGGAGACAAGTCTCCCGGGTCCCCGGCCCACCTAAGGTCGTTCGCGCAGAGTCCGACGTGCTCTATTTCGACGGCGATGATGCCATCTCGTACCGCTTCCCGCGAGGGGTCAGCCGGAGCCTGTGGGACGTATTCGCCTTCAGCTTCAAGACCGAAGAGAAGGATGGGCTCCTGCTGCATGCCGAGGGCGCCCAGGGCGACTATGTGACACTCGAGCTGCAGGGCGCGCACTTGCTGCTGCACATGAGCCTGGGTGAGCTCAGCGACTTGGACTGCCACCCCCAGGGCGCTCCTGCCGCACCCCTTGCTTCACCTCTTCCGCGAAGCCGCGCCCACTCCTGACGTTTCCCCTCCTAACTGGATAAATCCGCCTTATTCGTGTAGAATTTGGTGCTAACAAAACACAGGACTCCGAGTCAGGAGAATTGGATTCCAGTCTCAGCTCTACCACCTACCAGCGGTGTGACCTTGGACAAGGCACTTCCCCAGTTCCAGTTTCCTCATTGTAAAATCATTACACACACACACACACACACAGAGTTATAATTCTGTATCTCATTAGCTTTTCATAACATCCACATTATGAGGTATCTGTGCCCCTATCAGAGAGGTTAAATGACTTACCTAAATCATATCCTCACCAATGAACACTGATCTATCCCAAGCTCCGGGTGGTCCAATTTCTATATGTCCACTCTCCCTGGCTGCTTCTGGCCCTGCTTTGCCTGGGAGCTAGGGCTCCCTGGGGTTCTCCAGGTTGGAGGTCTGACTCTGCACTTCCCCACCCTCAGGCAGCAGCCCCATCCAGCCAAGACCTGGTCATACGACGGTGAGCGCTGGCGGTGTCCTGAACGATCAGCACTGGCATTACGTGCGTGTGGACCGATTTGGCCGCCATGCAAATCTCACCTTGGACGGCTATGTGCAGCGTTTCATTCTCAATGGTGACTTTGAGAGACTGAACCTGGACAACGAGGTGAGCTGAGTGGGGGAGGCGTCATTTGATTGGGTGGGGTGCCGGGTGGGCCGGTAAGCGACAGCACTTCTTTCCAGCAGAAGTAAGACCTTGCTTTCTGGTTCCTGAATATCCTAGCAGCTCGTGGCTCCCAGAAAGGCCTGGGTTTTTGTTGTTGCTGTTGGCATGCAGATTCCCAGGCGCCACCCCAGAACTACTGAGATGGGGTCTGGAAATCTGGATTTTGGGGGATCCGGCAAGATGAGAAAATTGCCCCCCTTGGGATTGCCCAACTCTGTTGGAGTTGGTAAAGACCCTGGCTGGGATCTGCAGATAAAGAATTCCAGAAAGGTTTACCCAAGGGCATGCAGCCAACTTGTAGTGAATTCGGGACTAGAACCCATTGGGAGGCCCAGAGAGCTCCAGCTTTAATACCGATACTGAGAAATGTGTTTCAAGTCTATTATAAAGCTGTATGGTGGGGAGGGCAAGAAAGGTGCCCGCGCTCCCGCACCTGGGGAACCTCACTCCCCACACTGCCCGCAGATGTTCATCGGGGGTCTGGTGGGCGCCGCACAGAAGAACCTCGCCTATCGGCATAATTTCCGTGGATGCATAGAAAATGTAATCTTCAACCGAGTCAACATCGCGGACCTGGCTGTGCGGCGCCATTCGCGGATCACCTTCGAGGCCAGTGGGCAGGGGATCTGGGAGGACGGGAATCAAAGTACCTGGAAAAGCAAAGAGGTGGAGCGGAAAGAGATTTTGGGAATCAGATAAAAGTAGAGGACCTCTCTTTCCCCAGCCAGGTGCTCAAGTGGGGGGCATCAGGGACTCAGGTGGTGCAAATGCCACCCCTCTAACTCCAAGTTAAGAAGCTGTGATCTGGTCCAACCACCGCCTCAATTAATAGATGAGGAAAATAAGGTGCAGAGGCCAGGAGTGGCTTGGCCAGGGGGCACGCAGTGGCTCAGCGGCTTAGTAGGGACTTGAACCCAGAGCTGTTTTGGTGTGCTCCTCCCTACCCCAGTTCAGGAGCGCGTCATTCAGTGCTTCTGGACGCTGGAAGGAAGGGAAGGAGGTGGTCTCCCTGGAGCCCGTGCAGATCAGTGATAGCGAGCAAGCCGGAGACCCCCTTCACAGCCGGACGTTTCTAGAGGGTGGGAACGGTCAGGGTTGGAGGTCTTACCCCCACGGCCCCACACCGAAGGAGTGCCTTGACGAAGATCTTAGACGTATGAAAATGGGATTTCCAGCAGAGGCGGGACGGGACATGGCCCGCGGGTACTGACGGAGCCTCACTTTCGCTCCCAGGGTAAGGTGGCCTTCCGCTGCCTGGACCCGGTTCCTCACCCTGTCAACTTCGGAGGTCCTCACAACTTCGTGCAAGTGCCTGGCTTCCCGCGCCGCGGCCGCCTTGCAGTCTCCTTTCGCTTCCGCACCTGGGACCTCACGGGACTGTTACTTTACTCCAGCCTCGGGGACGGGCTGGGCCACGTGGAGCTGATGCTCAGTGAAGGGCAGGTCAACGTGTCCGTTGCGCAGCCTGGCCGAAAGAAGCTTCAGTTCGCCGCTGGTGAGGGGTGGAGGTGGTAGGGAGGCACCAGGAGGCCAGAGAAGGGCAGAGGAGAGCTGGGGAGGTTGTAGGCCGGGACTGAGGCCTTTGCATACTGGAGAGGGGTGAGGGAGTGAAGGGAGCACAGCAGGAGGTCCCAGGGCTCTGGGAAAATGTGGCAGTGGATGGAGGCCGCTGGGGCTGGGGGCAGATCTGAGGAGCTAAGGGCGCTGGGAGAAGCAGGAAGGTGGAGAGCTCTGATATTCTCCAGTTCCAGGGGGTCTCTGGAGCTGTTTGTTATTCATTTATGACTTTGCAGGCAGTATCAGCTGCTGGGGTTATGGATAGTGAAGAGACACATTCAGAGATATTACCACTGAGTGTGATCATTGCAACAATGGGGGGCACATAGGCTGCTGTTGGGACACAGAGTGGGGGGTGCTGCTTCCCCACGGAAGACATGTTTCTCCTAGAGTGTGTTGCTTTCCCCACCCACAGCATCCTCCTTTCCTGTCCAGGGTACCGCCTAAATGATGGCTTTTGGCACGAGGTGGATTTTGTGGCACAGGAAAACCATGCAGTCATCAGCATTGATGATGTGGAGGGGGCAGAGGTCAGGGTCTCATACCCACTGCTGATCCGTACAGGGACCTCATACTTCTTTGGGGGTAAGTGGAAGCCAACCTGACCAGACCTGTCTCTGGGTGATAGGCCCCACCTAAGTCCACCCAGATGGGGCTACATGGACAGCTTTGTAGGGATAATCCCTCTGGGACCTTGGGGACTGGAAGGTCACTGCCATTGTCTATTGGCCCTCTTCCTTCCTTCATGTCTTGCTCTCCCTTGGCATCTCCCTGGGGGAGGGTCTTCAGGGTCTCCCCTAGGGAGGGCCTCACAGGGGTGGTTGCTCCAGGTTGTCCCAAGCCAGCCAGTCGATGGGGCTGCCACTCCAACCAGACGGCATTCCATGGCTGCATGGAGCTGCTCAAGGTGGATGGTCAACTGGTCAACCTGACTCTGGTGGAGGGCCGGCGGCTTGGATACTATGCTGAGGTCCTCTTTGACACATGTGGCATCACTGATAGGTATCCAGAAGCCCCTCTCCCTACAAGAGGTGAACCCCTCCAAAGCCCTCTTCCATGGTCTCCCAATGGGAGTGGCCTTTCTCAATAATCTCCCTTCTGGTTCCAGCTCCTTGACATCTCATCTCCTATTTCTTCCCTTAAAGTGACACATGCTCAGATTGGAAATGAAGCATCTATTTTTTTGGTCCTAAAGCGTTTTCTTTGGAGGGAGGTATAAGGCATTCTTTGTTCTTTTGGGAAAGGGAAATAGTAGTACTTGAGCCCCGAGGCCTGCCTAATGCCCCAGCATTTAGGCTCATACCTGGCTAGTTAGGTGAGGTGTATCTCACTGGATTCTGGCGCTCTCAGGAGCTGGGAGTGGTGCCTGTAGGGTCAGACCCCACTCTCAAGCTCTCAATAAGGGTCCTTCCCTTGGTACTGACCCCCTTCCCTAGGTGCAGCCCTAACATGTGTGAGCATGACGGTCGCTGTTACCAGTCTTGGGATGACTTCATCTGCTATTGCGAACTGACAGGTTACAAGGGGGAGACCTGCCACCAACGTAAGCTGGGATATGGGGGAAACAGGGGGGAGGCCAGGAGGTTGCTGGGGATCATGAGGCTGCTAGAGATGGTGGGGCTCACCCTCCTAGACCTCTGATGCCATAATTGCCTTTTCCCCACCCCACCACCTACCAGCTTTATATAAGGAATCCTGTGAGGCTTATCGACTCAGTGGGAAAACTTCTGGGAACTTCACCATTGATCCTGATGGCAGTGGCCCCCTGAAGCCATTCGTAGTGTACTGTGATATTCGAGGTAAGTGGTTCAGATGGCGTGAAGGCGTGGGGGAAACAGGGAAGGACTGAAGGGTGGACAGGGGCCAGTAAGATTAAACTGTGCTGGGGGTAAAGGAGGTCAGAGGGGAAAGGGAACACTCAGGAATTTGTAATCTAGCCTTGCAGATAAACTCCAGCTTCCTGATCCATTCCAGCTGCTTCATCTCCAGCCTACAATGTTGAGGGCCCAGAGCTGGGCTGGAATGGAGCTGCGGGCCACATTTACTGGCTCTCAGTTGTGGTACTGGTGGTGGAGGTGGGCAGGTTGGTGGGTAAAGAATGCCCATTTCCAGCCAAAGCTTTATCTCTTCCCCTCCCCCAGAGAACAGGGCATGGACAGTTGTGCGGCATGACAGGCTGTGGACAACTCGGGTGACAGGTTCTAGCATGGAACGTCCATTCCTGGGGGCTGTCCAGTACTGGAATGCATCCTGGGAGGAAGTCAGTGCCCTGGCCAATGCTTCACAGCACTGTGAACAGTGGATCGAGTTCTCCTGCTACAATTCCCGGCTGCTCAACACTGCAGGTTGGGGCTGGGATGGGGGAGGGGGAGGTGGAGAACTGGAGGAGAGACTGTGGGGGGCCTGGGAGAAGGAAACCAGATGGTTCAACTGGAGCCCTGGGCTAGAAGATTCAAGCAAGGGTCTGGGCTGCTTAGAAGAGTGAGGGGGGAGCCCAGAGGCTAAAGGAGGGACAGGACCTGGAAACTGCCACACCTCTTCCCCAGGAGGCTACCCCTACAGCTTCTGGATTGGCCGAAATGAGGAGCAGCATTTCTACTGGGGAGGCTCGCAGCCTGGGATCCAGCGCTGTGCCTGTGGTCTGGACCGGAGTTGCGTGGACCCTGCTCTGCACTGTAACTGTGATGCCGACCAGCCCCAGTGGTGAGGGGGGCAAAGGGACAGGGCTTTCAGGATTCCGGGGCAGGTGAGCAGCAGAGGCTGAACCACGGCATCTTGTTCCCACAGGAGAACCGACAAGGGACTACTGACCTTTGTAGACCATTTGCCTGTCACTCAGGTGGTGGTGGGGGATACGAACCGCTCCACTTCTGAGGCCCAGTTCTTCCTGAGGCCTCTGCGCTGCTATGGCGATCGTGAGTGGCAGACCCCTTCTATGTGCCCTCCAAGTTTCCAAAATCTAGGCCACCTGACCCACTGGGTGCCTCTAGGACACACTGCCAGACACCCCAGGTCCTGCTGTGATATGACCCCCAACCGTGTTGTTCTTCCACACCTTAATCTCTTTCATTACACTCCTTGGTCTCCTGTTGGTTACCCTGAGCTGTCCCCTCTGCCCTACCTTCCCCCACCCCATCTGAGGCTCCTTACTCTCCCACCCTCCAACCTCCCTGACAAGGCCTTCCTCCATCTGGTTTTGTAGGAAATTCTTGGAACACCATCTCCTTCCACACTGGGACTACATTGCGCTTTCCTCCAATCCGTGCCAACTACAGCCTTGATGTCTCCTTCTACTTCAGGACGTCAGCTCCCTCAGGAGTCTTCCTAGAGAATATGGGGGGCTCTTACTTCCAGTGCTGCCGACCTTATGTGCGGGTGGAACTAAACAGTAAGCAGGCACACTGGGGGGACATGGGATAGATGACGATCTCTGGGGAGAGATGTGGTAGGTGGAGGCTGGGGCAAGAGGCAAGGGCAGATGCCCTTTTGAGAGGCAGTATGGAGAGGGCTTCTGATGACCCTGGCTTCTAGACCCAGCTCTGTCTTGATAGCTGGCTTTGTGGCCTAGGGCACCTGGCTCGCCTCTCTAGGCCTTAGGCCCCTTGCTTGTGAATAAGGAAGCTGGACTCCTGCAGTGTCTCCTGACTAGCTATGCTTCTAACCTAAGATGTGGGGCTGGGAAGCTGGCTCCAGGAATCTGCAAATTTGGGAGAGACCAGGGGTATGAGATTTTAAGCAGTTTATGGGTTTTGTCCCAGGCTGTAGACAAATTGGGGGGACATTTAAAATGTTCCAAAGAGTGAAGGAGACAGGTTGTATTGTGTGAGGAATCTGTGAGGGATCTTGGAGGTCTGAGTCCTCTCCCCCCAACCCCCACATTGTCCAGCATCCCGGGACGTGGTTTTCGCCTTCGATGTGGGGAATGGAGATGAGAACCTGACAGTCCACTCAGATGACTATGAGTTCAATGATGACGAGTGGCACCTGGTCCGGGCTGAAATCAACGTGAAGCAGGCCCGGCTCCGCGTGGATCACCGGCCCTGGGTGCTGCGGCCGATGCCCCTGCAGACCTACATCTGGCTGGAGTACGACCAACCCCTCTATGTTGGTGAGCAGCAACTTCAGAGGCAGGTCTGAAGCCTCCTTCACCTTTCCACCCTCCCATGGCCATTCTCCTTGTATCCAGGAGCCCCACAGCTGAGGTCCCAATCCCCTCTGCCTCAGGGTGAGCCAAAGGCCCACCTTTCGTCTCCAGTCCCTGGTTCTAATTCATTCTTCTAGCCCCCTGGGCTCCTCTCAACCCCAATACTTACCTCTGGCTCTTCCTCTACACCTGTTTCTTGACCTACCCACCATACCCAGGATCTGCAGAGCTTAAGAGGCGCCCCTTTGTGGGCTGCTTGAGGGCTATGCGTCTGAATGGAGTGACTCTGAACCTGGAAGGCCGTGCCAATGCCTCTGAGGGTACCTCACCCAACTGCACAGGCCACTGCTCCCACCCCCGGTTCCCCTGTTTCCATGGAGGCCGCTGCGTGGAGCGCTACAGCTACTACACATGTGACTGTGACCTCACGGCCTTTGATGGGCCATATTGCAACCACGGTCAGTGCTGCTGGTTATGGGAGGACAGGGAGCCATAGGGTGTAATGGGATGCAGGGAGGGCAGAGAAGGAAGGAGGGTGTAAAGTCAGCACCCGGGAAAACTGGAGTTGTCCTTGGCTTCCTGGGCTCTGAGCTGGGGCCGTCAGGCAGCTGAAGATGCTGGGTGACTCCAAAGGCATCAAGTGGGGCAAGGAAGGGGTGGTACAGCTAGCTGGTAGTAAAAGAACTCAAAAGCAACAAGCAAGTAACTTCCCCATCTTCCCACTATCACCAAGGTAACACAGAATACCCCTCTTGCAAGCACAGCCACCTCAGGCTGCATGATGCCCTCCTATGCCATTTCCTATTTGACAATTGGTGCACTCCTAAAACATGTCTGCCACCTGGTTCTTGGTTAAGGAGAGCCTTGTTATTCACCACAGCAAGATCTCTGCACATATGTCCAGACTGCATCCTCCTTAAGGCTGGTCTAGGAGGATGCCTGAGCAGGTAGGTTACTGATGGAAGTCTGGTGGAGTAGGGGAGATACAGGGACTTAGGGACCAACAGAAGACCTCTGGTCTAGGTTTGGAAGTGTGAGTAGTGGTGAGTGTACTGGTGGGGTCATGATATCTTGATTCCAGTCTTGGCTCTCCACTTACTGTGTATCCTTAAGCAAGTCCCTACCCATCTCTAAGCCTCAGTTTCCCCACCTGTAAAATGCAGGGGATGGATTAGATGATCTTTTACCTTTCTCATGGTTTTAAGATTCCATCCCATGACTAAAAATGAAAGGTGTGTTGTGGTGGTGGCAGAAACTGAGGGCAAGTCCCGGGAGTGTGTGTGGATGACATGTACAATGTCTGAATATGGGAGCGGAAGCCCTGACCTCACTACCTCTGCGTTCAGACATTGGCGGTTTCTTTGAGGCCGGCACCTGGATGCGCTATAACCTGCAGTCAGCGCTGCGCTCGGCAGCCCGGGAGTTCTCTCACATGCTAAGCCGGCCGCTGCCAGGCTACGAACCGGGCTACATCCCTGGCTACGACACTCCTGGCTACGTGCCCGGCTACCACGGTCCTGGGTACCGTCTGCCCGACTACCCACAGCCTGGCCGGCCTGTGCCAGGTTACCGGGGACCTGTTTACAATGTTACCGGAGAAGAGGTGTCCTTCAGCTTCAGCACGCACTCCGCCCCCGCCGTCCTGCTCTACGTTAGCTCCTTTGTGCGTGACTACATGGCCGTGCTCATCAAGGAAGATGGTAAGCTCTCAACAGGCTCTCCCCCTCAACTCCAGCTTCCTCCAGGCCATCTTTCATTCTCAACTATTGATCCACTAATATAAGGCCCCAAGTGCTCTTAGAAGATGGGGACTGTGAGAACTAAAAGGAGACTCCCTCTTTCTCCTCCCTGCCTCACAGGGACCCTGCAGCTGCGATATCAGCTGGGCACCAGTCCCTATGTGTACCAACTGACCACCCGACCAGTTACTGACGGCCAACCCCACAGTGTCAATATCACCAGGGTCTACCGCAGCCTCTTCATCCAGGTGTGTGTAGAGGGAGGTGGACCAGTTCACATCATCACCTCATGATCTGGGTTGTGTCACCCGGGAAAATGTCAAATAGTTAGCATTTGTAGAGCATATTCCAATTTACAGAGGATTTTCACGTGTATTACCTCGTGTGACTCACAACAGGTCTGTGAGGCAGTACGGGCAAGCAGGTCTTATTATCTCTGTTTTACAAATGAGTAAATGGGCTCAGAAAGAAAACTGGTTTTCCCAAAGTCGAACCACTAGGAAGCTGCAAGAAGAGGGTTCAAAACCAGGTTGTTGGGTTTTTAATGCCAAAACCTACATCTGGGTCCAGGGGCTGCCCGCCCAGGACTGAGTTAGGACTCACCACCAGTTTGGACAGAGCTCCGAGTTCCTGCATGGTCTTGGCTGCGTCTGCCTCTGGTTCTACCCCCCTCAGCTCCTCTCCTCTCCTCTCCCTGCCTCAGGTGGACTACTTCCCACTGACAGAACAGAAGTTCTCACTGTTGGTGGACAGCCAGCTGGACTCACCCAAGGCCTTGTACCTAGGGCGTGTTATGGGTAAGCTGTGGGTGAGAATGCATTTTGGGTAAGAAGTGTGGGTGAAGTCCCTGGAGCCCAGAGAGTGAAGGAACTGGGAACGGCAGTGAAGGTGGCGATAAGGATGAGTAGGAAACCTATGGATGGTGAGAGGGGGCATGGGTATGGGTGGTCCAAGCCCCTTTCTTTCTGGACCTCCTCTCCCTCAGAGACAGGAGTAATTGACCCGGAGATCCAGCGCTACAACACACCAGGTTTCTTGGGCTGCCTGTCCGGTGTTCGATTCAACAATGTGGCTCCCCTCAAGACCCACTTCCGAACCCCTCGACCCATGACCGCTGAGCTAGCTGAGGCCCTTCGAATTCAGGGAGAACTGTCTGAATCTAACTGTGGAGCCATGCCACGTCTTTTCTCAGAGGTGCCACCTGAGCTGGATCCCTGGTATCTGCCCCCAGGTACATCCTCGGGACACAGAAGAGGGAGGGGAGGGGAGGGACAGCAGGGAAGGAAAATGGTTCTTAACATGGTGGAGGCTTCTCCTAACAAATGCTTTCTCCTCTTCAGACTTCCCATACTACCATGACGACGGATGGGTTGCCATACTTTTAGGCTGTGAGTAGTGTGATCACTATCCGGACCTCCAAATTCTGCCCTCTGTCAGCATTCTTTCTCTCCCTGCCCTGTATCCTGCGGGCCGAGGGGTGGTGAAGGCACTAGGTGCATGTGCTGCAGAGAAGGATGAGCTAGGCTATGCCGAAGGTAGTACATAATTGGGCTGGAGATTTTTAAATGTTTGAGGATGCTAGACACTTTTAATTGAAAGATTAAAATGGGGCTATGGCTAAGGAATGAGGAAATTGGGGTACAGTAACATCTAGAGCAGTGGTTCTCAACCTGTGGGTCGCGACCCCTTTGGGGATCGAACGACCCTTTCACAGGGGTCGCCTAAGACCATCGGAAAACAAAAAGGTATTTACATTACGATTCATAACAGTAGCAAAATTACAGTTATGGAGTAGCAACGAAAATAATTTTATGGTTGGGGGTCACCACAACATGAGGAACTGTATTAAGGGGTCGCGGCATTAGGAAGGTTGCGAACCGCTGATCTAGAGCGATGTGAAACTGGGGTAACTATCAGGGATGTAGAAAGAGAATATTAGAAATAGAAGAGAGCAGGGGATAAGCCAGAAAGTCAGACCTACCAGACACTTAGGAATAAAGGGATGTGGTCATAGAGCAGACACTGTTGTACACACATGCTTTTGGCCAAAAGCATACATGTGCGTATGTGTATCAGTGAAAACCCAAAGATTTGCCCTGAGTTGTTCCTTTTTTCCCTTTCAGTTTTGGTGGCCTTCTTGCTGCTGGGGCTGGTGGGAATGTTGGTGCTCTTCTATCTGCAGAATCATCGCTACAAGGGTTCCTACCACACCAATGAGCCCAAGGCCACCCACGATTACCATCCTGGCAGCAAACCTCCCCTACCAACTTCAGGCACTGCCCAGGCCCCGGCCCCTACACCAGCTCCCACCCAAGTTCCAGCCACAACCCCAACCCCAGCCCCAGCCCCTGGTCCCCAAAACCTACCCCAGATACTGGAGGAGACCAGGTCTGAATGAATTAGGAGAAGGGCTTCAGGGATCAAGTCCATTTCCTCTGAACCCCCCAGTACCTGCCTCTACCCCACCCTGTCAGGGACATTTGGCTCCTCTTAGCTGGTTCTGCTCATCCAGAAGACTCCCCTCCTGCCACGTTAGGTGGGCAGAGCTACAGATGGGACCAAGGGCGTGGCCGAGCCTCACTGCCTAAACCAATGCCCTGCCCATTTCCGTTCCCCAGACTCCAGGTTGTTTGCCTGCCCCAAAGGATAAGCCTCATGGGGTTGCGACAGGCCTTTCCTGACATCCCTGTCCCAGCTGCTGCCAGGGATTAATAGAGTGCAGGGGCGATTAACTGCCTCCCTTCAAACATTCAATCTCAGCAGGGACAGATGTGTGGGATTGCAGGGATGCACAGGGTATGGGGGGAGAAGGCTGCTAAATCATACCCCCCAGTCTCCCCCCTGCCCTGCAGAATGTCTTCCATCTGCTTCCACTCAGTTGGGGGTTAGGGAGGACTTCATTGCTGTCCCCCACCCTCTTTTTTTTTTTTTTTTTACAGAGACTGAAGGCCTCAGTTTAGCACTTTAGTACCTCCGCTGCTTCACATGCTTTAGCCAAAGCCATAAAAAACTTGCAACATAGAGAAAAAATAATGCAGACACATTGACTAGCCAGCCCTCTATTCTTCCTCCCTCTTCCAAGATATGCAACAAACAGCCTTGGTGCCTGTCCAGAGGCTTGGCCCCCTCTCCAGTGCATGAGGAGCCCTCTTCCCCCCGCTCAGAGATGCTGCTTCATTTGCCCAGGAGGTCATATTCTTTATATATGTTTTTTGTTGCAAAGTCTCTCTAGAGAAATTCTATATAATTACTCTAATTTTTAAATTATCAGTTTATATATAAAAGAAAAAAAATCAATCGACTGTCCTGTGCTGTGCCCACGGTCTGTAGTTTGCTTCTCCTGTGTTGGAAGTCCAAGGAGGTCTGCTGGTCACTCACCCAGCCTGATCCAGCCTCCACCGTGAAGCTGTGCTCTGACTCGGAGCCGTTCTAATAAAGCAGAGTGGCAGAGCCCCAATCTGTGTGTGGTAGCTGGTGTCATGGTTAGGGGTAAGGGGGATGGTTTTAAGGGAGCTAAGCTGAAGGCTCAGGGATTTCTACAGGGAGGCCTCAGAATTCTTGCATCACCCACCAGAAGCCTGACTGGTTCGTGCCAACCCCTTAGACCCCAGCCCCAGATCTCAGTGGACAAGCGGGAATCTGAATGCTAAAGCTTCAGCTCATGCTGCCCCTGTACCACCATCGCTGGGTCCTTCCAGCTCCACAGCACACGGTACAAAACTTGCCAAAATGGATTCTGCCACTTTATTCAGATAAGAGGTCACAAGCCACAGGACTTTTAAAGTGCGTGAAATTCACTGGCAATAAAGCCGCACATATACCAGCCTCCCCCACCCCCAGCCCCCACCACCTTGCTCCATTCATCATTGCATGTCTGGTGGGAGGGATTGAGACCCGTCATTAAAGGTGGGGGACAGCAGGGAAAAAGGATGGGAATGCTGGAGGAACAGGAGTATTAGTGGTCTGAAACGGGGGAAGGAGGGGATCGACCACAGTGAGTCTGCACACTGAGGGAAGGGAGGGATCAGTCTAGCCTCTCCAAGGCTGGATGTAATTTTTCCCCACCGATTCCTCGTGGCCAGCCCCTGGCATTTCAGACAGACCTAACTCCTCCTCCTCCATCCGTCTCTAGTTTTTCCCTATAATTTATGAGTAATTCAGAGCCCACAGTCCAGCTGGAGGGTGTCCCCAATGCACAATGAATACAAATCACAGTAGATGTATGTTTCAGAATCATGGCGGGGGCTGGCCCAAACAGGTGGGAAGAAGCTTCTGTCAGGCGCTGGCTGGGCATGTGCTCTGTGCTAAGTGCATGTGCCCACAAGTGTGGTGAATGAGTATGTGAGTGTGTGAGAGAGTGTGAGTGTGTGTGTGTGTGTGTGTGTGTGCATGCATGTCCCACAAAAATCCCTGGGAAGCTGCTTGGCCAGAGGGAACCCCACTCCTTGCTTCAGGGGATGGCCAGTGGGGTTGGAGAAAGGGAGTGGTCAGCATAGGCTGGGAAAAAGAGTCTCTGATTCCCCAGAGAGAAGGGAGAAGCCTGCTCCCTAATACTCCCTCGGCCAGCTTGTACCTGCCCATGTCCTTTTACCCAGCACAATGCTCCTTATTCCCTGCCAGCTCAGCACACAAGCCACAGACGCAGGAAAGCTCTTTGGCCCCATTCTCACTCAATTCTTCTGTGTCAAGGCAGCTAGCCTCTCCTGCCTCCACCATAAGATGAGACAGAACTGGAGGAGAATCTTCCACCCCTCTCCTTCCTCCTCCTTCAGGAATGGGATTTGGGCAAGGACCCCAGAGACCTTAACTCTAACTCCACCTCAATTTAGAGACCTTCTAAAAGAAATAAAGTGCTTTGCTCTGCATGAATCCCAGAGAGAATGGCATCATGGATTGGCACAGGTAGTCTTCTCGACACTTCAAATATCCTCTGCCAGTCTGCAGTGCACATGTGATGCCATCCTAAACACGTGCAATTTGGGAGCCCCTTACTACCCACTATCCAAACACATACTGTCAACTCACCCTTTCCAACAGCAGGTGCTACAGACAGGAAAGTAAATCACACCAACAACCTTCTCCCTCTCTAGCCCAAGTCTGCGTCCATCTACCCAGAAGAGATAAGTAACAGTGGCCTTGTGGGCCTGGCCTCTAAGGAGAATGAAAGGCCTGAAAACAAGTACAGATCCAGGGAACCAGAGCGCTCACACCCAGCCCGGCACACCCCCCATGCTTCTTCGGTAGCAGCATAATGCCTGCCTGCAACTGCTAAGCTAGAACTTTGGATGGAGCTAACAGGGCACTGGCACTTGCTCCCAGGCATCTGAAAATGTATCCCTCTCCAGAATATACAGAGGTTTCTCAAAGCCTGCTGGGCTCCAAGCTTAGCAGTTTAATTACTGTCATCAGGCTGGTACTTGCTCTCTGTCCATGGAAGGATGGCACTTAAGCTTTCCTTCTCCCAACACTGAGTATCTATACGTAGGACCCACTCTTTAAGTTTAAACCCTGCCAGAAGGGAAGAGGTAGTAAGGTAACCCCTCTCCCATGTGAATTCAGTCTGTGCTGCCCACCAGGCTCACCTTTAACCCAGGTTACTCATAAGCTCCAGGTACTAGACTTAGCCTGTCCTCTCCAGGTCTGAGGACCACAGAGAGATATGCTCGCAACACAATTACTTAGGGACCCTTGATTTGGAAAGTTAGAATTACAGGCTAATGCTTGTTAGAAACTGCCCAAGTTGATTACACCACAGCCTGGGTGACAAGAAATCAAGCATATGTCACCCACCCCCAGCCTGTGCGCTCTTCCTCTGAGGCCTGAGATGCAGTCTCCAACTTCTGCAATGCTCTCTCCTGGGAGCCCAAGCCCTAGCTGCCTCTGTCTCCCCTCTCACTGAGACAGTTTTGTTCCCCCTGGACACAGCTGTGGCCTCACTACAGAGGGAGTGGGTGGGGGTTTCTTGGTGTGGGAGACACAGAGTGCAGGAAACTCGAGCAGCAGTGGTGTGTGCACGAAAGCAAAGACAGTGCCGCTACCATAAGCGCTGGCGTGGGGCCCAGGAGGGCTAAAGGACATCAGTCTCCCTCTCGATCCCCACGTACTTGAGGGCATCAGCTTGGCTGTACCTGTCCCGGAGCAGGAGGAGGAACCAGGTTACAATACAGGCTTCTGTGATTAAGAAGATAGAGTCTCCTCCCGTTTCACTTCCCCTCCCACTTCCTAGCGGCGGTTTACCATGTGTCGTTTGGAGGCAGGGCACCAGAGATCAGAACAAAGAAAACTCCCTGACCACCGTGACACCCTCTCTTTCATCTCTATCACCCACCTCAAGCCCCCAAATCAATTCCAACAGCCACCCTTTCCACCTCTAGGGCCACTTCCCTAGAACCATTCCTGGCTGCCTTACCTGTAATCAAAGAAGAGCTCTTCGCCAGCCTGAATTGCCCTCTTGGCAAAGATCCCAATCCGATGATCCCCGTTCACCATGACCACTGCAAACAGGACAAACCCAGGGCTAGGCTCCTAGTCAACCCCAAGGCAACAACCAGTAGGGATGCTGAGCTGATTGCCTCCACATTCCCAGTGAAGACAGAAATGAAGCAGAATTAGAAAGTAGTCAATGAAGGTAGTTGCCTCTACGCTTTTAGATCTGCTTTTCTGATCTCATTAAAGATACTTTAAAAGTATCTTTAAAGATACTTTTAAAGAAGTATCTTTAAAAGACTCATGTTTGTGGGGAAAACGTTTATAATGTATTCAGTGAAAAAAGAAGATTATAAAACAGAGAGAGAGGGGCTCAAAACGATACCAGACATTAATCATAATTATCTTTGGACAAAAAATAACTCAACTATAAAAAAGTTGAATAAGGGATAGAGATCATAGTAAATGAAGCTCCCATTCTCAGGTCACTGGGCACTCACTCACCTTTGGCATAACAGTTGGGGTTCACTGAATGGTTTGCAAATCGAATTTTGTTTCCTTTCCGGGTAGCATCCACTACAAAATCTGTAAACCAAGGAAGACCATGAATGAGCTCACCAGGCAACTCCATAGCTTCTTGAGCCTGAGTTTAAAATCAATCAAATGGTAACAGAAACACGAGAATCCAGCGGGAATTTTGAACTCCAGTGAACTATCAGGAGCGGGAAAGCAGGCCGTATAAGAAGGCAGATTCCTGAGGGAGCACTCCTTTTGGGTCCCCCCTTTTTGTTGGAATCATGGATCTCCTCTTTCTATCTACTGGGTAGAAAGATCTTCTGAGGTCTAAGTGCTCAGTGCTCTGATTACAAACACAACCTGGAAATGGATGTTTTCCCAAAGCAAGTGAACTGTGGCTCATGGTGTCTCTGAATTCAATCTCACCACCTTGCTCTCTGCATCTGTTGGAAGATTCAGAGCTGATCTGAACCCGGACCACAGCAAGGGAAATCTGGCAGGAAGACCTGCCCGAGAGCACCTTGGGATGAGAGACAGAGACTCCGTACCGTTGTTCAGGTTGAAGAGGAAACTGGACATGTACTTGTCATAGACCTTGCCTCGTCGATCAGCCTCATCCTGAGAGATGAGCTACAGAGACAGACAAGGAACAAACAGGGAGATCAGGCTGTCTGCTCAGGGCATGCTACCCTGCCCCTAGAAAGGACGGGGAGGGGGCAGTGTCACACACAGGTGCTTACTGAGTATCATGATACGAATCATAAAAGATAGAGCTCAGGTTATTTCGTTCCAATTCCCACCCAGGCTGGTCAGTATTAAGGCTGCAGAGAATCCCCCACCTGCCCTGCTTGTGTGGCCTGAGCTGCCAAAGAGTCAAAGAAGAGTGGTTTGTTTCAGGATTACAAACAGTTCTGTGGGATCCCCTGAGAGGCTATATGAGAAATCAGCTGAGTTATTTAGAGATTAACTCACAGAAGCCTGGACCACAGAAAATCAGGGTTTCTCATCAGTATCTCCCCAGATAAGAACGTGGGCCAAACCGATAGCACTCACCTCACCACAGTACTCAGAAATGAACTCATTCTTCTGCACAGACTCCTTAATGAAGGTGCCCCATCCGGCCACATCTGAGGGGGCCAGCAGCAGGTGCTGGGAAGAGGGAGTGGAACCTCAGACCACAGGGTGTGTGAGTAAGGGGAATGTGTGCCCAATGTGCACGTGGACGGTGGGGGGCAGGGTGGAAAGAATTAGCAACTGGTAAGAGGATCTGAAAACAGAAAACGGGCTAAGCCATTCTGTTCTGATAGGAGAGAAAACAAAAAAGGGAGGTGGTGAAAGGAAACACGACACCTCTTCCTCTAGACCTGGGGACCTGGGGCTGGGTCTATGAGAAGCCACTGCTGCGTGTCAAGTAAAAATAGACAATGACTTGTCCATCCTCTCTGCTCCTTTCAGCCTGGCCAGTTCAGGGGGTCACTGTTCTAATCCCTCACTGGGACAGAAAATGTAATTCAGTAAACGTGTGTCTTTTAGAATTTACCAAGCACTTTCATGTACAAACCCTGTAAGGAACCCGTAGGAAGGGGCTGCTCAGGACTATTTAGTCTTTCCCATTCCATTATCCGGCCCAGAATCCTGAGAAAAGCCCTCACCTTCTTGAGGCCACGCTGGATGCTGCAGTTTTTACAGGAAACCACTTTGCAGTCCCAGTGTTCGGAGGCCCCGCAGGTGAGACACAGGTCGGGGTCGCACTCTCGCACTGCCAGATAGCAAGGACACTGCTTGGTATTGCATTGGGTCTTACAGCGACAGCCAGGGAACCGGTTCTGACCTGGGTGGGGGGACAGGTAAGGTTAGGAAGAGAAGCAGGCTAATGGTGGGGCTGAGGTTTGATTCAAGGGACGGCAAGGAAGTAAATGTTATGTGTTCAAGAATATTTGGCAAAATAGGAGAGAAGTTCCCTTCCCAATAATCAACCAATACTCGAACTTTCTTCCAATGAAAATGGAGTGCCTCCCAACATTCATGCCTGAGAGTCCAAAGAGCAGGTTTGACGACGAGAGGTGTTTCCTAGAGATTCCCCAACAAAGCTCTCCTTCCCCTGTGTTGGTGGAATTTGGAAGAGAGGCAGACACTGCCCCAAAGAAAATGAAATCAGTGCTTTTCAGTGGTAAATACTCAACATCAAATAACAATCATTCTGAGAACAGGGTGCACCCACCTATGCTACCCTCCTCTACCCACTGCCCTCCCCAGCACAAGCACTGCTCTGCTGTGGTTAAGACTGATGTCTGCTATGGGTTAGGAGGCACTTCTAGCACAGCTGCCTGGGCACCCAGTTCTGCAAGCTCTGAAGGCTGCCATCAAACTGCCTTCAGAGGGGAAGGGCATGGTGGGATACGAGGTGAAAGAGAAGCACTTTTAGCCTCTATCCCACCTTCTGCTAACATCCAGACTGACCTGATATTAAAACTCCCAATGTTAAACTAAAATAGACACGCACAGAATTGTAACCTGTATATACTGTAAAGCAACATCCTGGAAAGGGAGGCTATGACTGTACTATAAGGAAAAGATCCCCATATTTCTTAAATCTGCCCTGGAAGGTGAAGTTGGGAAAGTATCTGATTTCCGTCTAATTGTGGCTTTTAGAATCATACACCTAAGGGTTTTTGTTTGTTTTTTTGTTTATTTTATTGGGAAACAGCCATGGTCCTTGGTTACACATTGCTTTCATGCTGCAATGGCATAGTTGATCCTTTTAAGGAGGGCGCAGCTCACAGTGGCCCATGCGGGGATTGGACCAGCAACCTTGGTGTTATCAGGACCACGCTCTAACCAACTGAGCTAACTGATCACCCCCCCCCCAAGGATTTTTTAAAAATGACTTTTTCAGATCTTAAGTCTCGTTTCCTCTGTAGAATGCTTAAAACACAGCAAAGAGAATATCAGAACGCCCCTAAGTAGCAAAAGGTGCAGGAGGGGAGGGAAACCTGGGATGCAATGAGACCAACTGCTTTGTTAGACTCCAGAGGACAACAGAGAACTCTTACAGTCTGGGTTGCACTGGCAGAACTTCTCGCAGAAATTCTGAGTCATGATGCAGGGGCAGGTGCTGTCACAGGGGCGGTCTGGGTGGTCGCAGGGTTGGTAGTTGTACACTTGTGTGGAAGAGTTATCTAGGAGAAAGAAGAACAGACCAGGACACTGCTGTGCCTATGGTCCCTAGCTGCCCTCCCTCCCAAGTGTCCAATGGCCCTGCTTCAAAGGAGACGTCTTCTAACTATAACCTTGGACGTATATTTAGTACCTGAAGTGAGAGGCAATCCTAGATGATGGTTGTTCCTAAGCTACGGTGGGGGATTTGCTTTGTGGGGAGTGTGGAAATGGTCCGGGACTACAATGTAGCTATTCCAAACTTTAAGTGATGTCTAGAACCTGGCAAATGGCCCACTATGAAAATCAGAGACCACGAGGCCCATAACTCTACCTCCTAAGAGGTCTTCGCAGCTGCAGTGAGAAGCTGAGCTGTTCTCAGCTGCTGCAGAGATATCTGCAACCTGTGGAAGAGTTACAAGGTCAACAAGTGCAGCTGCAGTTGGGGCAGGGGATGGCCACAGGGATGAGACCTAGAGCTAAACTGCTGAAGAATGCCCTGGTGGAGCTTACCTTTCTTCAGCTGAATTTTCCTGCAGTGTGCAGCCCACAACCTGAAAAAGAGAGACAGGATAGGTCTCGGTCATGGCCCTGAGGAACTCTGCAGATTCGGGTCAAGGACAATGTGGCCTGCTCTGAGGACTGCAGTTTGATAATTAGGGAGTATCCTCCCCAAATCCCTTCACAGAAAGCCTCTACTCTGGTACACAGGAGCTGGAGCCCATCCCAAATTCAGCTGGTCTATGCCTCAAGATTTAAACATAAACAATATCCCCTTAACAAACATACATGAAACAAAAAAGACACAAAACAAAACCCAACCCTCTATATCTATTAAAATGTTATTGTTTCTCCCTCTCACCTCTCTCCAGCCTTCGGGGAGGTGGAGATATGGGGGAGTTTTGAGCTGGGGAGGTGAGCAGGATTTTCAGGAATATGCTCTGAGTAAAGAAACTGAAAGGGAACTGAAAGGAACTATCTAGAAAAGGTGTCAGTTCCTTCCTTCAGTAGGTGATAGTCATTAGGGAACCAAGTCAGGCAGATTGTCAGATTGTTCTTAAAAAACTTCCCCCTCTAAGCAAAAGCTAGCTAGAAAACAATGTTATTATGCAACTTAGAAAAACAACACAAATGCCAAAAACTAAACAAAACAAAACAACTCTGATCATGGTGGAGGAGTGGGTACAGTGGTAACTAATCACCCAGGGGGGAAAAGGCCTCAGGGTAGAGCCATGAGGCCAGCTCACGCTGTACTGGCCAAGAGCGTAAATGGAAAACTAGATAGTTATCTCATCATGCACAGCATCTAGGGACAGGGGAAGGGCTGGCTGATCCAAGGCACAGACCCGCAGGGAGCACTGAAAAGGCTGGCCCTCTGCTGTGCAATGCCAAATGGATGGGCAGTGGCTAGAGAGGGAGGCAGATGAGAAGCCCACGGGGAGGTGAGAGCACAGGGAACAGCCTGGCCACAGAAGTCTTTGTTTGACCCTTGCCTGTGCTTTCTTTTCTTCTTCTGTGAGGGGTTCATGAGCTCATCTGTTGGCAACTTCAGGATAAGCGATTCTTTGACTGCAAACTGAAAAACCTGGAAGAGAAATCCAAGAAGACTTGTCATGCCTTCTTGAGCTGGGAGGTCATATAAGGGACCCAGCCAGGTGCTGGGCTAGGGAGCATTCTGGAGAGTTCGTAGGCAGCTGACAGCATCTTTTCAGTCAGGGAGAGGCACTGGCTCTGAGTTAATTAAGTATTTATCCTGATTTGAGAAAGGAGAAATTCAACTGAGCACAATTACAGTTTTCCTGGTTAGTAGCTTTCATCTACTGCTCTGCCTGCCTGGGCTGCATGGGCTGATTCTGCAAGAATCTGCATGGGCTGATTCTTACCAACAGTTATCTGTCTCTTAGGAAGGGCAACTTTGTGTACCTGAGTGTAAGACCCCACATAAACATTACCACCCGGCTAAGCACTGGCTCCCTCTGCTGGTATAAAGACGTCAGCGCCTTAACTACTTCAGTAGGACAGCATTTCAGGAAGACCAGTTTCCCTTTCATGGTGCTTCTTCCCTCATAGCATTCGTTTTGGGCTCTTTCTTTTCCTTTTTGGTTATAGGCATTCTTGAGATTCTATGAAAAGTATAAATCTTCTCAGGAAAATACACACAAAAATTGTTTTGCACCCAATTCGATAGATCTTTACGTTAAGAATCTGTGCTTCAGAGATATAGGTCTGAGCTCCACAATGAAAGCAAAGGGCACTTCAATTCCTGGTTCTATTGCTTGTTCTAAGTACAGGAACATGAACTTAGGCCACAGGGACTCCTCCAGAAGTTGAGAAGCCAAGTGAGCAGGGCTCAAGCTCTGGTGTTCCTTTTTCATCGGATAAATTGGCCCTGACTCCTGACTCTCTATACCTGTTCTTCAGTGTCTTCTCACTGCAGCCTCTTCCTGCCTCCAGAGCATTGGCGGCTACTATCAAACTGTGATTCTTGTGATGGTACGAATGAGAAGGGCGAGGTCCAGGCTTAGCTACTCGGGGTGGTAATTAGAAAATCTAGCGGTAGAACGTTAGGAAAATAAAGCAATGAAGAGACTGATGGAGGGAGCAGTGGCTGTGGCTAGAGGTAGGAGCAGGCGTATGCTAGGTAAGGAGATCCCCAGAAAGACCCAGGAGTCCCTGCTAGGAAACGAATATGCATTTAGAAGAAAAGGCTAGAACCAAAAAAAAAACAAAAAAAACTAAAAGGGTATACTAGGTCTAGAGGAGCTACAGTGGCTCTTGGTAAGCACTGGTAAGCCTGGCCTTTGCAGGAAGCCCCATGTTTGGGGAACCAGCTGCCTGGACCAGCAGCACAGGCTCATGGGGGACTGAGCCTGAGGCAGCTTCTCCCCAATAGGCAGCTGAGAGCAGTGCGTGAAAGGAGGGCGCACGCTTGTTCCTGCTACTTTCAGACAGTACCTGCTTGCACGTCTTAGTCCCCAGAAGCCTTGCTATTGAACAGAAGTTGTTGAAGTAGGTGCCATGAAAGACTCGAAAAAGAGATTCTTCGGCCCCGGTCCATTCCACAGGCTCCGAGGGCGCTTCCACTACACAGAGCTGCGGTGGGGCCGGACTAGCCTTCTGTTTTGTGGGGGTCTGACAGCGAGAGTTAGCCTCTAAGAGAGGAAGAAATAAGAGACACAGCAGGTGGAATGCAGATCTCATCAGTAGCTGGCCATAAACTCAGAAGTAACTTCATTCTACTTAAAAAGGCAGCAGAGTTAGGAACAAAAATATTCCCGATCTCCACGTAGTCATGTTAAGTGTTAGGTAGCGGTCCTGGATTTACCAGAGTCCTTGTGTGGAAAGAAAAGATCATTTTCTGTTCGCTGTACCTGAAGAACTGGAGGCCCAGTCATTGCCTGTGTCCCTGTCACTGTCGCCTTCTTTAGTCTCAGCCACAGCAGAGGCTGAAGTGTTGGAGCAGGAAGCACTGACCATGTGGTGCCTTCGCCGGCGACGACCAGAGCACTTGGAGCGAGGGTTGTGGAGCATGGCGTATTCCTTTGCTCCTTCCTGCCATGGACAAATGTGTAGAAAATGTGTACAGGTAGAAAACAGGAACAGCCCCAGAGTCACCATATTGATTGCACCATCACAAACCTTCTGCTTTAACATCTGTACTTACATGCAGTGATATTGTCTCTTTAATTTTTTTGCTCTGTTCCATATAAGTGTGACCATACAATAGACATTTAACAAATGTTCTGAAACATACAAACTTATACCTCTTCACCAAAGAGCTATCCTTTACAGTAATTTTAAAAAAGATATAATCTATGCATCTTCAGTTTTCCAGTGAGTTATATTTAAAATTCATTTGCAGGTTAGCTGTTTGGAATTTGAGAACACATGCTCCTATAGATAAGGAGATGAGGTTCAGAGAGGAGGGACCTGCTTGAGCGTATATAGCTAATTGTTCCAGAGTGGATACAAGAATCAGGACCCCTTGTCCCCAGGCCATGCTGCTCTTTACATTCTACTGCTCTGCCTCTGTTTCCATAATAAAATGTGTAATTCCTGAATTTGTACAATATTACTACTTCATTTTGAAACTTCCCTCCAAATCAGTATATTAAACTTGGCAAAATACTGTTTCATTACTTTATAGCTATGAGTTTTTTTAAAAAACCAAATAACTATCATTCAGCTTGATCGTCTATCTCCTTATCAGTCTTGGTTCCCAAAGACTTTTAGATGTTTCTGAAAACTAAATCTATGTGTAAAGGACAAAGGTTTACCATTACTAATGATATTCAGAACACTATACTGTAGACCCTCAAGGAAATGCCAAAAGAAAAGTTTTGAAATTAATTAAACCTGTATTATATGCCTATGCTACAATGTGACCCACACAATATCGCTTATAATGTATTCTTACTCAAATTGTTTAACATAAATATAATTAAGCCTCCAGAGATAATTCTAGCTTATGGGAAATAGGAGATAGAGTAACAAGCTAAATGATACCAGGAGGAAATAACAGACAAATCCAGAATACGGGATCATCCTAGAAGACAACTAGTCTGAGCTTTTTAAAAAGAAAAGAAAAAAAAGTGAAGTAATTATCTGAGATTAAAACAGACTGAAAAGACCTAATAACAAAATATGATGCATGACAACATGATCTTGGTTTGGAAAAAAAACAACAACTAGCTATTCTTGGTACCTCTGAAAATATTTGAATATGGAATGGATAGATATTATGAAATTCTTGTTAATTTTCTTAGCTGTCATAACATGGTTACGGAAGGGAATGTTTTTATTTTTAGGAGATGCATGCTGTAATAGCATACAAGCACTGCAATGTTTGCAACTTATTTTCTAGTAGCTTAACAAAGATACATCCACATAAACATAGGAATAAAGCAAATATGGAAAAAATTTTATTAAATCGAGGAGAAAGGTCTCTTTCAATTTTTTTGCATGACTGAAAGTTTTCTTAATAAAAAGTTGGGGGAGGGGATGCTCCAGTGTTATATTTGAATATATACTGATTTCTTAAAAGCAATAAAAGAAAACCTGTGCATATAAACTTCTATTAAGTTACAGAGAGAGAGAGAGCGAGAGAGAGCGAGAGAGAGAGCGAGAGAGAGAGCGAGAGAGAGAGCGAGAGAGAGAGCTCCAATTCAAAGAGTACAGTTTCAGATTCTGAAATCTGAGTAGATGATACTTAGAGCAGAAAAGACTTCGATGCTCTTCAAACCTCACTTCATAAGACTAACTTCACAGTCCTACTGCCCCAGTATCTGGGAGCTCCTTAAGGACAAAAGTTATGTTTTATTTGCACCTTATGACCCCCAGAATGCTATTATTGTCTTACTTGGTTTGTGATTCCAGGGGCAGAAAGCCCAAGGACCATTTCCTGCTCAATTTTCAACAAAGTTAACAATGGCAGAACAGCTTAAGAACGTACCAGCAAAAGGAAGCAGTCTGTGCCACATGGTTCTGGTTCAATCTTGATTTCTTTGTTCTTGCGTTTATATACATTAGGGGTAGCATGAAAAGCTGGAAAACACAACACTGCCCTGTTTCCAATGGTATATCCATTTGACAGGATGGGAGGAACAAAACTGAATTAGGGAGCTAGTGTAGAATTCAGATATTAACAGCTACCATCAAGGTGCACAAAATTTAATCATTTCTGACATCAACACAATCCTTTCAAAGCTAGGAGGTAGTTAGGAACAATTATGTTGCTGGTTATTCTGTCCTGCCCACGCAAAACACACTGCACTATAAGTGAACAAGTGAAAACAGAACTGACCCTTTGTAAAACCATTATCCAATCAGAAGCCCGGAACTCTATCTGATAAGCTACAATAAAGAGAAGGAAATGGTGGCTGGGTATAAAAAACAGGAGAGCATTTCAGAGTAGCCCCACTCACGGTGAAGGAAGCAGTCGTATTTAAAGCAGCGCCGGCAAAAAAGTGTGTGGAAGGAGTGCAGAGACTGCTCCCGCTGCACAGACTTGGCATTGGGGCCATCGATGTTGGGTGTGCACTGAGGGGGAAGTGCATTGGGGTCTGACATCTCTGTTAGCTCTCGATACCTGTTTAAGAAAAGAGAGAGAAAGTTCCTTCCAAGGAAATGCTTCCACAGAGAAAATACAGATTGAATATTGACAGTCATCCAGGTAGTTTGCAAAGGGAAGATGAATGTTTTTATGGGTCTTATTGATGACGGAATGATATATAACTAAGTGGGTACACCACTGTAATTCTGCTGGGCTGGGCATGTGTCTGAAAGTAAGGGAAGGAAAAAGATTTGATAATTATGGTGCTGGAGTAACCCTCCAGAAAAATGGCAGAATTTTAAAAGTTCTCTGCCCAGACTTACTCAAAAACCAGCAAACAATGACACTTAATATGGAAATGGGCATTTAGAGGTAAGCAAGTAAACAATAATCAGAAGTGAGGGCAAATCACAGTGCACTTATCACAAGCAAGGCTTTTTATTAACCAAATACAGGCTTGAATAAAACTTTTTGCCCAAGGACTCTACACGGCCTGAGGGGGACAACTTTCCCTACCTCTCCTTCATGTCATCTGGGACACCATTCTCAGGGAACATCGAGGCAATTGCGCTGAAGATCATGTCGTTTGGAAACTGTTTCTTGGAACTCTTTTTGTTGCCTGTATTTGAAGAGACAAAAAGCTCCTGAGTGCTATCTATAATCAGAGTATGTAAGCAAAGCTGTTTGATCATTTTCCTTTTGTCACAGCATTTTGATGAGAGCTGCTTTGTTAAGTCACCATTGACTGTTTGGAACTATATAAAAAAGGTCAAGGCTACCTGGACTTATCTAATAGGCTACCAGTAAATAAGGAAATCAGAGTCATCTATATATGAACAACAAAATCCGCATTCCAAGATAAAATCTGGAGGCGAAACCAGAGTTTTCATGGAGAGACCTGAACATAGAAGAATCCTGTCCTAATGTTGATGGTGAAGAAAAAGACTGATACTATAACTTATTACAGTTATAATGAGAGAGACACTATGTCCCTGGACATATAGTACAATTAAATAACATAGAGTACAGTTAAACATTAAATAATTAAACATTAACAACATGGAAAAGTGCTCATGATGTAAGATTAAATAAAAAGGGATATAAAATTATATATTTGTGTAAACACACATATGGCATGATCCTAATTTCACATAACATATACAAATAGGTTGATTTATATGTATAGATTTTTTTAAAATTGAGACATAATTGACATATAACATTGTATTAGATATATACATATACACACACACACACACACACACACAAGTATACATCTTTTAGGTCTAGAAGGAAATATTAATGCTGGTTATTCCTAGGTAGCAGGATTATAAGACAATTTTATTTTCTTCTTTATAACTTTCCATGTTTTCCAAATACATCACTTTCATAATTAGACGTGAACAATAATTATTCTCTAAGTTCTTCTACCTTCTTCTTCAGCTAGATCACAACTATCTTAAGTTATTTTTCAATGATCATTTTTTTCCTTTTAAGTGGACCAATAACAGCCTTTAATAAGCAATAAACTTTTGTTTTTTCCATCTTCCCTCTCCCTGTTACTTTCAAAGTGGAAGTAACATTTACTTAGTGCTATTTACCTTCAATAGCATGTCGTTTTCTCTTTCGTGTTACTGGCAGGTCTTCTTTGCTGTCATCTTGCTTTCCATCTGAGGTGTCATTGTGCCCTTCTTCCTCTTCATCTGAGTATTGGTTCAGGGCATCTACCAACTCCAGGAAAACAGCATCACTAATCAGGACAGATCCAGGGATCATCTCTGCAACATCAGGATTAGAAGGATGAGCAGTGGTTGTTTCATACTCCATTAGTCCTCCTAGGAATGTTTTGTTATATTCAATCCCAGGCCCAGATAGATAACATGTACATGCTTTTATATGGACAACCAGGAAATTACAATCATTTGATTGGCTCTTATAACTGCAACAGTTCAGCTGGCTAGAATGAGAAATCCAGTTACAGGCTTTATTCTTATTGGGGTACTTCACTCCTTCAGTCACAGGTCAATCTGTATTTACGGTGCAAAATCTCACAAAAACGTACAAACAATTCAAACGGGACAGAAAAAGAATGATAAAATGAAAACGTACTTGGTTTTGCTGCTGATGGGTCTAGTAGTCACCTCCCTGAATCAAAAGGCAGCATTTTTTCCTAAAATCATACTACTTATACTACAATTTAGGAGAAAGTCTTTGAACACTAGGGGGCGCTGTGGGTAAACGCATATCAACAGCATCGCAACAGCAACCCCAATTGTCAAAAGAGCAGGTGAGGCTATTGATTTGCAAATCAATGGGGAGTCTCTCCCCATCTAGCCACTTATTACACACTGACAGCTTTTTCTGGGACTATGACTAAATCCAAATGAATTGCTTTTAGGAAAGTCATGCTATTATAACCAACTTCTGAGAGATCCAGGGCATATCTGGATCAAAGTAGGACAGAGAGGTCACGCTCATTGCTGTTCTCAGAGTAAGGGCAATGAAGAACAAATGGCCTTGGATGGGTTTATGGAAAACTTCTAAGATCAAACTTATCTGTACACTGAACTTTCTTTCCAGCCACTGATTACTACACAATCCTTTTATGTCCCAACTCCTTTTAAAATTAAACTGGAATATTTTCAACATAAAATTTTTATTTCCAGCCATGTGATGACAATTAAATGTTCTTCAGTGTGTACGCCATGAGGCAGCAGATAAAAGGAAGATAATGATGGACCAAAGAAGAGGCACCATTCTAACAAAGTCTTTTCCCAAAGAGTTCAGCACCCCTACCTTCTTCACCGTGGACTTTCCCATCGTAGTTATTGATCAGCTCCTCAATGAAAGTCTCATCTTCTTCTTTCACCTCATCTCCCATGTAGGGAATATTGCACAAAACTGTCTCATCTTCTACCTGAAATCAAACCAGATGTGATTTGTTTCATGAATCCACTATGCATCTTCTCTTTTCTGTTTAATGAAATCTTTGCTGAACCTTTTTTGCTGCTTGAATGTCCTAAAAATGACTTTGGTCACAGGGTTTCCTGCATTTTAAAGACTGGCCATTTTGTTTTGCCAACAAAACCTCAAGTAGGAAGGGGGCAATGCTACTTTTTTGGGGTAAGTCAGTTTAACTACTTGATATTAACTACCAAATGTTCATCATGATACTAAAAGTGATATTTCCACCAATAACTAAAATTTGACAGCACATTTATTTTTCACAATGATTCCACATATTATCTCATTTTATCCACTAAACATCATTGTGAAATAGGTATTAACATCACCTAAAAACAATCTAAAAGGTCTTCAATTCTAATTCTTTTCATAAGGAGAAAGATAAAAAGGAAGGCTTCCAAGAATATACTCATGGGCCAGCCGAGTGGCACGTTGGTTAAGAGCTGGCTTGGGACGCCAGAGGGCCCTGGTTTGGATCCCACATGAGGGCCAGTGACACTGCCCTCTACAGCTAAGATGCTGAACAACAGCTCAACCTGGAGCTGGGATGCTGTAGGCTGCAGCCCCTGCTGCAGTGGGTTGCCATGGGCTACCGTGTGTAGCCAACAGCCAGCGTGAGCAGCCAGCAGCTGCCGTGAGCGGCTGTCCAGAAGCCAGTGACTGATCTGCCTCGCCTGGGAAGAGCGCAATGATGGTGCCAACTTGGGCCAGTGAAACAACGTCCTCCACAACTAGACTGAAGAACAAAAGGACNAACGTCCTCCACAACTAGACTGAAGAACAAAAGGACAGCAACTTGTCTGTTCCCCTTCCCCCAATTCCCCAGTGCTGTTCCTATCCCCCAATTCCCCAATAAAAATCTTAAAAAAAAAAAAAGAATATACTCGTATATAACTAGAATATTTAGACTATAAACTGAGCAACCATAAAATTTTTGGATATTATATTATACACAGTAAGATTAATCTCCCATAATCATAATAAAAATTATGATTACAACTCATGTCAATCATACTCCATGGAAACCTAAAGTCAATCACAGTGTGAACTACGAATATTTCCTGGCAATAAACAATACTAACAGATTTTTTGGGAGGGGGTTCAGCAAAGAACATAGTCATTCTTAAATCCTCAAGTAGCAAAGTAAAATTACTCTAAAGTTTTATTCCAAGAGAGGATTCCCTTCTGTAAACCTATATCCTATTCCGGTCAGAAGAACTGCTATCTGTCACCAGGCAGATGATAAGCACCGGCAGTATTTGGAGAGGACTGATTAGCAGGACCACAAATAATCCTTGTAGGAGTCAGCGTAAAGGCCCAGATGAAAGAATTATGGATCACTGTGTGCCTCCTTTATCTCATTTTCTTTCATAGCATCTTGTCTTTAGGGGATTCAGAAAGGATTGCACCATCAGCAGGGAGCTGTCAAGCTGCTTAAGCCTCAAGTGTCTGATTTAAACTGCATTTAACTGCACATGTTGCAAAATTGGGCCAAGGTAGTAAGGGAAAACTGGAGACTTGCCCAGGCTCATCCATTCAAAAAAGAACTAGCACTGACCCAGAAGTATACTTCAGAGAGTATACAAAATCTAACAAGTTACAACAACTTGCAAATGTGCTTTTTACAGTAAATATAATAAATTACAAAAGCATTCTGCCCTGCATGTCCAAGCTTCAAGTATAGTCTGATAATATTTACCCAAAGAGGAGCGTGAGCATATCAACACAAGAAAATCATATCGTTTAAATGATCCCAGTGCTTTCAATACATACCATAAAGTTCTGCTGGAGAGGGGACCAGGAATACATGATGGGAACCAATGCAACTGTGTTCAGAGACCTCATTAACATATGCTGGCTTGCAAATCCTGGGAAAATGCTCTCTATGGTACACTGAAATATAAGCAACGACATGGAGAGGGAAAGGGAAGCACACAACCCAAGAGAGAATTGTAGTTTCCTCCCAAAATGATCCCATCAGCCTTCTAATTCTTGCAAATTAATAAGCTGAGAGTTTTGTAACAGTCAATTCCTAAAAGGAATCACTGCACTGTAAACCGGTGGAAAGCAGGAACTCTCTCTTATTCACCTTTGTATCCTCTACCAAGTCCTGCACAGTGTCTCCCACACTCAGTGGTGTTTATTTCAAATCCTACACTTGGTGTTTATTTCAATCTAAAACTGTTGGCCTCCTTGGGCTGTACACAACAGCAAAGGGCCTCTGCAAGTCCTAAGAGATGAGAAGGAAGATGAGGAAGTTTTTCTGAAGACCTAAACTTTAAGACAGTGGATATCTATCAACTTAGCTGCACAGGTGATGGGGATAGTACAGGGAAGCAAAGAAATTATAGTCGTATTCTGCTTTGGGAAACAAAATTGCTCTCAATACACTGTCTGCTTTTTGTATTTAAAAAATATTATCTCTTGGTCCGGCTGAGTGGCTCAGTTGGTTAAGAGTGTGAGCTCTGAGCAACGGAGTTCCCGGTTCGATTCCCACATGGGCCAGTGAGCTGCGCCTGAGCTGAGCTGCCAACAGGTGGCAGGATGGCTCAGCTGGTGAGAGCA
>NW_017731832.1:1142564-1144165 GCF_001890085.2 Hipposideros armiger
GTGTGTGTGTGTGTGTGTGTGTGTGTGTGTGTGTGTGTGTGTTTGAATTAAGGCCCAAAGTTTTAAGGAAGTAATAATTGTAATTCACTCTACCTACCTCATAGAATGCAAGCGGGAGTGTTGGGTTTTATAATGTGCCTTCTGTTCTCCAGAGGAATGGTAAGATAGAAAGGCAAAACAAATGTGCAGCTTGTCAAAAGAGAACAGACAGTGGTTTTAAGTCAGTGAAGCATATTTAGACCCTGATACTCTCAATAGGATGCTCCCCCACAACTACACAGGCGTTGAGCTCTCTGCTACCACTATTTCTGCATGTAAGTCAGGTTTCAATAATGCCTGATGCCATTTGGGAAAGGTCCTTGATTTTATTAAATTCTATCCGTCATGTGTACAAATATATTCTCACAATTACCAAGTTCACTATTCTGCTTTTCTGAACCAATTTCTAAGCTCAGCCCACAGGCCTACCAATTATTTTAGAGAAAGAACAATATTAAGTATAAAAATTCAATAAAATCTACAGGATGATGTTTTTACTCTATATTAACTACTTAGGTTTCCTAGAGCACTAGTTCATTTATTTCACTTAACATTTGAAATTTCTGAAAATATTACAAGCAGCTGTAAGAGTCAACATTTGAAACAGAAAATGAAGTTTCAGGCTTTGATTTTTAAAAAAATTTCTGGGGGAAAAAAATGTTTTCTTTTGGAGTTTAATATCGTATTTCTTCTAAAGGAGTATTTTTAAATTACCTGTTGTTTTTTTTCCCCTGTAAGAACTGACAGCACAGGCAAGAAACAGAAGAATTTAACCCACTGTCACACACATGCCACAATCAGATCATGATTATGCTGTCTCATGCACACAGACTTTATTTTGTTTGATAAACCAAATGCATCAGAGTAGTGCTATGTGAAATTCAGAGGATAAATGAAGGAATAGCAAAGAAGCAGACAGATTCATTGTGTTTACTGTAAACTCAATCAAGTGATTCAAGCTCTTAAAAACAAAATTCCCTGTGAGTTAAATATTATCTCTCTGGAAGAAGGGAATGAAACAACATAATCTAAGAATTTGAATCCCAGAGTACTAAGGGGCTGGGTTATAAAAAAACTAAGCCAACTTGAATTTCTTTCCTACAAATTGCACCATCTCCTTCCTCCTACATCTTTTAAATATTTCTCATTCCTCTGTGTATTGGGGCCAAAAGAGGGACTTTTTTTTTTAATGATAAAACTATTTAAGAACATACACCACACACTCACTTGTAATATTAAGTAGTTGTTCATATAATTTCTGCCCTGAGCAAGTTTAATAGTCTGCTCCAGAAAATGAAAAAATGTAGGACAAAACTGCCTTCCTCAGAAAACTTAGGTTACCCTCATTGAGATGCAAATGACCCAAATGTTACAGATTACAATCCACTGAGACACCATAACCTCCTAAGAAAATGGGTTTTAACTGCAATCCCTCTTCTATTCTTTTTGGAATTCATTTCTCTTTTTGAAATAGTAAGTATAGGGCAGGTTGCTCCCTCCATTTAAAACTGGAGATCAAGTAATAGAAAAGGACATAATCCATAGCAGCAGCTGGGGGGCGG
>NW_017731832.1:1144255-1221068 GCF_001890085.2 Hipposideros armiger
GAAGAGAGCCACAGAAAAATATCAATATTTTTATTACAGAAAGGAGGTATAACTGAAATGTGATCTCCTACAGTTTGTCACAAGAGATGACAGTAAACACACAATAGTCCAGTAACTAATGGCACAATTTCTAATTTTACTCAAGTACTTTATTTGGCCAGAGGAGTATACATATCTACACAAAAATGCCACTGAGTTTTAACCAATCATAATGTAAAATAAGCCACATTTCCTCCTTTTACAATAAAAGTGATGTTTGAATCTCATGTGACTATGAGTCAATATTTATTTTGCTTAGCTTTTTCATGGGTCTTCAACGTCTCTAAAAGTTTATTTGGCAGTTGGTCAGTCCCCACAGGGTGTATGAGAAAGATGAGACATACTGTTTGGAACAGATAGGTACAATTAAAATAAACAAGATAGGTATGATTAAAATAAGATGGGTCCTCATAGTATCTGGACACTAACCAACAACTATCACTTGAAAGATTTAAAAAAAAAAAAAGCAAACAAAACACTCAGCATTAACTAGAACAGATTTAGAGAAAAGGGTTCATTCATCTTGGGCAAAGGGAATGGCACATAAAAAACTTTATATTTCTACTAGATCTATTCTTTAGTTAATTAGACAAGCAAAACAGCATTTATATTCTAATTTAGTACTAAGTTCCTACTTAAGAGCTTTTCATTCTATTCCCTTACACACTGAAAATAAACTCCAAAACATATGTTACTTTGGTCAAGAAATTAAAAAATAAGTCTTTATATAAATAACTCCTAAACTCAGTAAGATAACGCAATAAATAATGGCAAAAAATCTGAACAGATACTTCACCAAAAAAGATATAAAAATGGCAAACAAGCACAAAAAAGATGCTCAATATTATTAGCCATTAGGGAAATGCAAATTAAAACCACAGTGATGTATTAATATTATTACACACCCATCAGAATGGCTAAAATAAAAAAGACTGATAATACCAATTGCTGGTGAGTATGCAGAGCAATCCTCATACACTGCTGGTGGAAATGCAAAATGGTATAGCCACTTTGGAAAAGTTTGCCAGTTTGTTTGCTTTTTAAATAAAGTTAAATATAGTCTTACCTTATGACCTGGCATACAATTTCTAATTATTCAAGAGGAATGAAAATGTATGTCCCCACAAAGACATGTACACAAATGTTCATGTCATCTTTATTCATAATAGCCAAAAAATAGAAACAAGACAAATATCTATGGATTGGTGAATGGATACAAAGTACACTATATACATACAATGGAATATACCCAGCAATTAAAATGAATGAACAGTTCTTATATATGCGCAACTCATCTCAAAAGCATTATGCTAAGTAAAAGAAACTAGAGACAAAAATTACATACTATATGATTCCATTTATATGACATTTTACTAGAAAGCAGATCAGTGGTTGCCAGGGGATAGGATTGGGGAAAAAGATTAAAAGAAGCATAAAGGAACTATTCAGGGATGATGAAAATGTTCTATACACTGGTGATGGTGATGGTTATTTTCACTGTACTTTTGTGAAAACTCACTGAATTATATACGTAAAATGGTTAACTTATCATAGGTAACTTATCATGAGGTAAATTTTTACCTCAATAAAACTAATTAAAGAAAAAAAAGTCTTTCTTAATGATTGATCAATCCAGTATTTTCCAGAGACTTACTATTAAAAATGTATAGGGGGCCGGCCGGATGACTCAGTTGGTTAAGAGCTCAAGTTCTGAGCAACAGGGTCGCTGGTTCGATTCCCACATGTTCCACTGAGCTGCTGCTGAGCTGCCAATGGGCAGGTGGCCAGATGGCTGACTCCCACATGGGATGGTGGGCTGTGCCCCACCCCCCAACTAGATTGAAAGCAGCGACTAGACTTAGAGCTGAGTTTGTGCCCTCCGCAACTAAGATTGAAGGACAACAACTTGACTTGCTGCTGATGGGTCCTGAAAAAAAAAATGTTCCCCTTACCCAATTCCACAATAAAATATTTTTTAAAAATCTATGGGCAATTTTACTTTTTTAAAATAACTCTTGAGTGACTTCAGAATAAATAATAGAATGATCAAAATTGGTTCATTAACTGTAAAAAATGTTATATGTATACTTATATAAGATGTCAATAATAGGAGAAACTGGATGTGGAGTTTAACTGGAACTCTCTGTACTATCTTTACAATTTTTTTGTAAATCTAAAAACAGTTCTAAAAAAATAAAAGTTTACTTTTAAAAAAGATTGATTATTGGAAGTAAGAACTACCTTATTTACATGTTAAATCTCTACAGGAAAAGAAAGCTATAAAAACTTGGAACTCTTTCCCTAGAAAATTGGATCTCAATTTGCTTCCAAGGCTAAAACTAGAATGTAGTCTGTCACTAGTTGGAAATGGGAAAACATTATGGAAATGTTTGGGGATAAAACATTTAAGAAACAATATTCTTAAACTTACAGAGACTGAGAGCAGAATATACAAGTTCCAAACTATGAAGTTCCTTCATCCGCATAAAGGTGCCCCATTGCAGAAACATCTTGTCTTAGGGGCAAGTTCACTGTCTTTATTACTTTCTCTTTTATAACAAATAATTTTATTAACCAACAGGCTAAGGAAGGCTTTGGAGGCGATGGCACTGTAGATTTTTAACTTTTCCATGCCATTCTTTCCTTTTCAGTTCACGGTAGAGTTGAAACATAAACAGCAGGGATGAACCTACCTCTGCAAAGAACTCTAGTCACACACAATTGAGTCATTCTGGTGATCACCAATTCCCATTAAAATCAACTCTGTGGTGGAGTGTAGACAATGATAGTCAATCAGTATCTATTAAGCACATCTTTAATTTATATCCTCCCACTTCTCCAAGGTATTTATATTGGTTATTAATTTGAGCTTCTGGGCACTATACACATAGAAAAAACCTTACTAACAGTGACCCTGACTTCTTATTTAAAATAAAGTTATAGCATTAATATTTTCTAGTGTTGCTTTATTAAGAGAATTATGTTATCTTACTGGAGACAATGGTGATAAAAATCAAAGCAGGATTAATTTTTATGAGACACAAAAGAAAATGCTTGCCCTTAGGATATACAACGCTGATTTAGAAGAGTTAAAGCAATCTCCTAACAGGCTAGAGCACTACCTTGATTCCGTACTACACTAGCATAAAGCTTAATATCTAGTGACTGCTCATCATCATTCAACAAACACAAGACTTTTTAGTTATTCCACTTTCAATCAAAGTATTAGGACAAGCATGTTCGTGAACACAACACACCAGAGGTACTAAACTCCAATTACCCATTAAGAAATTCCTGACTTTAAGGTTTGGAGCCCTGAAATCCCAACTGACAGGCTGATGGACCAAAGAGATAGGGAGGTGCCCAATACACAGTTTGAACAAATTAAAAACAAAAAAGAAGCTGGGGACTTTCTGGAATGGAGGTATTCCCTAAAAGCAGTTTTTCCCCTATAAACCCTCCTCTGCAATCTTAACTGGAATAATTCTCACCTTTCTCCACATGCCTTTTGGTTTTTTTTCCTTTAATTTAACTACCCTATGTAGAAATGTAATGTGTTTTTAGCGTTGCTGCCTCAAACCTTTTTTGGGAAGTCGCTAGTTAACAAAGTAGAAACTTTTATAACTTAGGCCAGTACAGGAAAAAGTTACACTATTTAACCAAATGAATTGTTACATGTTTCAGATAAGGCACAAATCAAGGACAGGAACTGTTATCCACAGGACTAAGGAAGCCAGGTTTCAGATAGCAAAAACTAAACAGACAAAATTAATATTTTAAATAGTTTTTAAAGGGCGTACTAATTCAAAGACAAGTAAGATAAGAGAAACAAGTCTGGCTACATTTTCTCACCTTTTCCCTTTTCACAAAAGTTGTTTTGGGAGTAAATTTTCGTTTTTTAATCCTCAGCTCCTTATTCTAGTGCTGTTTCAAAGAGAATTAAAGTAATACCATAATGAAGAGGTCATTTCAACCTCAGGGCGTTTTAAATTTGTACCTTGGCATCAAGTTCCACGACTGGACTTACAAATACTCTGCCAATTAGTAACAGAATTAGGATCCAGCCCCAGAGATCTGCCTCCTATTTATGTATTTCACAAATATGTAATGAGCACCTACTGTGTGCCTGGCACTGTTTTAAGTGCTTAGGGTACATCAGTGAATAAAACAACAAACAAACATCTCTGCCCAGGAAAGTTAATTCACACTGTGATACACACACACTCAGCATAAACCTTGACAATAATAGTATTACTCCATTTTTATATATGGTCTTTTCCTTTATTATAAATGTGATTTTTTTTTAAAGTACGTATCTTCTAACACACGCTTTCTTCTATGTAATCTCTTTTATCAATGCCACACCAATCCAGCCCTGGGGATTCCAAGGCTTAAAATAGACAAGCTCTCACAGAAACCTCTGACAGCACTTCTCAGGCTGGAAACTTGATTCAATGCCGGTTTCCTAAGCTTAAAAGCACCGGGTAGGGGATTTTTCTCTTCAAAGACGTCAGGGCAGCAAAAGGGGAGGAACAGACCACATTCTGAATGCCGTCCTCCTACGCACGCAGTTTGCTCGTCCACCTCGGCTCCTTTTCTTATCCTCACCTGTCTAGCCCTAGACTACTCCGTTTACAATCTTACATTTCACCCATAAAAACCGGCTCTCAATATTCCACCCGCGCGGCACTAACCTCCTTCCAAACCCCTTCCTCCTACCCGCCTCCGAAACAATTTCTCAGTAGTCACTTTTTACCTAAATAAGTTTGTCCCACATTTCCTAACAGGTAAGTCCCAAATACAACACCTTGCTTTTGCTTCAAGGCGCTTTCCCTTTTATCCCCTTTGATCTGGGGTGGGCAGGATTGGCGCGAGACCAGATTTGCAGAGAAGCAGGCACTTAACTCAGGCTGGTGAGGCTACCGAGGCGCCCAGGGTGCAAAAACCTAAGGCGTCTGCACGGGCTCGACCCCGAGAGTGAGCGTCCCCCTAACACTTCGTACCTCAGGATCTCACTCACCTCGCCCTAGTCCCGACCCAGTTTTTACTGACACCCTTTCCTCAACACCCCCCCAAAGTCATCGCAAGCTGAGCTCCCGTGTCTGGCCCTCCCCGTGCACAGCCCGAGGTCCCTGGGAGTCAACATCCTAAGGGCCCCCGCTGGTGCCACCGCCCACCCGCGCCCTCCATACGCCAGGGCTCCCGCCCACCAGGACCACCCCGCCCTCCAACGGGATTCCCCGTCCCCGGGCCCGCCCCCGCCGCTCCTCCTCCTGGACACACCACCCTCCCCGCCTCAGAAGCGGATCTCGCCAGGGGCTCTCTCCCCCGGTCGCCCCCTTTCCCCAAGTCCTCGGAAGCGGGTGTGGACGCCCCGCTAACCCCGGGCAGGCAGGCAGTGTGCCCCTCCGCTTCCTCCCAATTCCCTGACCCCTTCGCCTCTCCTTCTCTCAGGTCCCGGGTGGCGAGGTGCCGAGGCCCAGCCCCAAAGCCCGGCCCGGGCTTGTTTACTCACTCACCCTCCATCCCGAGCCCGCCGCTAGGACGCCTGCGCGCCGCGGCCCCGCCCCCGCGCCGCGGCCCCGCCCCGCGCCTGCACCGGCGCGTGCGCACTGCGCCGCCCGCCCCGCAGGTCGGGCCACCTGAGCTTCTTTCTTCGCACGTCTGTCATTTGGCGCCAACACCCCGAACTCAGGAGTCCGAGGTGGTGCAGCCGAGCCCGATGGCTTCCAAGGCGGCGCTATCAGGGGACAGGAAGAGCTCTTGGGAAACTTCGAGGAGACACTAATATCTTCTTGAAGACTTTATCCAGGGTTGCACCATCCTCACATGCTGGTGACAAGCCACATCTCACTTCAGCATTTGAAGCCAACCTGGAACCCCTTCATACCCATCCCTCACGCCTGCCAATACCCTCAAAGACTCGTGTAAAGGCTCTAAGTTACCCTTCTTGCTTTATTTACACCTGACTCCCATATTTCTGTCAATAGTTTTTCTAGTCACGTAGATTCAAATTAGCCTTGTATCAAAGTATCTCCTCAGAAGATACCTATAAGTTACAAAGGCAACTTTACAGGAGAGAAATTTGGCAGACATCGCCTTAACCAAGTGATCAAAATTAACATCGCTAGTGATAAGAGATATTTTTATTAGATTGGGTACCTTTCAATATGATGCAATGAGGGCAGAAAATCACATGTATAGTATTCTTGAAAAAAATGTATAAGCTGGGTTAAATCGTGAGGAAACATCAGACAAATCCAAAATAAGGGGCAACCTATAAAAACTGGCCAGTATCTTTAAAAAATGGCATGATCACGAAAGAGAGAAAAGGTGAAGAACTGTCCCAGATTGGAGGAGACATGACAACTAAATGTAATGTGTGACCCTCGATTAAGCCCTGGTCCAGAAAAAGGACACCAGTGGGATAATGAAATTAGAATACACTCATAGATCAGTTAATAATATTTTATCAATCTTAATTCCTGGTTTTGGCAATTATACTTCCTCAACATTTAAGGAAGTTGGATGAATGATATATTATATAGGAACTCTCTACCATTTGCATCTCTTTTGTAAATCTGAAATTATTTCAAAATATAAAGTTAAAAACTTAAAACTTAAAATACAAAACATGACCTTAAATTTGTTTCCAAGTATATAACTATAAAACCCTATAATGTTTATTTTTTTCAAGTAATCTTCATAACAACTCTATGAAACAGGTAGGGAGGATTTCAGTTTTACACGCAAGGCTATTCTGGCATAAAGGAGTTAAAAGACTTGCCTTACACAGACAAAAAATTGCTCTGTCAGGTCTCTGGATTCCAGATTTAGTGTTCTTTTCCTTTTATTAGAAACTTTGACTTCGTTGTTTTTCTCTTGCGTCTGCCCAATAGCTACCAAATAAAGGCAAAGTTCCATCATACTTGGCAATTTGCAATGATGTTCCTTTCCATTCTCAATGCCTTCTAGATCACTGCTTCTCAAAATTGGCTCACATTGAAAATAACCTGAGGAACTTTAATAACTTATGCCTTCCTCCTACCCCCAGAGAGCCTGAGTAATTGGCCTGGAGAATGTCCTGGGCTTGACAAGTCCTAAGAGCATCCCAGGTAATTCCACTGTGTGACCACGTTTGAGAACCATTACACTACACACATAATTGTTGGGGGGAAAAAAGAATGCAGGTTATCTAAGGAGAGATGTTCAGAAGATCTGAATTGTCAGGACTGAGACTGGAGAGAAATTTGGGAACCATCAACATGATGGTAAATAATACCATAGGAGTGGACAACTTTGCTTTAGGAGAGTATGCCAAGTAACAAGAGAAGAGATACAAAGAAATTTTGCAATAACAAAGAAAATATGGTTACAGAAATATTTTGAGGTGGAAAAGAAGGAAGTTGAGGAAATTTATGTCAAAGTTATAGATCAGAGTCCTGCAGCCCAGTTCAAGCTCCACATCTTCATTAAGCCTTCCAGCCCTCCTGGATCTCCCATGCTTCAACTCTAGGACCTCTTTACACTCACTACCACGCTGTATATCTTTCTCATGTCCACCACGGTAACTTGACATAGGACTAATCCTTGTTCACTGGAGGATTATAAAAACAACCTTCCACATCACCAATAAGTATGGGGTGTTGGGGAAAATTTGTCTGTCAATTGGTTCCTCCTCATTGTGATGGGAGAGAGATTTTCCTGAGACCAGGCTCTTTCTTAGCTAACCATGGTCCATGAGAAACTATCAGCCAATCTTTGTTTGGCCAGCTCTTCCTCTACAACTTTTTCTTTTCCAACCCTTCAGATCTTTTGTCCTATAAATTCGTAGAAAAACTGTTGGCAAGTAGTCAGCAACTGGACCTCTGAAAAACAGTACCATCACCCCTGCCCCACTCCTCCCAGCCCCACCCCCGCCCCGCAGTTAATAGGAGAAAGGAATAACTTTGTTACTCCTGGCTTCCAGTTGGTCATCTTGCTCTTAAATTGGAGGACTTTGGGGCTGAAAGAAACTGGACAAAGTGTGCTGAGTAGCCTAATAGAGCTGGTTCTTTTTCTGAAAGTTCCCTAATGCGGAAAAATAAAATTATGTGTTTAATTTCTGAAACCTGATGCCTGATTTGCCTTGGCAGCCATTCTCCTGGGCTTGGCAGGGAGTCCGGCAACACTAGTATACTGATTAATACCAGCTCAGCTGGCTCCCTGGAGAAGAAGAGCATTATTTATTTGACCATTTTCTTAAATCCTTTTTAATTTGTGTGTATTTTAGCATGATCTTACTGGCTTTAACATGCTGTATCTCTGACCACTGGCCCCAATGAAGCCTTAGGGGAGACTGTTCTGCTCTGTGTGTGCACATTCCCATCACAAAGCAAGATTTTGTTCTGCCCAGTGATTAGAAACGACGTGTCATACGTTCTGTTCCTTCTGGGGCGGGAAAGTTCTAAGTGTACTTTTGTCTCTTGCTGGTGGTCTTCAGGCCACTGATAGAAAGGGAAAGAGATGATGCTTCCCAGAATTCAAACAGAACTTTCTGCACTCCTCCTTCCTCCCTTGCAACCTTCCTCCCTTCCTTCCAGTCCCCTTTGGATGGTGACCCCTTGACTCATTCTGCCCCTCCCACGTAAAGCCCACAGGGATATCAAATAGCATTTCTCTGAGGGGATGCAGAGGACTGAGGAAAGGTTGGGCCCCAGACAGTCCCTGACAGGGAAGTGTAAACACAGCTGTGGAGATGGGAGCAAACCATCCTCCCTCCCCCAGTTCCCACCCAGAAGCAGGGAAAGGCCACCCTGCTGTGGGGAAACAAACAACAAAACAAAGCAAAGCACAACCTAAAATCCCACATGAATATCACCAGAAACTGGGGGTGCTGCTTAGGCCTTAGTGGGGGCCAGCTCAAGTGCCAAACCCCTCCCTGAACACTTAGAGGTAAAGGTGGCTCCAAAGCAAGTGGGGGCCCACACAGTACTGAGCCTGGATACACGGCTCAATTTTTGAAGCCTCTCTACTCCCGGACACTTTGTCCTCTGATCTCAAAAACACAGCTTTCCAACCCCAGGTACTTAGCTCCTGACCCCTAGTTGGCTTAGGGATCATAATAATGCATTCAATTCAGCAAGTAACAACAGGTCCACAATAAACCCTTGTCCATGGCTGTTATAAGTTTAAACTCTGAGCCTCCAAGCCAAAATATTAGAAAGGGCCTCCTCAGTCTTTGTTAATTACAAAATAAATAATTCCAGTAGGAAGGGACTTTTGGGGGGATTACTGGGTTGGGAGCTATGCCTTGCTTTGTACATACTCTGAAAGCTCCAACCCCACAGCGAGGGTGGCGCTGCCCATTTCTTGCTCTCCCGGCACAGTTAATGCTGGGCCTTGATCCCACAGTGGGACACGCCTTTGGCACGTCCCTGCCTGGGAAGTAGCCCTGATTGGGTGGACAGCTAATGAGCTGTGCTTCCTTTCTGGCCATCAGACTTCTCAACTGTAAAACTACAGAACTAGAAAAATAATAATGGCCTTCGAATCCTGACCGTTCGTTATGTGCCTGGCAGTGTGCTTAAGTGCTTTAAAATAGGTCATCTCATGTCATATGAAGTCAGTAATATATCCTCATCCTCATTTTACAGCTGAAGAAACTAGGGCTTAAAGGGATTCTAAAACTTGCCCCACATCACCCAGCTGGTGATTGGTGTGGCCAGGATTTGAGCCCAGTCATTCTGACCCCCAAACCCATGCTCGGAACCACTCCACTCAACCTCTTCCTTTCTCTGAGGTCTTCTAGCTCTGACATCATGATTCTGGATCCTCTCCATGGCTTTCTGCTCTCACCAGTGCCGCCAGGGAGAGAAATAAATGTGTTTGAGACTCTACTCTGCAAGTCCAGAGGAAAACAATTCCCAAAAGGCAGGGGGCTCCTTACTTCCTCTGTACTGGAGATGCCAATCAGAGCTGGACACTCGACAGACCCCCATATCAGCAGGGGACAGCCTGTGTGGAAGACAAACAAATCCTAGCCAGACAGGAAAGGGGAGTGCCCCATGGTTCTGTGACTTCCTCTTCTGTCTTCCCTGGCTTATCAGCAGGGTCCTGTGCTTCTGATGCCATGGCCCTTTGAACCCCACTGTGGCTAGGATGGGATACTAGGCTACAGAGGCTCTTTTGGAGCAAGAAAAGTACAATACATGCATCTACAGATTATATCCATAACACTACATGTAAAGGAACCAAAATAAATTGCACTTATTTATATATTTAACAAGTTGCCTTAGCTTTCACATAATCACTAGACATTAGACTGGAGGTGAACCTACGTCATCTTTGAAAGATGCCTGAGAGGTGGGTATTGTCATTCCCATTTTGCAGAGAAGGACATTGAAACTCAGGGAGATTGACAACATTGGCCATGGCCACATGGCTGGAAAATAGGAGAGCTGAAATTCAGATTCAGGCTAGGTCTGTTTGACAACGAAGTCTGTATTCTTTTCCATAAAAGGAGTGTTATGTAATGAAAAGGACAAAGTACTAAAACTGGAAGGATCCTAGAATATCTTGGAAATATAGCTGTCATAACTATATGTGTTATACATTATGATAGTCACTACCATTGATCGCATGCTTACTAGCGCCAGTCATTGGACCAAATGCTTTACATGCATTATCTCTACTGCTCAGTGAGATGCACGCTAGTAACCCCATTTTTGCAGATAAGAAAACAAGCTCAGAGGAGTTAAGTAACTGCACAGGTTGCATACAGCTAAAAAAGTGATGATGCTGGGATTCAAACTCAAGTCTGCTTGACTCCCAAGTGTATGCTCTTGACAACTAAGGCAATAGAAATAATAGTAATCTACATTGACTTGTACAGTTCTACATGCTTTAACTCTTATAACTTATAGATAGTATTGTCCCCATTTTACAGAGGAGGAAAACATGGCCTTTTATAGTACTACTTAAGCTCAGATTACAACCACTACACATGTTAAGACACATGCACTATTAGTGTCACATTTGCTTAGCATATATTGGATCCTTGTTATGATCTAGAAAAATGATTTACTTCATAGTGTCATGGGTTTTTTTCATTGTTCATCTAATGTATTCAGGTCTTGGGGGAAAGGATGTGAAAAGCTACTGTCAGTAGGTGAAGCAGGCATAGTCAGGAGAGGGGTTGTACTGAGTGGGGAAGGCTCTCTGTGCCATAAGGAGCCCTGTCTGGTTGCTCTCTGGACACTCTTCCTTATCCCTTCCTATTTGACTGTGTCTAGCAAGTTGGCTAGCAGGTGGACTTCCATCAGGTATTGTGGAGCAGAGGTAAAGAGCTCAGGACTCAGCATCAAGAAGATCTGGGTATCCATATTAGTCGCATGACTGGATAAGTTACTTAACATTTCTGACCCTCAGTTTCCTCATCTGTAAAGTGGGTTGCTATGGTACTTAATTTAATAGAGTTGTGAGTTTAAATGAAACATTTTGTATGAAGCATTGAGCATACTGCCTGGCATCCTCAGGGCATCCCGCCTCCTACAGTGCTGGGAGGGGGTAGAAGTGTTCCTGGGGATGGCTTCATAGGACAGTCCAGGAATGGAGGAAGGGTGAAAGCAATCTTGGCATCTGGCATTGGGTTCTGACAGCAACCATGAGTCATCCTCAAGTGCTGAGGGACCGGCAGTGTTCTCAGCACTGCTGGGCGTGTGCTGTGGTCACTTGGCCAAGGCCCTCTTTCTGATCGTTGTTCTTGTAAATCTGGCCTGGGTTTGTTTTTTTTTTCCTTCAGAAAAACAGCCTCTGTCATGTGATGTCATGGTCCAGCCTGGGTCAGGGAAGGAGGGGGACAAAGTTGTGTGCAGGATCTTACTTCTAGAGGGGTCAACCTGGTCCTGGAAGAAACTCTATCCTCCCTTCCTTTCAAGACCCAATAAGGAATCAATATTCTGATTTGGAGTGAGAGGGAGGTGACAAAGCATAATGGTTAAGACATGAAGCTTAGCATCAAGCAGCTCTGGGCTCAAATCCTGGCTCTGCCAATTACTACCTCTGGACCTTGGGCAAACCACTCTTGTATTCCCATTTCACCTATGGACAAGATAATTCTGATGTAAGCTTTTAAGAAATTGGTACAAAGAGCTCAGCACATGTGTCAAAGAGAACATACTATACGGCACATAGTAATTGTTCAATAAATGGTAGCTACTATTAAGTCCTCAGCAGTTGATGAGGAATATAACTTAAACATTTTCTGTGCTTTTTACCAACCTGAGAGCCAAAGTTTTCGCCAATAACCATTTTTCCCTCTGAGAAGTGGTCATGTTTCTTATACCAAATGTGCGATCATTCTGGAGATGAGGACGCTGGGGAGAGATGCAGAAGTTGTGTCCCTACCCTTTTTCTTCCCCTCCTTAGCCAGCTGGCTCCCTGGCTGCAGCCCTCCTGGTTCTCTTCACTGCCTCTCTGCCCTCTGAAGAGGTCTGTCTTCTCTCTCCAGCTTGGAAGGATCGGCCCCACCCAGCTAGAACTTCTGGCTTCCCTGACCCTGACTCTCCCCCACATCTTTTCCTGTGCTCTGCTCTTTATTTTGCAGACAGCTGGGGAAGAGGCCAGCATGTGTGAATGTCTCTACACTGTAGAGATGCTAATTGCAGGATTCTCTGCATGTAGCTAACTTCATTGTGTAGATGGTCCCCAGTGCTTTGTACTTCTCATTATGTTGTTGTTGTTGTTGTTGTTGTTGTTGTTGCTGTTGTTGTTGTATATACGTGTGTGTGTGTGTGTGTGTGTGTGTGTGTGTGTGTGTGTGTGTGTCTGTAGGGGGAAGGCTGAGGACTAGATATGGCACTCCTAAGGACTGAGTCATCCCTCCCACTGCTCCAGGCAGGATGGCCCTTAGGCATAATGAGAAGGGAAATTTACATTGGCAGTAAGATCCCTACCCAGGTGAAGTCAGTCTAGGTTGGGACCAGGAATCTCAGGTCAATGTTCAGCTGGACCAGAAGCACTTCCCTCTCTTCCCAAGCCCTGGAGGTGGAAGTGGGGCAGGGACAGAGGAATAAGGGGTGTGTAGGGAACTTAAAGACTCCACTGGATATAAGAATAAAAGACTAAAAACAATACGTACTACAGTAAAAAGGAAAGAGGCATATCTATATGTGGTATCATAGAAAGATATTCAAGTAAAAAAAAAGTTACTGAACAACACGGATATTAAATCCTATTTATGCTTTTTTTTTTAAGTCCAAAATATGTGAGGAGGTGAGTGAGAAAGGAACGGGGTCATAAAGTTTTCTGTGTTTAAATATTCTGCAACAGTATATACTTATGTATTACTTGCAATTAAAGAGTATATTTTTATAACAAAAAGGATCCATTTTAAAGCAGAAGTGGGTTTAGAAAATGAAGGTAAAAGCCCTGGAGGTGGAAAATGGGACTTCCCATGAAAGAGCCTGTCCCTAATGAAGCCCTTCTCTGTCCCTTTGCTGCAGAACATGGGACTTCTTCTATGGCAACTTAGAAGAGGAAGATGAGGTCTCCAGTCCCCATTCAGCCCCAAAGGACCCCCACCCCCATAGCCAACCCCAAGTTACCAGGATGTTCCCAGGGGTCAGTGAAAACATCCAAACATCTAAATGGTAAGAAAAAGTGGGAAGAGGAAAGTCAGGAGGAGAGAAAATTCCCAGATCCTCCAATGGGGGAGTCTGGACTTCCATGTTCAGGATGACTATAACAAGCTCTCCTTTGGAGGCCTCCACATCCTGATGCAAGCTTAACCCCAACTCGAGGCTAAAAATCAGACTTTCTACCAAGTCACTTGTATTTTTCCTTTTGATTCTAAGGTCATTTTGTATATGAAAATGTTGAGCTCCAAAGACATGAAATGGCCTTCCCAAGTTTACACAGCAAGACCAAGTGCAGAACCTGATTTCACAATCCTAAGCAATGTTTGTTTGTTTTTACCCATATACCATATTGCTATATTTAAAAATCAACATTTGCTTTTGTCAGCTTTAATCTTGACCCCAGTCCCAGTCTTAACCCACAGTGGGCTCAGGTGCTTCCTACCCAAGCCCAGTGGAAACGGCTGGTTTTGTTTTCTGCCTCTCCTTGCTTCCTCTTCCCATCTTATCATCCAGAAATCTCCTTCTCCACCATGTTTTCTTTCTGAAAAGAGCAATCACAGATGGGAGGGAAGGAAAGGATTTTCCCTGGCTTGAAGTGGCTCTGAGACTGCCTGGCTCTTTTCTGCATACTGTAGAAGATGACCTTCCCCAGGAGGGCTTTGGGGTTCATGCCAAGTGGGCCAATTCCCTTCTTCCTTTGCATGCCTCGCTAAAGCAACCTCTTGATCCTAGCTATGGAGGAGGACAACAGGTTATCAGTGGCTATGATTTAAGAGCTTAAGATCCTGAGATGAAGATTTTGAAGAGAGATCATGAAAGATAATTTGTGGTGGGCAGGGATCAGTGAACTTGGACAACAGCAGCAGCTGAGTCCAAGGGTCAGTGTCTGGGAGTAATTTAGGAAAGTTCGGTGTTGACAGCTGTGTCTGGAGTTGAACGTCATGGCCAAGCCAGCTCCTGGGCTCCTCCACTGCTTCAGGCTAATGAAGGTCTGCCTCAAGACACAGAGACAGCTGTGGTGTGGCAGAAGTCAGGGCCCCTGGGGCCCCAGGCTCAGCCATGCTGCTTTCCAGCAGTGTGACCTTAGGCAAGGCCTTAGGGAAAGAGGAAAGGAAACTAGCATCTACTGACTGCAATGTCCTTTTACATATGTCATCCTCACCACAGTTTATCGAGGAGGGTGATGTCCCTATTTTACCAGGGAGGTCTCAGAATTTGTGAAGGTGACGGTAGTCATTCTAGTGGGAAAATGGAATTAGGACTCAGAGCTTCTGAACTCAAGTTCTAGGCTCTTTCCCCTAAGCTTTAACTTCTTTCTCTGTAAAAAGAGGATAACAATGTACCCACATCATGAATAAAGTCACATTATAGGTTCTAAATCCCTCCCTTCTCACAGCCTTGGTCCTGAAGAGTTGTGGCCACCTTCTATCTGGGAATGGAGTTATCTTCCTTTTGCCTCTCCCCGCAATCCTGTTTGTAGTCCTAGGACCCAGGAGGTACCAACAAGGAAGGGTATTGGGTCTCTGGTTTTCCCTCTTGCCCTCTTCCCAGGCCTTCTACCGACTCTGGAGGGCTGCTCTCTCTCTTTTCTACCTCCCTGGTTTAGGCAGGCGGGCTGACATCAGTGAGTGTTCCCAAGGACAGGGAACTCTGAGCTCCAGTTCCCAGCTCCAGGCCCCCAGGGCCCAGGACAGCCCTAACCTAACCTCCTGCCTTAGACATTGTCTCATTCCGAAGCCCTCTGAGCTTCCAAACCCCTCCCTCTTCTCCAAATCCTGGAGAGTAGCTCGCTCCCTACCCTACCTCCACCTCTGTCCACCTCCCCATCAAAGGGAAGAGGCGACTCGAGTCCCGGGAGCAGATGCTCGGAGACCGGAGCGAGTCCTGGGCGCCAGGCTGCCGAGCCCAGGAAATGGATCCCGGTTCTGGGGTTACGAGGGGAGCTGTCCAGCCCCGCAGGGTGAGCTAGAAGAAAGGGTGGGCCAACGCCCGCAAGGCGGAGGGAGCGACGGGCGCCAGGGCCGGGTGGGGCTGCTACTCCCCCTCCAGCCCGCCGGCCCCGGGCGTCGCCCCCGCCCCCCACGTGGCCGCCGCTGTCCCAGCCCCTGCGAGGAAGCGGCGCGATTTCCTGCGGCTGGGGCCGGGGATATAGGAGCCCCCGCCCGGGCCCGGCGCAGCGCCGCCGCCCCTCCTCGCCTGCTCGCGGCGCGATGGCCTCGCTCCGGGTAGAGAGCGCCGCTGGCGGCCCGCGGATCCGGGCGACCCGCACTGGGCGACCCACAGCGCTTCGCCTCCTCCTCCTGCTGGGCGGTGAGCGCTGCGCCCGGAGGCCCTGGTGGGAAGCGCGGAAGGCCCTGAAGGGGAGGGGGGCTGGACCACCAAGGCCGGAACGGGCCCTAGACTGGGGGTGCGGACAGCGCTCTCCTTCAGACGGTCCCTGACCCCACCTCCGTGAGGGCGCAGCGCGAGCTGCTTCCCACTTGGGAAAACCTGGGACGCCCGGGCCCTGCCAAGAGGTGTTGGGAGGTCTGGGGCGGGCGAGGAGGGAGGGGGTTGGGGTCTGAATGTGAGTGGGAACGAGCTAGTACCAGCCTCTCTTCCAGGCACTGAGGCACTCCGTGGGTGGATTATTGGTCCTTTTCTTCTGAGAGTAGATCTGACTTCCAAGGGTCTCAGCTCCAGGCTCCCCTGCCCAGATCCCAGCCATCCCACCTCTTCTCTCATTTCTGCCCACAGCTGTCCTGAAGCCCCAGGAGTCCCTCGCTCAGCTTGTTACCACCCCAGGCAGCATGGAGTCAGAAGGTGAGTATCCGGCAGCTGTGGGAGGGTGGCTTGAGGCAAGTCAGTGTGGAGGGTCCCTTTCCCACAAGGCAGGCCTCAACTCCAACTGACGCCTCACCAAACTCTCCTCTATTCTCTCTTGGGGTTCTTTGTATCTTTCTCCCTCTCATCCCACAAAGTCCCCACCTGGCTCTGAGCTGGCCCACCTCACAGGTGGGTTAGAAAGCCTCAGCAAAAGTGTATGTGGAAACTTGTCAGGCTGAGAAGTGCTGTGCACCTGGAAGACATTAAAATTCTCCTGAACTTGGGACTCTCTCCTTAGCCAGAAGTGTCTTGCTTGGGAAACTTTCTGAGGCTCTCCAGGCAGTTCCAATGTTTGAAGACAAGAGACAGTGGTTCTTTAATGGAAGTACCTGGAAGAGAGGGCTTGGCGGGAAGGGCAGGGTGTGGTCTATGTGCAGCATCTGTGCCCACAGGGAGAATGCTGGAAGAGGTCTATAAGAACAATACCCGTCTTTGCTGGCAAACATATAAGGAATATATGGACTCTATTGAAAATGACTGGTGTGACTGGGCCATAATTAGCAGGTAGGGGCAGTGCTGGCGGTGGTTTGGGCCAGGGGTGGGGCCTACTCCTTGTGGGTGGGCCTTGAGTTAAGGTGGGACACTCCTTTCTCTGGGTCCAACCCCTTCCTCACTCTAGTCTTTTCCTGCCCCCAGCCCTTATAGCGACCTGCAAGATTGTTTGGAACGGACTGCAGACACGTTTGGCCTGGGCTTCCCCAACCCTTGGGCAGAAAGGATCATCTTTGAGACTCACCAACTCCACTTTGCCAACTGTTCACTGGTGCAGCCCACTTTCTCAGACCCCCCAGAGGATGTGCTTCTGGCCTTGATCATAGCCCCCATCTGCCTCATCCCGTTCCTCGTCACCCTTGTTGTGTGGAGGAGTAAAGACAGTAATGCCCAGACCTAAGGTGGCATGAGTTTCTCAGCAGCCATCTTACTCCTTTCCCCTGCCACCACTAGGTCACTCTCCTCCTCTCCCTACCTCCTTCTTCCCACTCCCACCGCAGATCCTTACATGGATGGAAATAGAAGCTGGGTGGGGTCATGGCACAAGTTCTGTAATCTTCAAAATAAAAGATTTTTTTTGGTACACTGTCCTCCCCATCTCAGTGGGGGCCTGTGTCCTTCCCAGAGTCTCTGCCATTCCCACAAGCCCTCAGCTCTGGGCAGCAGACTTGGAGAATCTGTATAGCCCCACTGTTTTGTTCACTTACCTGACCCCCCTACCCCAACTGAAGGCCACATTGCTCTATTCCTTCCTCCCAAGGCGGGGCCTTTCCTGCCCCTCTCCAAACCCAGCTCCAGGAAACCTGCAGGAAGAGACTCCCTTCCTGTCTGGAGAGCAGCTGGGGAGGTGTGGGGGGAGGGGCGAGGGAGGACTTTCTGCTGTGACTCCTGCAAGAAGGAAGGGGGGGCACCTGGGAAGCCTGAATTTTCCCCTTCTCCATACCTCAGTTTACTCCCAAGGCCTGGGAATAGGAACCCTCATCTGACCAGCTGGAGTCCATGTCTGAAGATCTCAGGGTTGAGGGCAAGGGCAGTGGGGGCTCCTCTCTCTACTTGGTTCACCACAGGACTCTCCCCCCAGGTCCCTGGCCCTCATCCTACATTGTCCTGGGCCTTGGGGGTGTGGTCTACAGCCTGGCCGCATACTGCCCCCTGGTGTCCACTAAAGCCAAAAGCTAGGAGATTGCTGTGTGGTGGAAGAAGCTCAAAACTGAGGCGATTGGACCCTGAGGTCAGAGACTTGTCATCTCCATGGCAACCACTAGTTCTGAAGTGGATGCTTCTATCAGCTACCCAAGTCATACTTATGCTCCCTTAAGACATGTTCCCACTGTCGACGTAAGAAACGTCCAAACCTGTAGAGAATTTTTATGAGTTTATTTGAGCGAAAACAGACAACATATACCAGGGAGCAAGATCTCAAGCTCCAGAGAATAACAGTTTTGCAGTTTCTTTTATACATTTGAAATTAAGGAGGGAAAGTAAGGAAGAGCACGTGAAAGCAAGTGGGGGTTGGATTATAGGATAGTTAAGATTATTTGCTCTCTTGAGGGTGGTTACATCTTAGGAGGGGTCTGAAAATAGGCATTTCAAAGGTGCGTTAACCTAGATGCACAGAAAACATTTGACAGGGCTTGCTTAAGGCAAAGATAAGCCTTTTACTAAAAAGTTACATGCCTGGCGTGTGACTACCCACCATAACTTGCCCAGTTAGGAATTTATTATTTATTACAGCACCGCTTTTTTTGTCCACACCACTTTCTTGGGACATACCTAGTCTGTGACTCACCATTTTGGTACAGGGACACCCCTGTGTGTCCCCTGGACACTGAGGCCCAGTTCTCACCAGGGAATTTTTTTTTTTTTTTTAGCTAAGCCATCCTGCCACCTGTTGGCAGCTCAGCTTGGGCCGGGAATCGAACTGGCAACCCTGTTGCTCAGAGCTTGCACTCTTGAACAAGCTCTTAACCAACTGAGCCACTTGGCCGGCCCTCACCAGGGAATCTTCACCTCCACTTCTCCCTGAGACAAACCTGCCAGGTCATCAAAAACACCTAGAGAATAACTTTGTTCTCCATAAAGACACCTGTTTATTCCTTGTGGCACCTGAAGCCTCTTCAGGAACTTTCCTTCTCTCCTTGTTGAAATATCGGCTTCCCTGAGTATATGCATATCCATTTCCTAGACATGTCTGTCTATTCCATAAATATATGCCTGTATGCTTCCTGGAATGTATCTTTCATTCTCTGGAATGCACTTCTCCTCTTCTCAGGACATACCTGTTTCTCTAGAGACAAACTTGTTCCCTAGGACATTTTGAGTTTTCACCTGAGATAAATCTTTGCAGTTTCCACATGTCTTCTCCAAGGATATATCTATACTTTTATTGGCCCATATTTGCCTTCATGCATTTTACTAACGTACATAAAAGGTGTGCTGTTATAAGACACTGTGTATGGTACATTGTGTTGTAAAGATAAGTTAGATAAGACTTGGTTTCTGCTCTTGATGGCTTTCCAGGGGAGCGGACAAGTACAAATAAAAACAGTGAAGTGTGTGATGAGAGTCATGCAAGGGATAGAAACCAAAAGTTATCTGAGTGCAAAGGAAGGAGGGGGGTCACATCTAGCTGAGGTATGATCACAGAAAGTAAGATCACAGGAGGGTGATTGTGGAATTGATACATAAATTAGATGGAGTGCATTTGCCTAGGGGAGAGAGTAGAAAGGGAGATGAATTAGGAAATAATTGCAATAACCCAGGTTTGAGAAAATGAGGACATGGACCAAAAGAGTGATGAATGGAGAAATGAAAAATAATTAAAAAGTAGGAGAGATGACTAAAAAAATGGGAGAAATTCAACAGGATTTGGATATGAAGGAGGTGACAGAGAGGAGAGGTTAGAGATGACTCAGGCTTTGAACCTGAGTTACTAGGACAATGACAAGTAATAAGAGAAAAGGGCCATTAGCGGGAGGAGCTGGCCTAAAGAAAAGGATATATAATATGAGGTAACAATGGAACAAACTGTTACGTTCCACAGAGAGTTAGAAATGGGATTGCTGCTGGTGGTGGTGGTGGAAAGAAGGTGGAGCTAGAAATACAGGTTTAGAAATATTGTGCACAGAAATGCCATGTAAAGTCATGAGAGGGATGCGAGTTCTAAGAGAGAAGGTGTATTGAAAAGAAGACGGCTGAGGTTATGTTCTTAGGAAATACCCACATCTAAAGAACAAGGCAAGGGCCGGCCGAGTGGCGCGATGGTTAAGAACTGGCTTGGGACGCCAGAGGACCCTGGTTCGGATCCCACATGTGAGGGCCAGTGACACTGCCCTCCACAGCTAAGATGCTGAACAACAGCTCGATCTGGGGCTGGGCTGCTGTGAGTCACCGGCAACGGCGTAGGCTGCAGCCCCTGTGGCACTGGGTTGCCATGGGCTACCGTATGTAGCCAGCAGCCAACGTGAGCGGCCAGCAGCCGCAGTGAGCGGCCGTCCAGAAGCCGGCGACTGATGTGCCTCTCCCGGGAAGAGCGCAATGATGGTGCCAACTTGGGCCAGTGAAGCAACGTCCTCCACAACTAGACTGAAGAACAAAAGGACAGCAACTTGTCTGTTCCCCTTCCCCCAATTCCCCAGCACTGTTCCCATCCCCCCAATTCCCCAATAAAAAAATCTTAAAAAAAAAAGAACAAGGCAAAAAGGAGACAAAGGGATAGAGCAGAAATGGCAGCAGAGCAAGGATAAAGCAGTGCCATGGAACCAAAGGAGATGGTACCCTTTGAGAGAACATTATGAACTGAATGGCCCTTTCATTTATTCAACAAATATTTGTTAGGCACTTCTGTGGACCAGGAACTGTGCAAAGTAAAGGTTGGACTTGGGTGGGGGAGATGTTAGAGATCAGACAGGAAATTGAGAGGGTGGCAAAGTTAAGGAAACTACATATTTTCAAATAGGGATAACCTCAGCATGTTTGTAGACTGGGGGAGAGAAGGCAGGGGAAAGAGAAAGAGGGAAGATGATACACGGAGAAGTCCTGGAGGAAGCTGGAAAGGAGACACAAGAAGATATGCCGAAGGGTTGGCCTTGTAAAGGAAGAGTTCTACTTCTTCCTCTGAGTCCAAAAGGAAGGAGTAAAAGTAGAGAGGAATTTTTGAGGGATGAATCAAGTGTGGTGACAGATGGAGAGGTTCATAGATTAAGAGGTTCATATGCATAGCCTCAACCTCATAAAATAGAAGGGAAAGGCACTCTGGGGAGTGGAGGGAGAATGGGGAATGGCTTGATGAGTATAGAAAAGTTTGAAGTTACCTTTTTAAATTTTTTTGAGATTTTTAATGAAAATATAACTAACATACAATATTATATTAGTTTCAGGTGTACATCATGTTATTCAACAACACCCACCTGGCACTATACAGAGTTATTACCACATTATTGGTTATATTCCCTATGCTGAAGAAGTGATCATCATAAGTCCAGCAACCATCTGGCACTGTACCATGCTATCCCAATATAATTGACTATATTTCTATGCTGTATATCACATCCCCAAGACTAATTTGTCTTATATCTAGAAATTTGAACCTCTTGTTCTTTATCTTCCTCCCCCTTTTTAATTTTTCGAGTTGACATTCAATATTATTTTATATTAGCTTCAGGTGTACAGCATAGTGGTTAGTCGTTTATATAATTTAGGAAGTGATCCCCCTGACTAGTACCCACCTGACACGATACATAGTTATTACCATATTATTGATTATATTCCCTATGCTTTACTTTACATCCCCATGACTATTTTGTAACTACCAATTTGTATTTCTTAATCCCTTCACTTTTTTTACCCTGCCCCCAACCCCCCTCGCATCTATCACCCCATAGATGTAGTACCCACCTGACACCATACATAGTCATTACAACTCAAGAGTTACCTTGAGGGATGTGACAGGGAATCAATAAAAGACAAAGGGTCACTGGGCTGCACTGAGAGCCCAACAGTGAGATTAGTCAGGGAATCTGGAGCTCAGTCAGCATGTTCTGATGATTTTTTTTTTGTTTTTTACAGTAATACTCCCCTGCCAAGAAATGAAAGAGAAGCGGGGGAGGGGGTGGAGTCAGGGAGCCACAACCCTGGTTTGGGAACTGACCAGCTGGTGGATAGGCAATGGGGACAGAACTGAACAGTCTAGGCTGGGTAAGGAGTCATACAGAGCAAAATGTCTGGGACTTGAGACTAGGGAAGTGAGGAAATGGGAGAGGTGAAAGGTAGAGGGCTGTGGTCAAATATGGCAACTCCGAATCATGGAAGCAGAGCTGCTTCCCCGCAATAAAAGCTACACATGTGCTCCCACAGGTGCTGCAGGAAACTGAGGAATGGTGGAGTGAAAGGACATAGGAATTGAGGAAATTGGGGAGTTGTGAGTCGTTTTAATTTAAATCGCAATTGACACAAATGTTAATATTTTTTTTTAAAGTTAGCACAATGAACACAAGCCTAGGTTGGGGTCTGGAGACCTAGGATTGTACCTGCAGTTCTACTAACAAACTGTGGCGCTTTGGGGAAGTCACTGCCCTTATCCGGGGTTGAATCAGAAGACTTCTCAGGGCCCTTTCTGCTCTAAACGGTGAGGCTTTTTAGGGTAATGGCAAGGGACTAGCTGAAGAGAAAGATCCCTCCCGTAAACCCACCCCTCTCCCGAGAAAGCTCCGGAACGTTTCTGCTGTGCTTTCTGCCCGGACTTGCCGAAGAAGAGACCGGAAGTCCCTTGCCGGGAGGTTCCGGGTTTCCTGGGCTACTACGATGGCGATGAGTTTCGAGTGGCCGTGGCAGTATCGCTTCCCGCCCTTCTTTACGTGAGGCTCAGACCCCGAGAAGCCCCGCTGTGCCTCCCTCCCCTCCCTCGGACCCCAGGCTCAGCCCTGATATTTCACATGGGGAGGGGGAGAAAGGACCTGGATGCCACCACTCTAGCCGCCCCTCATTTTCTCCCCCAAACGCGCCTCCGGCAAGTGCTGCCTCTCACCCTCTCACTCCCTCTAATTCTGCAACCCACTCCCTTCACCCGGCAGGTTACAGCCGAACGTGGACACTCGGCAGAAGCAGCTGGCCGCCTGGTGCTCGCTGGTCCTGTCCTTCTGCCGCCTGCACAAACAGTCCAGCATGACGGTGATGGAAGCTCAGGAGAGCCCGCTCTTCAACAACGTGAAGCTACAGCGTATCCTCCCTCAGGCTCTTCCACAGCCCACACACAAGCGCTTCCACACTTTCCCACATGCCCAGACTTCACACGCCACCCCACCCCCTCACCCACAGTAGTCAGGTTCCCACCCAAACTGGCCTTGGGAAAGACCAAGTATGTGTAGCTGGCATTCATTTTACCTCCCTCCCCGCCGCCCCCATCCCACATGCTGCACCAAACCCTCTTGTTCTAGGCAGTGGTGGGTACCCAGGTGTCATGCAGATCCTAAAAACTGTCCTGAAGCCGAGAGTCCCAAGCTTTTCAACCTGACACCGTTAGACTTCAGTCATCTGTCCTTGTCTTTGTGAGGCTCAAATTCAGTACGACCTTTAGTAATTTTCTCCACCTACTCTCCTCCCAGGAAGTAAGGGTCATTTGTTTTTGTTGCCTGGTTCATACCTAAAATATCTGTGCAGAAAGGCTAATGGAAGGGGGGGGGATGATAGTACCTTTTATTTTGTAAAGCACCTTTTAAAAATTGGAATAGTTTCTTTCTAACTTCTACCCCCCAATTACCAGGAAATGCCAATTTGTAGCCTGTCGGGGAATTGCACATATATGTGTGTAGTAGGGAGAGGAAGGGGGCAGGTGGGTCTTAGCATGAGACTGGCTCTGAGAATTTTTATCTCACCCAATTCATTTCATGAATGCCTTTCCCTTAACCTTAAACCAGGGAAGCTCCCTGTAGAATCAATCCAGATTGTATTAGAGGAACTGAGGAAGAAAGGTGGGTTCAGTTCCCCCAGATTCCTTATTTTTCTGCCTAGTTGGATTTTCCTGAGGGCAGATTAACACAAGTCTTTTAACAATTGTTTTCTCTCACCTGGCTTAGAGCCCAGAGTGCTCGTATAGTAGAGAGCCCAATTCCTGTGCCCTTTCCCCCCATTGGTATACAAAGTTGAAATCTCTCCATCTGTGCTATAAGACCTGAAGAGATGTAGGAGACTGGGTGCCTTGCAGATAGCAAAACAAAATTTGAATTTCTCTCTCTGAAAGCTGAGTCTCTTCCACTCTGTTTACTTGGTTTTGCCTTTTTGTCCCTTGTTAGAGCATGATGCTTTCATAAGTGTCTATTTTGCAGGGAACCTCGAGTGGTTGGATAAGAACAAGTCTAGTTTCCTGATCATGTGGCGGAGACCAGAAGAATGGGGGAAACTCATCTATCAGTGGGTGAGACTATTCTGCTGCAATGATCCATGCATGGCAAAGGAGAAGTGTATCTGCTCAGCAGATACCTTGTGTTCCCAGATCCAGACTGAGCAAAGTGGGAGGGGGCAGAAAGAAGTGTAGGTCTTCCAGGCAAGATTCTTTCAGTGACTCAATTTCCCTGTCTGCACAGAACTTCCCTTTCTTTGCCTGTTGGAGGCCAGAGGCTACATGAGGCCATGTTTGGAGAATGCACTACTGGGAACCACGAGTACTATTGTTGGCTGGAGACTCTGGCCACAGAAGATAAATGGGGAAAGGAAGGGGAAAAAAAAACCATGAGGCCCCTCCCCCACCGCACCCTTATGGGGCTGTCCACAATATAAATGTGACTTTCTGAACCATTGTGGGTGTGGGGACAAACTGTGTCCCCCAAATTCCCAGCCACCACCAGCTCTAAACATTCCCAAGTGAGAGGAGGGGAAGAAGCATCAACAACCCAAATATAACAAACACATACCACCCATTCTTGAACAGGCAAACAACCAGAATGACAGGTCACTCTGCAACCATGTGGAGGCCTGTGGTTTAGTGGTTCCGAATGTGTGTTTACACATATAAATATAGTACCTGTAGGGTTTGTGGGTTTTAGCCATTACTCTGCAGAGGTGACAGTGAGCCCTGGTTTGGGAATAGGTACCATTCCTGGGTCAGAGGGCGGGAGCTGGTGAGTTTTCCTTCTCCCAGGAGATTCCTGGTCCTTATTCAATCCTCATTTTCCATGTCTGTAGGTTTCCAGGAGTGGCCAGAACAACTCCGTGTTCACCCTGTATGAGCTGACCAATGGTGAAGACACAGAGGATGAAGGTAATGCCTTTCCCTTCTCCCTCTCCCCCTCCAGTTTTGTCATCTGAATCCTCTTTCCTTGCTTAATTGACATTCAGACTTTCAATTTTTCTGCCTCTGAATTCCAAATACAACATAAAACAAGGGTTTCTTAACCCATGTCCAGTATTTCCATAAACCACCTGAATTCACATACAAAAACCCCCCAAATTTTATTTATGGAGGTGTGTATGTATTTTTTGAGGGATAGAGTACATATTATCAGATTCTCAAGGGCACCTGTGACCCACAAAAAGTTAATTACTGGTGTAGATGCCGAATGAAGAACCAGAGCAGGAGATTAAGCCTGAAATCTCATTCTTTGCTGACTCAGGCTTTCTTTCACCCTTATTCTTATAGAGGGCTCAAGAGTTGTGGGCGTTAGCTGAAAGGATTGCAGCCCTTTTAAATACTTTGTTTTGTGGCCAGGCAAGGATTTGTATACTTTTTGATTTTTACGTAGGGTAAATACTTTCTTAGCTGTTTTATTTTTTACTATATTCTGATCCCCAGGATCACCAAAAGTTCCAATCTTAACTTAGCTGGGGAAAACGGGGTGCCTTCCCTTCCTGCCAGACCCTGGTTGCCCCAACAGAGTTTATAGCTGTTGGCTCTTCCACCTGCCCTGCAGGCCTCTGCTTGCTACTCCCACCATCACCTATGACTTCAGTGCTGCAGCCTTGCCCAGCCCACCACCCAGGCTGGGCAAAGCTGGAGGCTTCCTTAGAAAGCAAGCTTCCTGACTCAAGAGCTGGGCCCTGCAAGGGGTGAGGTGTACAAGCCTGTTAGGGCTTGCCTCCTGCCTCTCACATCTCCCTGCAGTATCGTGCCATATCTCCATATACTTAGCTGGCCCTTGGCTCCCAGCTTTGTTCCTTTTGACTAGGAAAGGACAGATATCTGTGCTGGACTTTTCATGCCAGAGGTATGGCTATACTTCTTTGTGTTAGGACAGGTCTTCCTGATGGGTCCAGATGTGCAATTTGGGTCAGTCTCCAGTGACAAGGGCCTTGACCTCTCTAGGCTTGATGGTCAAGGCTCCCTCTTTGTGTCTCCCTAGCAAATGGTTTCACTCTTGTGCATCAGATACGAATGGGAGGATGGCATGTGGGGGTTAAGTCTGACAGAAGAACCAAGAAGGGGGAAATAAGCAGGGACGCTTATTTTATGCTAAGGCTTTCTTCCACCCATTACACCTAAGGAGCACCCAGGAAGGGTGGGTGAGAGCTGCAGCAGTATGGATGGCACATGTATATCCTGGCCTCATAAGGTCTCAGCTTCCAGCGAGACTGCTCTCCTCAGAGGCCTTGAGCCCCAGGGAGCTGAGTGTCCGACTGCCCATGTCTCCCTGTCCAGAGTTCCATGGGCTGGATGAGGCGACCCTACTGCGGGCTCTGCAGGCCCTACAGCAGGAGCACAAGGCGGAAATCATCACCATCAGCGATGGCCGAGGTGTCAAGTTCTTCTAGCAGAGACCTGTCTCCCTGTACTTCTTACCTCCCACCCTTCCAGGGCTTTCAGGAGACAGACCCAGTGTCCCTACAGACTGGATCTGTGACTCCACCAGACTCAAAAGGGCTGCAGCCCAGGGATGGGTTTCCCACTTACCCCCTGTGTCTGTCCCTGGGATAGGGGAGGGTGAGGTGCCAAGGAGAAAAGATGTGTTTCTCCTTGCCCCACCTCTCCCTGGTCCTAGGTTGTCCCTGAGCTAGGGTCTGTAAACCTGACACTTCACATGCGTGTACATAAATACACACACACCTGCACAAGCTTCTGTCTCTTACCTCTCCCACCCCCTTAGCTGCTGTTGCCTCCCCTCTCAGGCTGGTGCTGGATCCTTCCTAGGGGATGGTGGAAGCCCTGGCTGCAGGCAGCCTTCCAGGCAATATGAAGATAGGAGGCCCAGGAAAAGGCCTGACAGTGAGAGGCGGGGCCGGACACTGATTTATAATATTAAAAAACTCAATCCCACTGCCTGCTCTGATGTTACTACTGGAATGGGCATGGGGAGGGCTGTGAAATGTTACCCCGAGTGAATCCTAACTTAGGAGAGGGGAGAGAACGCCTATGGCCTTTGTAAATGAAAAGGTCCTCCAGTGCTGGCGGGCTCCAGTGAGCCTGTGGTTTTACATCTGCTGGGTGGCCTCTGTGGGGGAGTGCTGATGGAACACAGCTTGGGGACAGACTGCTTTCTGTGTCTGAATTGGAGTAACTTAATGGCTTCCCCTTACTTCACCTCCCCCATGAAAGTCCTGAACTTCTCTGAAGCCCCTCCCTCCATCCATCTGGTCTGGGTGAGGTAGTGGAGGCCTGGGGGAGCTGAGGGGGAGTAAACCGGATACGGACTTTGGTTTATTGGAAACTTGGGCAAACAGAAGGGGGAGGAAGGGAGAGCCCACATAGCAAAAACAGCCACTCTAACCAGGGCCGGGCTGCGGTCAAGGTAGGGAGGTGGAAGGGGTGGGTGACCGGGTCCTTGGTTCTGGGGTGGGGCTTGTCTTGGGGTGCACAAACCCATCCCTGGGCAGTCCGGAGGGATGGTGGCGTCGGAGAAAACCAGACCTTCCCATTGACTTCTATTGTTGGACTGGGGCTACACTGGACGACTAGAAGGGGTGGGGCTACCTTATCTGGGGCGTGCAGGCAGGTGGTAGCCACCCCCCCTTTCTGGGGCCGGGAAGCCAAGGTCACGTTTCCTCTCCCTGTCCAGCATCGGCCCCCCCCCCCCAAACAGGTTTGCGCACTCTTCATGCGCCAGGACACACCACGGCCTCGCACCCGACTCCGGAATGAGCCTGGAGGCGGGTGCGCAGGGAAGCGGGGGAGGGGAGGGGTAGCGGCCGGGGGCGGGGCAACGGCTGAGGTGGGCTGCGCACCGGGATCTACACGGCTCAGGGTTCCGAGGGGGCGGCCCTGGGGGGTGGAGGCGGGAGCTCGGCTGGGGGCGGGGCCGTGGGTAGGGCTCCCGGGCGGGCGAGTGGGGGGCTGGGGCCCCAGTAGCTCACCCGGAGTGCTGCGCAGCCAGCCAGTCCGCCTGTCAGGCCGCCTCCTCTCCAGCCGCCCGGCTTACTGCCCTGCGGCGCCCTGCCCTTCCTTATGCTGGCACCCCCGGCCCCAGAGACCGCCGTCCCTATGTCCCAGGCGGAGGCCGACCTGGCCCTGCGGCCCTCGCCGCCGCGGGGCCGCCCCGCCTCGGGCCCCTTCCTCGCCGGGCGCGACGCTTCTCCGGGAAGGCTGAGCCCCGGCCGCGCTCTTCCCGTCTCAGCCGCCGCAGCTCAGTCGACTTGGGGCTGCTGAGCTCTTGGTCCCAGCCAGCCTCACCCGTTCCGGAGCCCCCTGATCCTCTGGACTCGGCTGGTTCCGTCCCCGCCGGCAGCTCACCGCCTAGCTCCAAAGAGCCCCCCGAGGGCACGTGGACTGGGGGAGTCCCGGTGAAGGCTGCAGACGCTGCACGTCCGGAGCTCACGTGCTCCGCAGGAGGCTCGGGGTCCCGGGAACCACCGAGGGTCCCTGAAGCCGCAGCCCAGGAGCGGCGGCGGGAGCAGGAGGAAAAGGAGGACACGGAGACCCAGGCTGTGGCAACGTCCCCGGACGGCCGATACCTCAAATTTGACATCGAGATTGGACGTGGCTCGTTCAAGACGGTTTATCGAGGGCTGGACACCGATACCACGGTGGAGGTGGCTTGGTGTGAGCTGCAGGTGCGGCTGGGCGCCCCCTCAGTGGCACTTTGAGATGGGACCCTTTGGATGTCTTGGGATGGGAGACCCAGGGGACAGCAACAAGGGAGGGTGGTATTTTTCCAGTCAAATGTCCAGATACTCCTGCCCCCACTTGTTCTGATGATCCATGAATCTGGCTGACCCTGGGCTGCATTAAGAGAAACTAAGGCAGGTGTGGTGGCTCCCCTATGGGTTTGGACGTTGTCACTTTAAAGATACCATACTCAACCCTGAGAGGTGCCAAGTAGGATGGGAAATTGGGTCTGGAGCCAGTTCAGGTCTGAGGGATGGCTGGCCTCACCACTTTCCTTCAGTGGTCTCTCCCTTTCCCTAAGTCCCAAGACCCTCAACGTAATCCTGGGTCTCCTGCGCCCTCAACCTGGATCTTTGCAGAGGGCTGGGATGATGGAGGCTAGGAGGTGGGGCAGGATCCTCTCCACTTCCCAAAGATTTGGAGCTGTTAGGGCAGGATGAGGCCCTCCCGGGCCCCTTCTGGAGCAGTCAGAATTCTGGACTTCTCCACAGTTCGGGGAGGAGGAGTCAGGGAGCTCCAGCCCTGGTCTGAGTCCAGTTCTGCTGCTCATCCCACTGCCTACCTGGGCTCTCTCTTCTCAGACCCAAAGGCACAGAGCCCCTTGGGCTTTAGGGGGATATTAGTTCCGAGGGCCTTCCTCCCATGGGGGAGAACCCAGTTAAGCCTAAGCCAGCAGCTACGTATTCAGACTACGGGACAGAGCCTGGGGGAAGGGTCCTCCCCTGGAGCCCTGGCACTGGGCTTGCCCCTTGCTCCTGCCAGTGCTGAGCCCAGGCTCTAGGCCAGGCAAGGAGTGACAGCCAAACTGGGAGGAGGGGGGTAAAGGAGGGAGATGAGACAGGGGCGGGACAGCCATGGGGCAGGGGGCGGGCTCCTGGCGTCTGCCCCTTGATCCTTCCTCTCTTTCTCTGTACCTCCCTTTGCAGCCCTCCCGCCTCCTGTCTGGTTCTAGCAGTTCTCAGTTTCTGGGGCCAACCCCTTGCCGGCCCCAGTTCTCTGCCCGCCGTCCGCCCGCCCGCTGCCTGCCTGCTGCCTGCCTGTTGCCAGTCCCCGGGCGCCCCCTCCCGCCCCATGGTCGGCCGGGGCGGCCACAAAGGCGCTATTGAGCAGGGCTCCTGGACCGGGCTGCATAAAGAAACTTGTGTCCAGAGGGGGGTCTAGGGGGCGGCCCTAGGCCTGGGATGGGCGTGTCCTTGGAGCAGCCTGAAGGGGGCGGACCTGGAATTCAGGGACTACAGCGGGTTGGGCGAGTGACCCCACCCACCCAGCCCCAACCGAGAGCTTCCACCCTCACCTCTCCCAGCCCCGCCCCCTGTGCCCAAGACTCCTTTCCGTGGGGGTCCTGGGCCTGACAGACCTTGACCCCTATCCTCCACCTCACAGACTCGGAAACTGTCTCGAGCCGAGCGGCAGCGATTCTCGGAGGAGGTGGAGATGCTCAAGGGGCTGCAGCACCCCAACATCGTTCGCTTCTATGACTCGTGGAAGTCGGTGCTGAGGGGCCAGGTTTGCATCGTGCTGGTCACCGAACTCATGACCTCGGGCACGCTCAAGACGTGAGCTCTGCGCCTGGTGGTGGTGGTTGGTGGGAGGGCTGGTGGTAGGAGTTCCCACTGCTTCTGGAACTTCTTCCAGGCTCCTCAAACTCTACACAGGTCCAACACCAGGCTTACTATCTCTCACCCACTCCTCCTGTGTCCCTGCCTTGGTGAATGGCAGGGTCCATTTAGCACTCCAGTCAAAACTTAGGCATCTCCCCAGATGCCTCCTCTCTCTCCACTCTGTGCAGCCCCTTTCCGCTATCAGTCTGTCTCCAAGTCCCTCCTTGTATCTCCCCACTCAGCTTACACTGCCCCACCTATACCCCCACCTCGCTGCCACCTCACAGGTCCGGAGCCCTGCAGCCTGCCCGCCCCCAGAGGGCCTGCCCGCCCTCCTCTCTAAGCTATACTATCTTCCTGCAACCTGGGGGTATCTCTCTCCATCGCAAAACTGACCTTATCACTCTTTCTTAAAAACCCTTCAAGATTTCCTATGGCCCTCAGGATAAAGTCCACACTTGCTAAACTGCTCACAGTCTTTTTCAGGATCCAGTCTAATCTTCAGCCTACATTCTAGATGAACCAAGTTCCCGGCATCTCCTCCCATCCTGCCCTGTGGCTTGCTGTCTCTGTGCTTTTGAGCAGCGTGGTGTCCCCTCTCCCTGGAAAGTCTCCATCACTTTCCCTTTTCACCCTTGAACTCCTCCTCATCCTTCCCAACGCAACACAAAAGTTATTTCCTCTGTGGAGCCCTCCTCCACGCCCCCCAGGCAGTTAGTCATCCCTTCCGGAGCTTCCACAGCACCTTGACCTCAGCCCTATAACCTCATGTCTACCTACCTCCCGACTTAGTTTCTTTCTGGATCCTGGCGTGTACCTAGGGTTAGATGAATGCTGGCAGAAGGCGCGTAGGCGGCAGTCGTGTGGGGCTAGGGGTAACTTCCCAATGGGCGCTCCCTCCCGTACCGTGACGCTGTCTATGCGCCTTCCCCCAGATACCTGAGGCGGTTCCGCGAGATGAAGCCCCGAGTCCTTCAGCGCTGGAGCCGCCAAATCCTGCGGGGGCTTCATTTCCTACACTCCCGGGTACCCCCCATCCTGCACCGAGATCTCAAGTGCGACAACGTCTTTATCACGGGCCCTACGGGCTCTGTCAAGATCGGGGACCTGGGCCTGGCCACGCTCAAGCGGGCATCCTTTGCCAAGAGCGTCATTGGTGCGTCCCTCCAGAAGGGTCCTTGCCATTCCTACCTCCCCCACGTCAGAAGAGAGCCTGGGGCCCCCCTCCCCCCAGCAGGATCCTTAGAGATCCACGGAGTTAGAAGATCATGGGGAATATGAGGAGACCTATGGCATCCCCTCTCCCCCATACCGCGGTTGGGAAGGATCGGTCAGTTGTACTCCAGAAATCGCGGCAGCCTAATGCCTATGGTATGCCCAAGGGGGCGGGGGAGGAACACGAAGCCAGAAGGGAGGCTCGGCAGCCTGATGCCAGTTCTGGATCCTACAGGGACCCCGGAGTTCATGGCCCCGGAGATGTACGAGGAAAAATATGATGAAGCTGTGGACGTGTACGCGTTTGGCATGTGCATGCTGGAGATGGCTACCTCCGAGTACCCTTACTCCGAGTGCCAGAATGCCGCACAAATCTACCGCAAGGTCACCTCGGTGAGAGGAGGCGGGGAGCATTGGGAATTCCAGGTCCCCTCCCATTTTCCTTTCCCAAACAGCCCGTGGTCAATGCCCTTTCCCTTAATGAAAACAGGCTAGACACAAAGATGCTCTGGTTTACACGGAAGGATATTGGGTGCACACACAACCCCCTCCAGTACAAGCTATTTAGAATAATGATGTGGCGCTCCCTAGAGTTTACAAACGATTTCACTTCTAACCCCTCAGCCAATCCTTCCAGTTGCCCCCACCCCACCCCACCCCCGCGGGGTGAGCAGGGCAAATATTCTGCCCAGCATTTTACAAATGAGAAAACTGGCTCAGAGGCAGACTCGTTCAAGATCACACTGTTGATATGTGGGGGGTCTCGGATTTGAAATCAAATCTCCCAGTAACAGTCGCTTGTGACTGCACGTGTTGCTGCCTCTGGCGAGTGTGTGTGTGTGTGTGTGTGGGGGGGGACTTGTCAACCCGAGAGGTGGGGCGCAGAGAGCTGGAGGCTCATGTAACCCTTTCCCCCAGGGCATAAAGCCGAACAGCTTCTACAAGGTGAAGATGCCCGAGGTGAAGGAGATCATTGAAGGCTGCATCCGCACGGATAAGAACGAGAGGTGGGGGAGGGGGCAGAATGGGGGTGGTAGATTGTGGGGACAGATGGCGGCTGGTTTCGGCTAAACGCTGCATGCCTTCAGGTTCACCATCCAGGACCTTCTGGCTCACGCCTTCTTCCGCGAGGAGCGCGGCGTGCACGTGGAGCTGGCGGAGGAGGACGACGGTGAGAAGCCGGACCTCAAGCTCTGGCTGCGCATGGAGGACGCGCGGCGCGGGGGACGCCCACGGGACAACCAGGCCATTGAGTTTCTGTTCCAGCTGGGCCGGGACGCAGCTGAGGAGGTGGCGCAGGAGATGGTGAGTGGAGGACAGATTGCCCTGCGGATGGGCGTGTGAGGGGCGCAAGGGGTTGATGGGAAAGGGCCCAATCTACTCTTCTGTGGCACCTACTGCCAGTGTCTCCCTGCTCCTTCCTCTAACACACTTGCAGGTACATTCTGTGTTCAACACGTTGAAGATTTCCTTTTCCAGAACAGACCCTCGGTCCGCAAACCTCCCACTTTACTGCCTGCCGATCCGATGTTCTGGAATGACCTTTTCTCCAGTTTAATAACCTATTTCTTTTTTTTCCGTCCCACACCCTCACGATGTTCTTTTTCTCTTCCGCCATGCTCAGAACCGTCAATTTCTGGAAGCCTATCCCTCTAGAGTCAAAATTAAATGGTGCTTTTCACTTCCGCCGGTCCTCAGATACAGGGCCCACCACCATGGGTCTTGTTTTCTACCAGGATACATTTCTGTTCTCTCCTAGACTGTAAACATCTTGAGGGCAGAGACTGTGTTTTATTGATTTTCCTATCTCTGACAGTGCTTGGCACATGGTAGGTGGTCATTAATAGCTCTCATGTGTACATGGCTTAGAGCACTTTCACATGCATTTGATTGTTGTTACCAACCCTGCATGGAATGATTTTGTCCTGATTTATTGATGAGGGAAGGAAAGCTCAGAGAGGTTGAATATCTTGTGCAAGGTGCCAAGCAAGTAAGAGGCAGAGCTGGATGTAAACTCAGGTTGTTCAGCCTTTTAAGTCAGATCACCCTGCCCCACCTCCTTTACACACCCAGCAAAACTTGTCATTCAAATGAATAAGGAGATGATGCGTGGAAGCTGGTAGACCAGGAGAGGTATACATGGGAGGTAGAAGATGTGGGGGCAGAAGCTTGTGGGCTGGTTTAGGAAGGCCTGAAGGGGAAGGGAGAGAATGTGAAATTCTCAATAGAAAGATGGCAGTTGAAAGGGTGGGGATCGTCTATGGTGAGTCTGGGTCAAGAAACTGAGAAAGTATTTGAAATGTGGCAACAACAGCAGGTCTCCATAGCACTGACCTGAGATCAAATTCTGGCCCATGACTTACAGGAATTCTTGACCTTGACACTGCTGACATTTTTGTTTGGGGGGCTGTCCTGGGCATTTAGGATGTTGAGAAGAATCCCTCACTTCTACTCATTGGCTCTAGTAGTACCTGCTCCCCAGTTATGACAACTAAAAAGTCTCCAAATATTGCCAAATGTCCCCCCTTTCCTCAACTGAGAGCAACAGATTTACTGTATAACCATAAACTGGTCCCTTATTTCTAAAATGGGGTGGATAAGACCTACGTCAGGAGGTTATTTGGAGGAATTAATGATGATGATGTAAGGAGTTGCCAGTTAATGGGTATAGGAGGTAACTGATAAATGTTGGTTCCCTTCCTCCCATATCCTGGATGCCTCAAGAAAGTGTTCTGATGGGTCTTTGAGGGGGGTCCCAAACTGCGTTCCTCACTCTCCCAACTCTAGGTGGCCCTGGGTTTAGTCTGTGAAGCTGATTACCAGCCAGTGGCCCGTGCAGTGCGTGAACGGGTGGCGGCTATCCAGCGAAAGCGTGAGAAACTGCGCAAAGCTAGGGAGTTGGAGGCTCTCCCCTCTGCGCCAGAACCCCCACCAGCAACTGTCCCCATGGCTCCTGGTCTCCCCAGAGCTTTCCCCCCTGAGCCCGAGGAACCAGAGGCAGACCAGCACCAGTCCTTCCTCTTCCGCCATGCCAGCTACTCATCTACCACCTGTAAGTTACCTCTGACCTTGGGACCTAGGTCCCAGAACCCTTGGCCTTTGCCCCCCACCCAGAAGTTCAACCCAGCAGCACTGTCACTTACCCTACCTTCCACATCTAGCCCTGGAACTCCTGGAAAACGCCATGCCCTTTCTTGCTCAAGTAGCCCCCCTACTCTGCCACCACTCCCCTTTATTTCCCCATTTTTGATCCCCTCCCTCCCCCACCAGCGGATTGCGAGACTGATGGCTACCTCAGCTCCTCCGGCTTCCTGGATGTCTCAGACCCTGCCCTTCAGCCCCCTAGAGGGGTGCCATCCAGCCCCGCTGAGCCCCATCTCCGCCTGCCCTCGGTGAGAGGGGGTCATATGGGGGGCTCCCAGCCATTCCAAGCCAATGACCTATCTCCCTCCTTGTGAAACCCGACCCCATGACCTGGCCCTGCGTCCCTGGAAATCCACCACTCTGGTCCTCATCTTCCTTAATTCCATCTCCCTAGTACCTCAGCATCCTTGAAACCATCTCCCTGTATCCCAACAATTATCATCCCCTGATCTCATGAACCCATATCCTATTTCAGGCTTTTGCCCTATCCATTCCACGTTCTGACCCTGGCAGTGAATTTTTCCCTGGAGACAGGTAAGTTCTGGTATGAGTTGGGGTGCTAGCATGAGACATGGAGCTCTGGGGTCCCAGTGTCCACCCTGACACTCCTTCTATCTCCTTTCCCTTTTGCAGCTATGTCTCAGATGCAGCATCAGGCCTTAGTGACTCTGGTGAAGTGATGGGACGGATGAGGAGACCCCCAGGGAGAAACCTCCGGCGCAGACCCCGATCCCGGCTTTGGGTTACTAGTGTAAGGAAGGAGCACAGGATGTGGGGAATAACCTTCAGGGCCAGGCAGGAACTGTCAGGAGGATGGGGGAGGTCAGCTAGAAAAGGGGAGTAGCAGTGTGTGGCATACCCAAGTGGCAGCCAGTCCAGTTTCTAATACCAGACTTTAGGAGCAGGGTCTGCTTCTCTGCAATTCCAGTCTGGCCAGTATTACATGATTGGAGTGGGGTGGGAACACATGATGAGGACAGAGGGCTTGACTTCCTCCCTTCTGCTGAATTTGAATCTGAAGGTCTCAGACCAGAATGACAGAGTGGTTGAGTGCCAGCTACAGACGCACAACAGCAAGATGGTGACCTTCCGATTTGATCTGGATGGGGACAGCCCAGAAGAGATTGCAGCTGCCATGGTGAGGGGGAGAGAGATGAGGACAGAGTCTTTGGGTCTGGGACAAGAGTCTCCCTCCTGATGTTCCCTGGTGCTGAACTCCCCTCATCTAACAGCAAGGGTTTTTTTAAGCACTGATGGGCAGTCAGCACAGTGATGCTGAAAACATCTCTGTCCTTGTTTTGGGGGGAGATTTGTTTATCCAGTGAGGTTTGGATCCTCAGCTGGAGAAATATGAAAGTAACATATGGTATACACAAGTAGTACAGTGAAGTATATGCTAGACACTGTGTGACACTGTGGCTGTAAGTAAAGGAGGGCTGGGGGCGGGGGTGGGGGGGAGGAAGTAGGACTTATGCAAGGTCTTGACAGATGGGTAAGAATGACAGTGAAGGGTGGAAGGAGCATATCTAGTGGGGGTACTGAATAAGCGAAGGCATGGAAGTAGGGCGCTGGGAGGGCTTCCTGAGGAGACCACTAGAATTAAGGGTTCAGTAGGAGCCCTTCTGGAAGTGAGGTTGGGCATGTAGAGTGGTCCTGGATTACAGATGGTCTTGAGAGTTAGGCGGAGTGTAACATGGTGAGAATAGGTTTTAAGAAGACCAATCTGTCATGGGATGTGAGAGGGTTGTGGGATCGGGAATCCAGTTGGCAGGTGGGTACAAGAAGCCAGGTGTGGACTGGAGAGAATGGTTTATGGTGGGAGGGAGGAAGAAAAGAGGTGAATCTGAGGGTCATTTCAGGAAAATAAATTACTCTGCAATCCAGTAATTTATTGACAGTAAAATGCACATAGTAGATGCTCAATAAATGGTTGCTGAGTTGCTATGATAGGGTATTAGGGAGAGGGGATACCAAGGGCGACTTGTAGCTTATAGGAACTAATGGGAGTAGACCATCAAAGAAGAGAGGAAGTTGGAAATGAAAGTAGGCTTTTTAAGAGGTCATAATAAGCTTCAAGGACAGAGGACAGGCAAGATAAGATGCTCCATAGGAGCAGGATGTGGGTCAGGCAGGGCTAGAGAGTTGTCAGTACAGAACTGAGAGTGAAGGGAGATGGGCCTACCAAACCAGAGGCATAGAGAGCCTGAGAGTGTGTCTCGGTGGCTGCCCACAGTTCTGGAATGGAGGAGCGATGGGTCATCGAAGGACACAGAGATGGAGCCTGAGAGGTAGAAGCAGCTCCAAAAGATATTAGTAAAACCTGAGTGAGGAGAGAGTTTCAAGGAGGTGACATAGGGTGAAGCCTAAGGCAAAGTCAGGCTGGCTTTTGTCAGGAGAAGGTCTTTATGGAAGACCAGTTTCAGTGGCGTGAGGGCAGTGGATGCCAGCCTCTGGGGTGAAGGAGGAAAGGGAATGGGAGACACTTCAGGCTTCAGGAACTGTCTCCTGAAAAGCTTCTCCTTTATAATGTCATTCACCTTGTGCCCAGGACAAAGACAAAATATCACTTGGCGTGCAAGCCTGTCACCTTCTGTCAAGCCACTTGACCCTTCCAGAATCGTTCCTCCAACCACACTGGTTTATGAATGGTCTTCTGAAGAGGCTGGGTACCTTTCTGCTTCTGCCTCCATCTGCTCAGCGGTCTCTCGTCCTGAGAGCCTTCTGTACTGGGCTTTCAAGCCTCCTCAGATCCCACACAACCACAGTGACCCTGCTCCCTGAACCCATGACCCACTGCCCTCCTTTCTCTCCTTACCAGACATCCTCCACTCCTCTGCAACAGAATTCTCCTGGTTCTTAAATTTGATCTTGTTGCTTTTGCCCCCAAATCTTTTGTGGCTATTTGTGGTTACAGAGTAAGGTCCAAATTCTGGAACATGGCCTTTATAATTCACAGCACTCTCAGCTATACGTAAGTCTGCGCTATTTTGTGAATGGGTGATGTCTTTTCATGCCTCAGAGCTATTACTCATGCTGTTCTCTCTGCCTGCATTGCCCTTCTCTCCCTGATGAACAGCATGGAAGAGGGAAGGGTGGACTTACATGGAAGACCTGAGTTCAAATTTCAGCTGTTATTTACTAATTCAGTGAACTTGGGCAAGTTTCTTAACCTCTCTGAGCCTCGGTTGCTCATCAGTAAAATGCAGGTGATAATACTTAATACTTGTTTTGCAAAGATGTTCTGATATGTAATTTATGAGACATGATATAATACATATGAGAAAGGAAATGATGTAATATGATATAATGTATGAGAAGTGTCCACACACGTTAGGTCTTCAATAAAGGGTTGCTTTTCTTACTCATCCTTCAAGGTTCAGCTCTGTGACGCCATCCCAGCTCCCCCAGCTCCCTTGGGCTGGTATGACCTGCTCTCTCTCTCTCTCTCTCTCTGGAACAGCATTTTTAAAAATCATAGTTAAAAAACACATAAAATTTGCCATCTTAACCATTTTTTAGTGTACAGTTCATGAGCATTAAGTATATTCACATTGTTGTGAAACAGATCTCCAGAACTTTTTCATCTTGCAAATCTGAAATTCTGTACCCATTAAACAACAACGCTCCATTTCCGCCTCTTGGAATAGCATTTTTATCCATCCCTGAATCATAAATGCCTTACCTACCATGGGCTGACTTGCAGTATATTGAGTTTTGTATATATGTGTCTCTTCCACTATATTTTGGGCTTCATCAGGACCAGGAGCTTGTCTTATGCTTCCCTGTATTCCTCACAATACCTAGCACAATGCCTGGCATATAGTATGTGCTCAATAAGTGTTTGTAGAATTGAAGATTTTTTGTATTGCCTTATTTTTATTTAATAGCTTTGTGTGTGTGTGTGTGTGTGTGTGTGTGTGTGTGTGTGTGTGTGTGTGTGTTTGAGAGAGAGAGAGAGAGGGAATGTGTGTGTGTATGTGGTGGGGCAGGCTGTGTGCTATACTTTATAAGCCCTAAGAGATCGGGAATTGTGTCCAAACGCATGAGGCAACAGTGGAAAGAACTCAGGCTTTGGCTTTAGACAGATCTGGGTGCAAATCCTGTGATCTCGAGCAGACTGAACTTAACCTCTTTGAGCACTGGCTTTTTAAAATCTTAATTCTATTTCAATTTAAATCTTTAAATTTAAAATCTTAATTCTAAAATGGGGTTGTGAATACAGGCCCCAGAAAGCTGTGGTTGGTGTTAAATGTGATACAATATATAAAGCTTCTGGTATATACATGCAGCCTATGGATGTTAGCTCCTTTCCTGTAAGCTGTATTTCTCCTTACATCACACAGTGCCTGGCCCACAGTAGGTATTTACTGACTACTTGTTTTCGTGGTTGGCAGAAGAGGTCATGTGAAGGGCTGGGTTTGAAAGATCTGAGCTGAGGGAGAGGGGTGAGCGGGATCACTGAGCCCTCCCTCCCCTTCCTGCTGACCTTTGCCAGGTGTATAACGAGTTCATTCTGCCTTCGGAGCGAGCCGGGTTCCTGAGCCGAATCCGGGAGATTATCCAGCGAGTAGAGACCCTGTTGAAGAGAGATACTGGCCCTGTGGAGGCTGCTGAAGACCCCATGTGCCCCCAGGTCAGACCCCAGGGAGAATGGACTGTGCTCCAGGCTTCGTTACTCTCTCTGCCTGACCAGTCGACTGGGATCTAAGTCCCCTTCATCTCTGGGAACCTAAAACAGTGGCTCTTAGCCCATTTGAGAATCTGATGAAAGCCATGGACCCTTGTTCTAGAAAAATGTGTCCAGTGCATACTTTTCTTTTAACTCATTATTTTGAAATAATTTCAGACTTACAGAAAGAAGTTGCAAGAATTGTGCAAAGAACTCCTACTCTTTACCTAGATTTGCCAATTGTGTTTTGCCACGTTAGCTTTCTCTTTTTCTCTTTCCCCTCTCTATACTGTAGTGTATTAGTTTCTGAACCATTTGAGTGAGTTGCAGACATCATGCCCGTTTATCTCTAAATAATTTCAGCAAATACACTTTGGAATTCCTTGAAATTTATCTTGTGGACTCCTAGAGGTCCATGAGTCCCAGCTTAAGAACACCAGTCTGAAACCTTCCATCTAACGCTCGGCTCTTCCCCACTGTGACTGTGGGCTCCCTTCTCTCCCTCAGGAGGAGCCAGCACCGTTGCCTGCCCTCCCGGGCCCCTTCCCCAACCCATCCAGTGGTATGTACTGACTTCTGTCCCTACTCATCCCAACCCTTGGGTCGCTCCTGGGAAGGGCGTAGGGAATGGAGGACTGGAATCTCAACAGCCCCCTCCTCCCCAGCAGAGCTCCAGAGCAGTTCCTCCCTGGAGCAGAGCAGTTGGGCGAGCTTCTCCACCTCCCCAACTTCTGGAAACCCCTTGTCTCCTGGAAACCCATTTTCTCCTGGAACCCCTGTTTCCCCAAGTCCCATCTTCCCCATCACTTCTCCCCCATGTCATCCCAGTCCCTCCACATTCTCCCCAATTTCTTCTCAGGTCTCAAATCTCTCTTCACACCCCCCCAGCTCTCCACTTCCATTCTCCCCCAGTGCATCCCAGTTTCCAATCCCATCCTCTCAGTTTCCACAGAGTTCTCTCCCCCCCAGTTCTCCATCTGCCTTCTCTCCCAGTTGTTCCCAGGTCACTCTTACACCTCCTTCCTTTCCTCCATGCTCCTCTGCTTCTCCCCTCCCCTCCACCACAGCAGCCCCACTCCTCTCTTTGGCTAGTGCCTTCTCACTGGCTGTGATGACTGTGGCCCAGTCCCTGTTGTCCCCCTCACCTGGGCTCCTTTCCCAGCCTCCTCCAGCCCCTCCTGGTCCCTTACCGAGCCTACCCCCTCCCACTCCCCTCCTTGCTCCTTGTGGCCAGGAGAGGCCTTCACCTTTGACAGCTGAGACAGAGAGTGAGGTGAGTAGGAAACCAAGAGGGATGATGGGGGAGCGGGGAGGGGCACCATTCTGGATCATCTCCTCACGGACCCATACTTTGTAGACCTCCGCAAATCCAGCTCGGCCACTCCTGAGTGAAGCCAGGTTGGCGCCCATCTCTGAAGGTGAGGCCTCTGATCACTCACCTTCCCCTGCCCATTATCCTCAGTCTACTTTATATCTTGCCACTGATTTCTCCCCCTCCTTCCATGACTCCATCCTTGTGTCTCTACAGAGGGAAAGCCCCAGCTTGTCGGGCGTTTCCAAGTGACTTCATCCAAGGAACCAGCTGAGCCTCTTCCCCTGCAACCAACACCCCCAGCTCTCTCTGGTTCCCTGAAGCCTCCAACCCCTCGGCTGACCTCAGAGAGCTCAGACACAGAGGATAGTGCTGGAAGCGGGCCAGAGGCCAGGGAGGCGCTGGCTGAAAGTGACCGTGCAGCCGAGGGCTTGGGGGCTGGAGTTGAGGAGGAAGGGGACAGTGGGAAGGAACCCCGAGTGGGGGACAGTCCCCCACCCCTGAGCCATCCCAGCCCAGTGTGGATGAACTACTCCTACAGCAGCCTGTGTCTGAGCAGTGAGGAATCAGAGAGCAGTGGGGAGGATGAGGAATTCTGGGCTGAGCTGCAGAGTCTTCGGCAGAAGTGAGTCTGGGGAGGATGGAGGACAAGAGGTGGACTTGGGAGAGCAAAGTATGTGGCTAGCCCTCTCATGCTCCTGGTGCATCCTTAGGCACTTGTCAGAGGTGGAGGCACTACAGACGCTACAGAAAAAGGAAATTGAGGACTTGTACAGCAGGCTTGGGAAGCAGCCTCCACCCGGTATCGTGGCCCCGGCTGCTATGCTGTCCAGCCGCCAGCGCCGCCTCTCCAAGGGCAGTTTCCCCACCTCCAGACGCAATAGTCTGCAGCGCTCTGAGCCCCCAGGCCCTGGTGAGACTGCAGTCGCCCAGCTCCAATCTTTCCCAAGTCCCCTTCCCTAGTGATCCAGCTTTCTTCCAGGCCCTGGGGGTCTGCCTTTGGTTTGGGGGGAATAGCCCCCCTCTTCCCATGGCCCCTTCCCTCACTCAGTGCTCTCCCTCCCCATCCTGCACCCAGGCATCATTCGAAGGAACTCCCTGAGTGGCAGCAGCACCGGCTCCCAGGAGCAGCGGGCAAGCAAGGGGGTGACATTCGCCGGGGATGTTGGCAGGATGGTGAGGGCGGGCCCAAGGGAGGGCGAGCCCAGGGAATGGTAACTGGCTGCAGCTTCACCCTCCTAACCACCCTGCAGGTTTCTTCAGTGCTTTTTCTTTTCCCTCCAGTGAATTCAGAACAGGAGCCATGTGTCTCCCCCACACCAGGGCCCACCCTGGAGCTTGTGCTCTCAGAAGGTGACCAACACAACTCTGCAAGGAAGAAGACCTCAGCACTGAGGGAGTAAAAGTCCAGAGGGGCATGGAGAGTGCTGTTCCATTATAGGGAAGAGCCAAACATACGGGAACACTTTGCTGTGTGTCGGTGTAAATTCTGCAGCCTACCATCTTCATCCCTGCTACCTTCCCAGCCAAGAGTCAACCACTAAGCAATCCCACCCAAGTGCAGATGCTTCCAGAAGGCACACTCCCAGTTGGGCAAGAGGAGGGGGTGTTCTCACACTAGAATTAGTAACAGCAAATAAAAATGCTGGAAACTAGGACTCTGAATTTGTATGTCGGGCCTTAAGAACAACAAAGGCTTACTGGATAAGGAAGGGATTTAGAAGAGACTCTCCTCACAATGGGAGGTAGGGGTGGAAGCTGCCTGGCCTGGTTTCCTACCAGTTCATGAGGAAACTGCAAGGTCAGTGATCCACCTCACCAAGCTAAGAATCCATCCAGACCCCACCTTAGGCCTACACAAGCAGGCCCCAGTGGAAGTTAAGAAAATGAAAGCTGCTTGTCCCCATCCTTCATCTACCTCTCTCTCTAATGGTGGGAAAAGGCAGTAATATTGGAGTTCTGTGTTGTTGAGGGTAGAGGACAGAAGAGTGACCTTCCCCCAAGATGTGGTTCAGTCTCAAAACAGCCCAGTGACCCACCATGATCTCTCCCTAAAATCAGGTGGAAAGATCTCATGGAAAAAGTAATTCTAGTTAAACATTTACAGCTCCCTGGGGCAATGCCACTGCTGCAGCTACTGCCTGTGGAGCTCTCCAGGGTGAAGTGTCAGCCCAACACACTCATCTGACTCCAAAAGAGAGGACTCAAGTTTATTTTCAACCTGACCCCATCTTTCCTATAGGCTCCAATACTGCACAGAGCTGCCACACCCACTCCCATAACAGCCCACCTCTTGTCCTCCTCTCTCTTAAACCCCAGGAGGTGAAGGGGATAAACCACAAAGTCAGAAAGCTTGGGAAAAGCCAAAGTTGGATACTTTTCAAACAAACTACAAGAAGGGCTCAGCCACCACACAGAGGGAGTGTGAGGTGGGCAGTGTTCTCTTGATGATGGCCAAATGCATAAATCCCTGGCTTCTTGGGCTCAGTCATCGTCCAAGTTTAGTAAGATGGCCAGCGAAGCTGTAAGCAGGCTTCAATTTCTACAAGGTCATGGGTCATCCATCATGTGAAGGGGCTGTAGCAGGTAGAAGATGTGCGATGCCCATCTGGATCAGGGTCCTGATGCCCTTGCAACAGCTCGGGCTCGAGCAGCTTTGGCCTCATCCTCCAGCTCATCTAGGAAACGCTCCTGGGACACCGAATAGAAGGTGTAACCATCTGGGTAGGTGGGTTCAGGAAACCACTTGGAATATGCACATTCCGTTTTCCTAGACTTGCTTCCGCCACCCTTGTTGATCTCTCATCCTCCCAAATCAGTGGTTTGATCTGCTCTGCTATTCCGAGTCCTGACGCTGACTCCGTTATTATTAAAGAATTATATTAAAAGAGCACCTTAAATGACCAAGTAAGATACATTAAACGCTTGGCTCAGCGTTAGACTTTCACTGCTCGGGCTCTTTCTACCACCCCCACACTGCCCTCCTACAAAGCCTCTGGCCCCTTCCCTTGCCCCCATATGCGGTCTCCCGAATGTACAGTCCAGATGGATACAGATAGCTAACACGAGGGCCCCGATGCCCAGGCCGGTCACGATGTTTCGGGTCCGCCGCTGTGGCAGCGTCTTCTGCCACTGGGCGAGCTGCACCTGCCGCATGAATTGCAGCTGCGCGGGAGTCAGCTTCTCCTGAGTCGGGTCGATGCGTTGGGCCAGAGGGGCCTTTCCACTTTTAGCATCGAGAGAGTCACCAGACCCCGGAGACGCCATGTTGCCGCTCCGCCCTTCGCAGTCCCGAGACACGGAGCTTGCTGGGAATAGCAGTCCTTGGCTACCGCGGGGGACGCTGGGAGTTGTAGTCCGCGTTTCCTTATCCCAACAGAGAGGCTGTTGGCCTTAGAGGAAGGGCGTGGTAGGCGGGAAGTGGCAGTGCTTTCTGATTGGCTGAGGGGTCCGCAGCCGTTGGGGCGGGAAAAGGCTGTGGAGGGAATTGGGTTTTCCTCAGACTTGAGGTGAGGACAAGCACACAGAAGGGGATGACGAAACCAGAGTGTGGCACAAGGCTCTGAAGAGAAGATAGGGGGTCGGTTTATGGATCCAGTGAGCCGTCTGAGTGCCCCCAAAGTCTTCTGAAAATGGCCGGACCTGTGAGGCCAAGATTGGCCTCTCTCAGTGACTTTCGGTTTGGAGCTGTTGCCACAGAGACGATAGAAGACGCTCTGCTCCACTTGGCCCAGCAGAACCAGCAAGCAGTGCAGGAGGCTGCGGGACGGATGGGCAGCTTCAGAGAGACGCGGATCGTAGGTGTGGACGCAGGGCCAGGAAGCCGGGTTTAGGGCAGACCCGGGCATCTGTCTTTGAGGCACCGGCCTTGAGATTCTATACATAAGTTTTGTTAATACCTACTATATGCCAGGTTCTGGGGATATAGTGATGAACAAGACACACCCGCACCTTACCCTTGATTTCCCTAAGTATATTTATTATCCACACTGCCAGGGACAGAAGGATGAAATAGAGATTTACTCCCTGCTTTCAAACCATGTATATAAATAATCCTTGGAGAACATTAGGACAAATTTGCAAATGCTTAGGTACAAGCATGGTTAGATAAGTGACATACTAGATAAAACAGGCTTTTATAGGGCTTGAAAGGAGTGATGGGGGTGAGGTGGGGTGGCGGTAGGAAGAATTAAGAGTCCTCCAGGCATCATGGCATTTGAGGTGGACCTTGAAGGAAGGATGACATTTTGGTTGGTAAAGGTGATAAAGGGGAACAACGTTTCTAACATGAGTAAAGCTATGGAAATAGGGATGCTTAGGGTGACGAGTACAGTGTAGTCCAGGTTGGCCAAAGCACGTGGAAAAGTAGTTGAAAGTAAGATCAGAAAGGTAGTTTGGAGACATTCCATGTGGAACTTTGAATGCCAAGGTGAAGAGTTTATACTTGTCTTAGGAAAACAAGGCATTGAAGGGTTTTTTTGTTTGTTTGTTTGTTTGTTTGTTTGTTTTTTAATGGTGTGATACAACTGTAACATTTGCCTTAGAAAAAATTATTTTGGCTATGCTGTAAAGGATGACTTGAAGTAGAGAGTGATGGGAGGTAGGTCTGTGTTAGTAGTTTAGGTGATAGGGCAGAGGGATTGACAGAGGATGGATTAAAAACATTCCACAGGTAAAATCTAGGGTTCTGCAATGGACGAAGTTAAGAAGTGAAGGCAAAGATGCCAAAGGTTGAACCTAGGAGACTGGGAATATAGTGGTGCCATTAAGAGAAACACACACATACATTAAAAAAAAAAAAAAAAGAAACAGGGAAAGGCAATAACTTTGGTTTTGAATCTACTGAGTTTCAGGTGCTTGTAAAACGTTTAGAGGAAGGTTTCTAGCAGGCTGTTTAAAAAGTAAGTCAGAAGAGAGATCAGAACTAGAGATAAAAGTTTGGGAGTTATCTACATAATGATACTGTTGAAACTGTGGCAGAGGATGCGTTCCTAGAGGGAGAAAAGAGAAGTTCAAGGACAATTCCTTGGGAAACATTTTGTGTTCAGGGAATTGGAATAGGAAGAAAAGTATGAAGAAAATAAAAGGAGGGGTTTGGGAGACAAGGACAGAACCAAAAGAACATTGGAAGGCAAGATGGGCGTTTCAAGAAGGATGATGGTCAGCAGGGATCAGATGCTTCAAGGATATGAACAACAGGAATGAAGACTGCCAACAGGAATTAGGATCGCAAAAGGGCAATGATATTTAATAATTTGGACATATTTGCTGGTCTTTGAGACAATCATTTCAGCAAGTTGAGAAAAGCAGAAGCCAAATTGCAGAACATTAAGGAGTGAATGCTGAAGTGGAAGCAGCAGTTATAGTAAGCTAGGCTTTCAAGAAATTTAGCAGTGATGGAAACTAGAGAGCTAAAGCCCTAGCTTAAAAGGAAAGAAGGGGAGGGTCTTTTAGTTAAATGTAGATCTGAGTATATAAGTACAGGAGGTGGAACCAGCAGCGAGGGAGAGGTGTAACCCTCATTCATTCTAACTAACCCCAGCTCAGTTTTCTTGGCAAATTAAAATGGAAAATAAAAACAGTTGCATGGATAATTCAGGCCAAAACCAAAACCAAACCAAACAACTATGTATACACACAAAAACAAAACAAAGAAAGCCTAAACTCCAGCAAATAAAACGACTGGCTAATAACACACAATTATGTATTCTAGGGCATTTTGCTTAATTGCTTAAACTAATTCTCTTCTTCATTGGAGCCTGCTAGAGAGCTTTTGTCTCTGTAACAATAAGTTTTTGTACATATACCTCTGTGTAACATGTGTCGAGTAGATTGTTAAATTATCTTGTTCTAGTTTGACTTTTATAGTTTTTTTCTACAAAAGTCAAATTTTCTCTGAACATGTATGGTAACTTGTAATTTTTTGCTGATCAGTGATAAAAGTTCCCAGTTCTGCAGGGGCTTTCTTTTTTGAGAAGTGACATTTACCCTTGTTTCCACCCTCTAATGATATTGCAAACTAAATAGAATTCTATCTGGGGCGGTTCTTTCAAAGAGAAACAAGCAGCCTAAAATCTTGCCAAGGTATCTTGCCCTTCCCACCTTCCCAGTGACTCCGCCCCACCCCAAAATTGGGCTACATTCCCTGATTTGGAGGATGTTTCTTCAAAACAAGCCAGTCCACTGTAACAAACTTGCTCCTGGGGAGAGGCTCGGCCACCACAAATTTACCCAACAAACTGGTGGTGGAGAGATGGTGTCCAGCTGTAAGGTGAATCATGTTTGTAAAGCAATGGGAGTTCTCCAGAGGGTGGTTACTAAACAAACAGTATTATAAAGAATATTGAATCTCCAGGAGGGACCTTTCTGTTCCTGTCAACATTCCACTGCAAACAGAATATAGGGGTTAAGGTTTTTATCCATCCCAAATATCTCCCTTGAAGCTGGGGGTTCCCAGCATGGTGTAGAGGCCAATTAGACCAGCTGGTATGTTTGTGTGTAGCTGGCTAAGCCTTTTATCAGCTGAGACCCACAGGAAGGCTCAAGGGTCACTCAGGGGGCTTGGTAAGCCCTTGTCTTTGGCACTCAGTCAGCCTCCTTTTCATGCCTCTGATCTGCCTATTGGCAGCAAAGGGAACTAAGCTCAGCTTGGGTTTTTTCAGTCTCATCTTTCTCACCTCATGACCCTCTTCCCTCGGCCCCATCATGGCTTTCACACAACGCCAAGAGTTCACAGAGTGGTTTTGGTTGCACCTTGTGAATTAGGCTCTTCTTTCCTATTTTGGCAGAGTTTGTTTTTCTCCTGTCTGAACAATGGTGTCTGGAGAAGTCCGTGAGCTACCAAGCTGTAGAAATCCTAGAAAGGTAAAGCACTGAGCATAAGGCCTTTGTAAGTGGTACCTCTCAGAATGGCTAATGTACCCAAATCTTTAAAAAGATTTTAAAAATCAATAAAATAAAGTACTAGTTGCCCCTCACCATGAGACCTGGCTTTGCACCCTCTATTACTTGCAAATGTAAATTTCTTAGCTTGTAATTGCTGTTGGAGAGGATAAGACACAGCATAGTTTGAAGCAGAAACTCCCTTTAGTTTGAGTGTGGATTGTTGACTCTCTCCTTCCCTTCTTTATAGGTTTATGGTTAAGCAGGCAGACAATATCTGCAGGCAAGCCACAATCCAGTTGAGAGATAAGACAGAGCCTCAGAATTGGAGGGCTCTGAAAGAGCAGCTTTTCAACAAGTTTATCCTGCGTCTTATGTCATGTGTTCAGTTGGCGAGCAAACTTTCTTTCCACTACAAAGTAAGGAGCTGGGGTTGCTCATAGGCACCTGAGTTAAGTTAGAAAGAAACCAGCTCTTCCAAAGGTGACTGTGAGAAACCTACTCCTAGGCTAGGTGATACTACTCATGTGGAAATTCCAGAGTGCAGTTATGCTTCCTAAACATATCTTCCCATCCCCACCACCACCCCACACACAGTCACACAGAGGCAATTACTAAATAGCCTTAAGTTCTGTTCCCAAAGTATAACTGCTGGACAGATGCCATCATTCACACAGGTCACCTTTTCTCCCCTTGGACTCAAGGACAGTTTACATAAGGTATCTGAATTGCCAGCATACCTATCAGTATTAAAGGCAAACTATTGCATTTATAAAGGATCAATTTTTTTCCACATCACTACCCAATGCTTATGTAACAAAATATCATTCAGCAAATATTTATTGTCTTCTATGGCCTGATGCTGCCATGGCTGCAACAGTAAAAATATTGTCTGTGCTCTCAAGGAACTTATCCAATGAGACACACAGGCAAATAATGTGGGAAAGTGTTCCAGCTAGTGTAAATACAGAGGACTATGAATGTACCTCATCAGCCTTGGAGAGTCAAGGAAGTGTATTTAGAGAAAATGACTTCTTGAAGGGGCAAGGGCTGTGGAAGATGGGTGGATCCTACGGGAAGAGGGAGAGTAGTTAAGGAAAGCAGGGAGAGAGAAGGGAGAGGAAAAGGAGATCCAGATACAGGAAACAGCATGGGTGGTGGCTCGGAGTTTGGGAACTGCAAGTCACTCTATATGACAAGCATCAAGTGTCAGGGGGAATTACTGAGATGAGATGAAGGCACGGGCTGGATTGTGAAGGGCTTTGTACACTATGCCAAGGCGTATGACCTTTTACTCTGACACCCTTCTCTCCTTCTCACTGTTTTGTTTTTCTTTGCTCAGATAATCAGCAACATTACAGTCCTGAATTTCCTCCAGGCTCTAGGGTATCTACACACTAAAGAAGAACTGCTGGAGTCAGAGCTTGATGTTTTGAAGTCCCTGAACTTCCAAATCAATCTGCCTACTCCCTTGGCATATGTGGAGATGCTCCTGGAGGTTCTAGGTACTTTATTAAGTGTGCCAGGGACTGTGGGTTGGAGTCTCCCATAGAAGGCAATAAGAATGTGTCCAGGGGTTTGGGGACAGTGGGAAGAATACACCGGAATCCAGGAACAGTGGGAAGCCTGAGATGATGGAGAAAAGTGTTCCCTCTGGTACCTGTCACAGGGAAAGAAACTCAGGTCTCAGCACCTGGCTTCTGTTCAGACTCACTAGACACTCTTACGGCAGGATCAAAGTGCTGATTTTATAGAGAGGCATGAGGTAAGAGGGGAACCAACAAATATACTCTCATTGTATAGATATACTATACATGGAGGTTTCTCTACTTCTACCTTTGTCCTTTAAAATTGACCTCCAGCTAGAGGTGTCTTATAGTAAAACAAAGCAACCAGGAAGCACATTAGCAGCTCATTAGCTTTATGTTACAAGACTGTGATTATGATCAGAAAAGACCTGCACAATGCTCTTTACCACATCCATACTCCGTCTAGGATACAATGGCTGTTTGGTCCCAACCGCACAGCTGCATGCAACCTGCCTGACCCTGCTTGACCTAGTCTATCTTTTGCGTGAACCCATATATGAGAGCTTGCTGAGGGCTTCGATTGAGAACTCCACACCCAATCAACTGCAAGGGTAAGGCAATTCCTTCAGGATAGGCGCCTTCTCATGCTATCATAAGAATTTGGGGAATGGAATTTACTTAGCAAGGCACCCAGTCCACAGATAACCTGCATAGATTACCTGATTCAAATTAACATCCAATATGTTGCCTGGATGCGGGTGACAGCCCAATCAGCAAAACCCTAAATGCTTTTACTTTTAAACTTAAATGACTTCAAGTAATTAACATACTTTCTTTCCTGGTGCTTCCTTTATAGCTGTTTATAATTTGAGATTACTTAGAAAAAAAAACAACCAGTCACAGTGCTGCAACTTGGACAAAAGTGTTTGATTACTGTAAAGTCAGACTAGTAAAAAGCCTCACAGTTACATTTGTTAGGGAGACAGATGGAACAACAAAAGGCCTATAAACCATTCAGACAGGAGGCTCATGTTTTAATCCCAGTTGATTTGGGGGAGGTTGGGAGTGGAGTCAATTAGCTATTGCTTGACCATTTCCTTCCATATCTAAAAAATCCAAGATGATCAACAACTAATAGTTGAAGTTCCATGATCCTAGGATTTGGAAGATCAAGTTTCATTCTAGCTCTAAAATTAATAATGGTTTTAATCACTCAGGGAAAAGTTTGTTTCAGTGAAGGAAGATCTCATGCTGTTGGCAGTAGGAATCATTGCAGCAAGTGTTTTCATCCAAAACCATGAGTGTTGGAGCCAGGTACGCACCACTGAGCAGGACCAGCATGGTCAGAATTCATTTAATAGAAAGCATTCTCCCATTAGTTAAAGGAAAACAGAAGACAACCTATAAAAGGTAAGTGCCAAGAACCAGGATTAGGATGAATGAGCAGGATTTGCGAAGAGGAAAAACTATCGGGTTGTCAGAAAAGTCATGTCGTTTTTTTTCTTCTCTGTTTTTCGTTGCAAAAATGCGTCATGACTTTTCCGACAACCCAATAGGTTAGGGCTGAAAAGTGTTCTCCACTTTTCCTCTAATTGAAATTGGAAACGGAGGCCCAGTTCAACTTGTTTCCCTTTATGATGATAATCCGCTATCATGCTGAAGTTCAATAAGTATATCCTCCCAAATAGAGAAAATGTCAAGGCCCAAATAGCTCTCTCACATTTCACAAAACTTACCTCCAACAGAGTGAAATGTCTAGCAGAAACTTTCCACACTAACATCATCAGGGCAAAGGTATCATAATGTAATCTGGCCACTGGCAAACACTGGGATCTGGATTTAATCTTCTCTGTAAATTCAGAGAAATGGAAAAAAATTTCTATTTGGCTTGAGAGAACAAGCAATTTGTCTGCTTGTGTACTAAAACATGTTGAGATGATTTAGTACTAAGAAATCTGTCTGTTTCTGCAGGTTGTGGGGCATTTGCAGAGCATCACCAGCATTACCTGGGAGAGCATCACTGCGTTCTCTTACGCAATCCTGACTCACAGCGTGGGAGCCAACACTCCAGGGCCACAGCGGCCTATTCCTCCCCACCTGGCAGCCAGAGCTCTGAGGGCTGCTGCTTCCCCCAACACATGAGGCAGGCTGAATCCACCAAATATAAACAGCCTTCTGTCACTGCACTCATCCCTCCCTGTTTACTTTCATACTCAGGGTACAAAAGTTTCAAGTATCTTTTGAACCATGTTTTGTATTCCAACTTCTGCTTATTTTTCTGAATCACAGAATTAAGGTGGATGAACATGACTTTTTTTGTCATATCAGACTGAAAACGTAAAAAGCTGGGAGAAATAGAATATTAGTGAAGTTGGTTCAGTTTTGTTTAACAAGATAGTTATAGCTTTTCTTTAATTGTTCATTTCATTAAGAGAGAACATCAGACATGGAGATTAGTATTAACCAGGGACTCACAAAACGAGGCCATTTGGGTGACCTTGACTGAGCAAGGAGGAAGCCTTTATTTCCCCTTAAAGTTAATTTAACATCTCTGTTCTATTACTGAGATCTACACAAATAGGGCTTCCCCTACAGCTGTCCATTTCCACCAGTCTTTTTGAAAAGTAACACTAACCCATCTCTAAACCTGTTTCAACAGAATTTCCACATACTTGCAGTTGAACTCAATTCTCCCAGAATACAAAGTACTCTATTTTAGTTAAAGAAAAACCCAACAGTGCACCTTGGGCAGTTATCAGACTGCAGCAAATCTTTTATTACAAATAATTAAATCTCTCCATAATGTCTTAAACAGTATCAAACACCATTTCATATCACTAACACAGAGCGGAGTAGGCATTCAGTACTAGAACCGAGTGAGAAGAAGTATTCAATTTCAAGCTTCTGATCTCATCACATGGTGACCAAAGCTTATATGTCATTTTCTCATGTTATCCAACTGTGCGTCTCATACATCTCATTGTCTCAGTGGAGACAAAGTTTCTGTTTCATATTAAGTGCAGGAAGTTGAGAGACATAAAATCCAGTGAAAACACATCGATCTCAGTTAAAAAAAACACACAAAAAAACAGAAGCAAACTTAAATTAGTTGTTTTAAGGGGAGAGAGAAAAAGGAAAGCATGGGGTTAAGAGTCAAAACTATAACAAAGGCTGGTAAGCTATACATGGCATGTTATAGCTCTGAAAACTATTTGTCATATGGTATTTTAAAATAAAGTGGCTTTTGTGGATTTTTTTTTCTTTTTTGGTATTGTAAACACGTGCCGTTTAATAGTACCCGAATTTAATTTAAAACATTTTTTTTTCAAACAAAACAAAATTTAAAGCCTTTAAGGCAAACATTCCCCTAAGGAAAAAAGAAAGTCATTTGTTATAAAACTGTGAGGACACCCAAGCAAGACCCCACTTAAGATTCGTCAGCATGAACTTGAGAGCTTTTGTCCACTGTTCCTCCGAGTTAAACTGGGTTTTGATGGAATAGGAGCCGCCGCTACCTCCTGTGTCTTCAATCTTGCCTTTCTCCACATCCATCCTACAGATGGACACAGCAGAGCTCATTAGTAACTGAGATCCGAGTTAAGTCAGTTCAGGCAAATAGGCAGGGACTTGATCATGGGACTATTCACGTCATTTTATCTATTAAAGAACTCTTGGCGAGGAACGGTAGTGTATTTTGGATTTGCTTGAAAGCCCAAAATCAAGAAGGCTGTCACAAGAGCCTCATTGTCACTGTGGAGTACAGGGACAGGACACACACCCAAACAGATGACAGGCCTGGAGCAGAGGCTAAGTGAGGGTTACAGTACTCCTCACTGTTTTTCTAGGCATCCCTGAACTCACGGGGAGAGAAAGGAGGCAGAAGAAAAGAAAAGCTTTGTTTGGGGCTGACAGAAGCAGCTCAACCTTACTCTCTTGAACTAAAGCCTCCATCCATCACTGGTTTTCTACACAATTTGACCAAAGGAAGCATTCCTGTATATTTCCAAGAACTTAAGGGAAAACCTTCCTGAAACTAGAGAGCAGGTTTGAGCTCTGTGCCAAAAAAATACCCCAAATCATCTAAGATAACATTCTTTTTCTCCAGGGACCAGGTAGTCACATTGTCCTGCTTGCAGTGTTAGATCAGTCTTTGCCCATCAGTGTCATGTGATTTTACACCATTTTCTGCTTTCCCACCATTTATACTATGCTTTGTCTCCCTTCTAACTGTCCCTACAATTCTGTTCAATTTGGTCCTACTCCTAGGTTCATTCAGCAGTGGGGGATACTGACCTGTAAGGAAGACAAAAACGTGTCTCGCCTTTCTCAACCTCTTCTTTGAATTGCTGCACACAGTCCAAGAAAGCCACCATTGCATGGTCAAACTTGTTGTCCCAGAAAAACCGCAGCCCCCCAGAACAGTACAACGGCAGCTCCTGCCCAAGAGAGAACTGGCTATGGATGTGGCACCAAGACAGATGATCAGAGATTGTTCCCAGTCCTATCAATCTCTCAAGTCATGTTCTTTCTGTATTCTACTGGAAACAGTAACCTTGGGCAAATAACAATGCACCTAGAACTGTTCCACGGGAAATGCAATAAATATCCACCTCACAGTGATTCCTTCCCCATCCTAGCACACATTCTACTTTCTCATCAGACTCTGAAATCCTCGTTCTCTCTATAGGCCTCAAAGAGCTAATCCTGAACTAGACAAGACATTGAATAAGACACTGGTTCTTCATGACATATCTCAGTCTAAGAGAAACAATAATGCCATTATCAAAAATAAATCATTTCGGGGCCGGCCGAGTGGCGCGATGGTTAAGAACTCGCTTGGGATGCCAGCGGGCCCCGGTTCGGATCCCACATATGAGGGCCAGTGACACTGGGCTCCACAGCTGAGATGCTGAACAACAGCTCAACCTGGAGCTGAGCAGCCATGAGTCGCCGGCGACGGCGTAGGCTGCAGCCCCTGTGGCAGTGGGTTGCCATGGGCTACCGTCTGTAGCCAGCAGCCAGCATGAGCGGCCAGCAGCCGCAGTGAGCAGCCGTCCAGAAGCCGGCGACTGATCTGCCTCGCCCGGGAAGAGCCCAATGATGGTGCCAACTTGGGCCAGTGAAGCAGTGTCCTCCACAACTAGATTGAAGAACAAAATGACAGCAACTTGTCTGTTCCCCTTCCCCCAATTCCCCAATTAAAAAAAAAATCTTTAAAAAATTAAAAAATAAATAAATAAATAAATAAATAATTTCACTAGGAGGTGCAAGAATTCTGTATTCCAGTGAAAATGGAGTTTCCCAGAGTACCTTAGATTTGTCTGTCAGAGACTCCAGGTACGAATGGTTTCCATAGGGAACAAGTCGATACCTAAAAAGGAGATACATACAGAGATGGATACAGGACTCCTCCTAAAGTGATAATTGGGATGTTAGAGCCCAGTGATTTTTAGACTTCATCTTACCCAAGGACCGTTCTTATTATTCCCACCTCTCTCTCTTACCTCCCCAAAGGCTCCATATTTAAGGTTTTGTTTACCAAACAAAGTACATTTATTATCTAATTGTCTGGGGGCCTTTGTGGATGAATGCATTTTTTGGTTTAGATTTAAAAACAAAAACTGAAACTAGCTTGAGGAACACTCAGGTTCTGGAGACAGTGTATTGGGACCACTGTTACAGTCAAGCAGCTCGAGGGCTGCCTGATCGGTAGAAAGAGCCCTATGGTGAGGGGAAAACCAGAAGCCGGGCGTCTGCACAGACAGAAAACTCCCAGGCTCTTAGGAGCAATGGTTCCTGCCATAGTGGACAGCAGTACCAGGATGGAAATATAGATTATATCAAAGACATACCACACCCCAAGAAAGGGCTATATTTCTTACCTCTGAAATTTCAGACCCATCTTATTGGCCAGGGCATGGAGCAGCAACACCGTCTGGCCCCAAGCAGCATTAATCTCATTCCATTCCACAGGAACACTGGGCAGGCGACCCAGTCTGAAGTTGTTGATTGTGCCAAACTGTCCACTGTGCCTATAGAAAGCAGGAGGACAGGGAAAAATACAGGGGGAACTTAGAGCTTAGTAACTTCTGAGACTTCTTGCTTGCACCTAAAACCTAACATAAACCTCTCTCCTTATCTCCAGATTCATATATCCAAGCTCTACTTGGTAGTTTAACTACAAGTCTTAAAACATGAGTCATCTTCTTTCTACCTGCAGCTCAGATGTCAAAACAGAAACCTGGGTATCATCCTTGAATGCTCTCTCTCATCTCCCTTCCCACAAAAAACCAACAAACTGTTGATTCTACCTCCTAAATCTCTCAAATCTGTCCACTTCTCTCCAAACTCAACGCCAATACTCTCTTTTTCTATTTAGATTGCTACTGACAAGTCTCCCTACCAAACATACTGCCCTCTTTCCCCAAGTCATTTCTCACATGGCAGGTAAAGCTATCATCACAAATGCAAATGTAATTATGTCACTTCCCTGCCTAAAATGCTTTAGTGGCTCCCACTGCCTTTTGGATACAGTCCAAATCTCTTCAAGAGGCCTACAGGATCCTTTAGGAATTGATAACGCTCCAGTTTCATATCCTGTCATTCTCCCCTTTACACTCAGTCTTCACTCACAATAAGCTCCTTTCAGTTCTCTGAATTCACCACTCCCACTTTCCTGTTTCTTTGCACATGATGTTCTCTCCACCAGGAACAACCCCCCTCCTCTGCAGACTTCTACTTCACATCTCAGCTTAAACATCAAGCTCCTCTGGGGGAAACTTTCCATGAGGCCTCCCCACATTGGGAAAAGTGTCCTGATGTGTTCCCACAGCACCCCAGGTTAACTATTAACACACTGTACTACAATCGCTTATTACTTAGCCATCTCTTCCACGAGATTATAAGTAACTAGAAGGTAGAATGCATAGTTTGCTGTTGCGCTCCTAGTGCTTAGCAGTGCCTACCACACAGCAGATGTTCAACAGATACTAGTTAAATGGATAAAACGTCAAATAAATTAACATGCGAATGACCCTGGAGGTAAGAAATCAGCTCCAGAGGACCAGAATTTCATGTGGCTGGAGGGCTCAGATCTCTCCCTTTCCTTGGAAGAGTGGATGTCACCAAACTCTAGACTTCTAATCCCTGATTGTGCCTATCCCATCACAAGGAGTTAAAGAAACCTAGATGGGGTGAAAATGACATGCAGTCCTATTTTGTGGGAGGTGGGCACCCTGGTCTAGTGGTCGACAGCTAAGGTCCAGATATGTAGTGCTTCCCAGATGCTCCTCACCCTCCAGCCCTCATTACCAAATGTGGAAGGTTGCATTAAAGACGTTGGTTTTCTTCAGCTTGTCTAGCTGCATTTGGGCATAACGCATCTGGTTTTCTACACTCTTCAGCTCATCATCCAGTTCCAGCTGTTGTCGTTTAAATTCACTGTATTCCCTCTGATACCTGTGAGTAGCCAAAGTGGCCATTGAAAGCTGTTAGTTTGGGGCCTAAAATTTCTCTGTTACCACCCCTCTTAACGATTTATTCTTAGTGATTATGGTTCTATCCAGTTACAGCATCTTTTAGATTTGGCACAGATCCTACTCAAAGGAACATACATACCCTAGTTGTTTTGCCTGTGAGGGACAGAAATATCTCAAATTCCCACTGTCCATATGCTTAAAAAGGAGAGGAAAAAGGATTCTCCCAAACCAGAAGCAAACACCTCTTGGATGTCTGATCTTTTCTAAAAGTAAGGTGAGTGCGTCAAGAGTGGCTTCTCAGGGCCGGCAGAGTGGTGCGATGGTTAGGAGTTGGTTTGGGACGCTAGCTCTGAGTAACAGGGCCCGGGTTCGGATCCCACATATGAGGGCCAGTGATGCTGTGCCCTCTACAGCTAAGATGGTGAACAACAGCTCGACCTGGAGCTGGGCTGCCATGAGTCACCAGTGACAGGGTAGGCTGCAGTGGGGCTGGCAGGCAGCAGGCATGAGCTTTCATAAGCCACTGTGAGCAGCCATCCAATGGCTGGCTAGTGACTGCCTCAGCCGGGAAAAGCGCAATGATAATACCAACATGGGCCAGTGAAGCAACATCCTCTACAACTAGACTGAAGAACGAAAGGACAGCAACTTGTCTGTTCCCCTCCCCTAATTCCCCAATAAAATCTTTAAGGGAAAAAAAAAAAAGAGTGGCTTCTTCCACAGGCTGGCCATAACTGAACTTTTTTTTATAATTGGGGAACTGTGTGTTTTTCTAGGACCCATCAGCTCCAAGTCAAGTAGTTGTTTCAATCTAGTTGTGGAGGGTGTGGGGATCGAACTGGCAAATCTTGGTGTAATGAGCACTGCATTCTAACCAACTGAGCTAACCAGTCACCCTGACTCCAAGTCAAGTGGTTGTTTCATTCTAGTTGTGCAGGGCGCATCTCAGTGGCCCATGTGGGAATCGAACCGACAACCTTGGTGTTATGAGCACTGCACTCTAACTAACTGAGCTATCTGGCCAACCCCATAACTGAACTTCTGTAACTTCACCTCTGTATACTTATTATCCTTTAAATAGTTAGTAAACACAATTTCCAATGGAACTTGTCACACTACTCTGTGAAAAATTAGCTTTTTTCTCTGTCCTTCACATCCCTAACTTCAGTTAGTGTGGACACTATGTCTCCTCCAAAAGACAGAGGGTTCTCTCAGGTCAAGAGTGCCAGTGAAATTTTCGAGCTGGGAAAGAATGAATGTAGGCCAATACGCTCATCTTTCCAGAGGAGGATGCTGGGTACACAGGCTGACTTACCCAAATGAGCCCCGTTCCTACTGCAGAGCTGTGACTAGAGCCCTGGTTCTCTGCTTTCTATTTAACCAACACGCTTTTTCACTTAATATGCCAACCCTTCATACTTAACCCTCCCAACGAACCTCTAGATATAGGGCCAGCCTGAAAATAATATGCAGGATCCAGAGCAGATATGCTGTGGAATGACAGCTGACTACAGCTTACAAAGTAATCAGACACATTCAGCTGGAAGCCATTTCCCCTCCTGGAGCCTTGAGGACATGAAGATAGAAGAACAGGGTGATCACTCACTGTGCCTCCTCCTGATCCAGTTTCTCAGCCTCAGCCTGGACCTTCTCGAGATTTTCTGCCACTATCTTGCGGTTCTTTTCCACATCTTCCAGCTCCTGGATCAGCCTCTCCTCCTCTAATGCCAGCTCCTTTAGCTCCATCTGTAGCTGTTCACTGTCATCCTCATTCATTTGCTCTAAGATCTCCAAACAGCGTCTGCCAAGGACACAAGCAGAGTATGCTTACTAGAGGGAAACTGTCATTCTGTTTACCCGAGTGGAGCATAGCTCTTGGGTAAGAGCCAAGCAGTCTCACAGCAGTCAAAGCTCTAAGACCCAGATCTGTTGCCAGGCCCTGGCTCTGGAGGCACTCACTTGTAGTTCTGACACTCATTTTCAGTGACGTTGAGCTGAGTGTCCAGCTGGTCTAACAGAGTATCTGTGCATTCCTCGCACAGTGGGTGATCCACATCTGTCTGGCCTGACATGATGTCAAAAAGGTCCCCAGTGACCTGGAAGTGTGGGAAATCAGAGTAGGGTCTGCCCCATGCTATGTGCCCAGACACCCCCTCTACCAGTCAGGCCCACCGTGTGACACTGGAATCAGGCTGACTTGCCTTCAGTCTTCGGCTGAGATTCTCCATGGTGCCGCCATCAGATGCCTCCCCGATCAGAGTGAAGCTGTTGGCACTTTCTGTAGACATCATCCTGCAGACAGCCCCCCGCCCATGGGCCACATGAGGGAGCAGAGAGGCCTCTTCCACCTACTGCGGTGCCAGTGGCAGAGACTCTCAAGCACCAGCTGAGGGGCCTCAAGGTGCATACCCACTCCTAGCCCGACTGACCTCCCAAGGGTACCTCTCTCCCAAGGGAAGGCCATGCTGGTCTTCCAGAGGGGCACTCAGCACGAAGGTTGGCCTGGATGGACTAAGGAGGGAGAGGGGGCATCAAAAACTGTTATGTGTGTGTCTACAGCAGAAAAGGTAGGAGAATCAGGAAAGACCATTTTTCAATATTACATCCCTTGCCAGCCACCTTCACATGCATCAATAGCTAAGGATCTGAACATCTAACATTTGCTATTTTAAAACTTTTCCAGAGTCCATCTCTTTTATTAATCAATCACTCCCTCAACTTTTCTCAGTTCCTCATCATGAGAGCTACTGTCCCTTCCCACGTATGTGAATGGTTAAGGGAATAACTCAATCAGTAATGGAAGGTGATGGGCCAGGTATAAGGGAATGCATCTTTTCTGGAAGAGCCAAAAGGCTAGGTGATGATTCATCTCCATCACCTGGCTCCAGGTCTCAATTCTGGGTTCAGTTAAAACTCTACTGGTCTTTAGCAAGAAGCAGGGGGCTGAGGAGTAGTAGGCACCTGGCTGGGGGGATGAATCTGCGAGAGACACCATCCTGGCGAGTTTCAATAAATGGCTCCTGGGAAGGAAATAGAGGGCATTAGAATTCTGGCAATTAGAGGTGGAGTCTATTTCCCAAACAGCCTCAGAACTATTTGGCTTTACCCTTGATTTATAACCGTAAGAATTGATAAACCGCAGACACTTAAGAAATGGGTATTGTCTAGCCCATCCGTGGGGACATGCACTAAGAAAGGATCCCTGGCACATACAAACCCCAAGTCCCATTTGATTTTTTGTGGGGAACAGCATTCCCTAACTATGTTATACTCTATTATAGTTACATTTGCATTTTCTCAACACTTCCTAGTCATGGGTAGGGGTGAAATGCCCTAAATTATGGCCTAAGGAAAACGCCAGATCAGACTGCAATGAAGTTTGCCATGGCATAGAACGAAGTAGGTAATCTACACGTTTTCAATACTTTGATGATATAATTTATGTGATCAAAATCTTATGACATCTATCTTTGGCAATGAAAATTATCACTGATGTTATCATAGTTTAAAAATGACATGTTCTCTAACACTGACAATGCTTTCTGGCTAGGGTAATCAACAATTCACTGTCCAAACCAAGATACTTTTGAGAATGGAGAAGAGTGGATATTAATAATTAGCTAGGACAATAGATGTAAACCAGAAATGCCCTGGGATGACCTGGATATACAGGTCATCCCATCTCCCACCTATAATTGGCTTATAATTCTGCCTCAAATAGAGTCTCTCTCCACATTTTGGAATGGATGTCTCATTCAGTAACCATGTGACATCAGGTGTCCTTCTGTACCTCCAATGATACACAGGGGCCTGCTCATGGGGAATGTCTCTTGTTAACCAGAGATCCCAAAAGTCTGGGGGCTCTAGAAGTACCAAGTACGCTGCAGAAATCCAGTGTTTTCTCACCTCTCCTGAGTTAGCCTCTTCCTCCTGGGTCTCTCCTGGTTTCACCTGGGCTGTGGCAAGTAATGGAGCTAAGGACAAGAAAAATATTGAGTCAGAAAGAATCTTATTAAAGCAGGAGCAGGTACGAAAGTATGGGAAAAGAATTGGAAATATCCTAATCACCACCCCCACTGTACCAGTTATACAAAGAAGAATCTCTTGCCTTCTCCCCCTCACTTCCATTAAATCAGATTAAGGAGTTAAAATTTTTCTAGTATAATGGTATCATGGTTATGTTTTTAAAAAGAGACCTTATCATGCTCGTTTCAATATACTAAAATTGCAACGATAGAGATTAGCATAGTCGCTGCTCAAGGATGACACATAAATTCATGAAGAAAAAAAACCAACAACATACACCTTATCATTCAAATATAGTTACCGAAATATTTATGTATTTATATTTGGAATTTGTTTCAAAATAATTTAGGGTGGGAGGGAAATGGATGTGACTGTAGATGAAACATGATTAAAAATGCATTAATAATTGTGAAGCTAGGTGATGGGTACACAGGGTTCATCATATACTTTGAAGTTTTCCATAATAAAAATAAAAAGCCAAAATAATTGAGTGGGGATGGGAGGTGAGTGGAGGTATACAGCACACAAGAATAAGAAAATGTAACTAGTTGTTGAAGCTGGGTGATGGATACAAGGGTGTTCATTATGCTATTCTCTTGGCTGTATATTTGAAATTTTCCATAATAAAAAGTTCAAAATATATTAAAGAGTTAATTCCCCTCAAAAAAGAAAAATCAGGTAGTAATAATAGCTAACATTTATTGAGTATTATTTGTCCATCATATTCCTAAGTATTTATGTTATCATATTTGATCCTTACAACTATCTCAAGGTCGTTTTACATTTTATAGAAAAACTAAGAAACCAGGACCTAGAGAGGTGAAGTAACTTGCAAAAAGTCATTCAGCCAGTAAATGACAGCCAAAATTTAAATCCAAGTAGGCTGACTCCAGACCCATGAGCTTATTTAAACTGCCTATTCAGTCTTTTTTTCTAACTTCATCTCACTTCTTGGGATTATGAGACTCTGTTCCTCCATGTATCAGCTGTTGACCACTGGGTACCTTAATGTTATTTAAGCTTTCTGAGTCTCAAGTCCTTATCTGTAAAATGATCCAAAAGGGTTGTTGCAGAAACTAAACAAAGTAATGCACTTGTTATACAGTAAGTTCTCAACAAATGCATATATATATATATATATTCCTTTACTCTGAAACAGCAGGAGTAAAAAACTAAGAAATTTCCTTGCTATATAAAGCTCTCAGAAGCACAGTGTCAGAACTCCGGATGAGAAAACAGGGAGCCAGAAGAGATTAAGTGACTTTCCTTGGTTTACACGGCGCGTCTGTGGCAGACTACACGGACAGACACCTTAAGGCCTACATCTCCAAAGCTGCCCACTTTCAACGATCTTGACAACCCTTTTTCCAAGGGTCTCGCTGACCTGTGAGCTCCTGGATAGTGACACGGTCCAGGATCTTGAAGCTCGTGTCCAGTTTCAGGGGCTGGCTGCAGCGCTGGCACACGAAGCTCACCTGCATGGTGCTGCTGGACGTCTTAGACCCCTCCATCCCTGCGCAATGGAGAGGAGGCGATATTAGGGAGAATCGGCGCCCTTGAACCCAGGTCCAGGGCTACCACCTGCCTTGCTGGTGCGGTTAAAGGAGAAAATCTTTGCCCGCACCGTTCCCTCTAGAGCAGTGCGATGCCAACTGGACCTGCTTCCGGGACAGCCCCGGCAAAGGCAGTTTACAGCCCAGTCAGGGAGGTGCTGCAATAAGGGCCGTCAGGGTTCCTAGACTCCCCTTCTAAGGTCGTGGCTCAGCCCTCAACGCTCTTCACCTGGGGGCCTGGAGCCCGCCACCCTGGTCCGGTCTACCGCGGGGGCACCGTGGCCTCAGGTCTGCCCCGGAGCGAGGCCTCCAGAACTGCCATCGCCCAGTCTTCAGCTACTTCCCGGTCGGCCAGCGGAGGACTTCCGCCCTGACCGGATGTGACGCCACGGCCGCTTCTGCGGCAGGAGGAGCCAGGAGGTCGGTCCCGGTCGGCCCGCTTTCACGGGCCCGGCTGCGACCCCTAGAGGCTGAACTAGGAAACGCGGCTGGTGTCGGCGTGTGGGCGAAGGTTGCGATAGCAAGTGGAAGTACCAAGTTGGGAGAGAATGAGTCTCCGTTTTTCTCTAATTCAGTGACTTTTCTTCAGATTTGTCACTTTTAAGCGGAGCCACTGTTAACTCTTTCTGCAGTTCCATTTTAAAAGTTTCTCCTTGGAAGAGCTGGGCTTTCTTTCAAATGCCCGAGAGAGTGGTAGACACACTTGGAGGGGAAGGCAAGGAGGTGAACTTCATTGTTTTATTTTATATTATAAACTTTCAGTTATTAATTAGGGAAAGTCGAGCACTTCAGATATTGAAACGTATTATAAAGTATAAAACTAAAAAATTTTTGTCTTGGTGCAGGAATAGGCAGGTCAATGAAACAGGAAGGAGTTTAAAAATAAACCAAGTATACAGGAGGATTTAGTATATGATAAAGGTAGTATTTCAAATCAGTGGGAAAATGAGCTACTTAATAAGTGATGAGCAGGGTCAAAGAGCCATGTAGAGCTAAACCTTCTACTTCACTGCTTACACTAAAAGAAGCTCCAAGTTGGTCACAAATTTAAGCATCAAAAATACAATGATTAAAGTACTAGATGAAAGCATGAGGGAATATTTTTTATAATCTTGGAATGGAGGTTTGTCTAAGCATGACATGAAAGTCAGAAGCCCAAAAGGGAAATATTTAATTTCACTCATTAGAAATGAAAACTTTTGGAACTATCAAAGACACTCTAAAAAAAATTACAAAAATGTGGAAAATATTTGCAGCTCATAAGATAGAAGATAAATTTCCTTAATATAGAACTCTATTCAGTCAATAAAAACACTAATAGGCCAGTAATTAAATGGTAAAAGGATATGAAAAAGCAGCTCACAGAAAAACAAATTTTGATTAAAAAATAAAAAGATGTTTTATTTCACTTGTAATTAAGCCAATGGAAAGTCAACTTTCGTGAGGCAACATTTCTCATTTATGAGACTGGTAAAGGCTGAACCAGTTGATAATATCCAGTGTTGATGAGCATTTGGGGAGCTCTAGAATACTGTTGGCTGGGAGGGTAAATTAGCATAATCATTTTGGAGGTCAATTTGGAAATGACTATCAAAATTTTAAATGTTCATATTCTTTGACTCATAAAATCTCTCTAGGAATAGATAGTTCCTAACAGATATACAAGTGATCAAATATATATATATATACAAGAACTTTCACTGTTAAACGTCCTTCAGTAATAGAGTGTTGTTGAAATAAGTTATGGTATTATCCATTTAGCAGAATGTTATGCAACCATAAAAAGAATGAATAGGGCCAGCAGAGTGGCTCAGTTGGTTAAGAGCTTGCTCAAGAGTGTGAGCTCTGAGCAACTAGTGGTTCGATTCCCAGCCCAAGCTGAGCTGCTGCTGAGCAGCCAACAGGTGGCAGGATGGTAATGAATAAACTTGCTTTTATTTGGTTCATTTGGCTACTTTGAGAATAGTCTGAAGAGGGCCAGGGTGGAAGCAGGAAGCCAGTTAGGAGGCTTTTGTATGAATTGAGGCAAGAGATGGTTGTCAATTGAAATAAGAAAAGTTACAGGCAGTATACATATGATTCCACTTATACAAAAAATAATATACTGTATATGGTGTATATGATGTTATGTGCTAAATGAAGTGATATGCATTCAGTGTCTTTCATTGGACAATGGGACAGAGACTTCAGTGTGTATTATTAGGCTATTTTTATAATAAACCTATAAGTCATTTAAACAAAATTAAACTTTTACAGAAAGATAACAATACAGGAAGTTAGGGGAATAGTGTCATGAAATTATCCATAATCTCACCCCACTATAATTTTTTATGTTTTCCATTAAAATATTTTTCCTATTTTAACACGGTTATATTTGTATTTATAATCTATAGGCAATTTTTGTATCCTTTTAAGTTTTAACATTACATAATAAATGCTTTTCCATGTTGCTACATAGTTTTTATCATTGTCATGGCTGTATTAACCACATCAAGTGCACTAACTTAATGTATTTCTTTGTTGCTGTCAATTTCCATTGTTTCCAGTTTTGGTGATTACAGTAATGCTGCAATGAAGAACTGACTGCTTCCTTATGACAGAGCCTCACTATTGGGATTACTGATGAAAAGAGTATGGCTATTTCATGTCTGTTGATTAACATTAGCAATTGTTTTCCGGAGCAGTTGCACATAATCATACTCTGCCTGCAGTAATGTGTGAGACAGCCTGTTTCACGATGCCTTGGCCAGTGTTAGGCATCATATATTTGAGGAATGAGGGCAAATAAAAAAAAGCACTTCCTTGTTATAATTAGCATTGTTGGTATATATTGGCTTGTTGTTCCTTTTTGTAAATTTTCTGTTTGTGTCCTTTGCTCATTTATCTATTAAGTTCTTAATATTTTGCTCAATATTTTTCATCAATGATCTGTTAAGGTGTTTTCCTGATGTGCAAGTTTTAAGTTCTTAGGATGTCAAATCTGCTGTTTTTCTTGGTGACTTATATTGCTTAGAAAGTTGTTCCCACTTCCAGAAGTGACTTTCCTATTATTTTATATGTAGGTAATCCTCCTATAATTAGCACTAGATATAATATATGGAACTAGATTGATTTTCTCCTGGTATTGTGTCACGTCCTGCGTGGCAAGGGCAAATGGGACACGAGAGGGGCGACGCAGATTGAATAAAAAGAGAGAGACAGAAGTAATATTTAAGTGCGAGACCAAGGGACTCAGCCTTCAGAGAGTCAGACTGAGCCACCGAATCAGGTCGATGCTTGGTTTTTATTGAGAATTAAAACTGCTGTTGATCAGATTAGCATCCGTTTGAGGTCTGTGCCTCAAAGCCTTATCTATTAACATATCCATTATGTTCCAGCATATGCTATGCCTTCACATATCCACCACATAGCCCCAGGACACCTTGTTACTGTGTCCTCCCAGAGGAGATTAACTGTTAGCATTCCAACAGGTCCCAATATACCTTGAGACACTCCTCAGAGGGAGTCTTATCGGCCTCTGGTCATATCGAGGCACTCCCTCAGAGAGATTACTGCCTCAGTCATACCAAGGCTTTTCTCTCATAGCTAATTGGATTAGAGGCTAAATGCAGGGGGACATGTTTATAGAATTCGGCTGTCAGGCAACAGTATTGCTAAATAATTCGTTTTTACAACTCTTCTTCCTCTTGGATCTTTCAGCATGAGACACCCCCCCCCCCAAAGGTGAGTGGAATCATTCCCAAAGAATTCTCACCTAGGCCTGGTGTGGCTGCTTCACAGTCCTACATTTCTTCCTGCTTGGTTGGCTGCCACTAATACTGTCTCAAAAAGGCAGAGATGTAATGGGCTTCTAGAGAGGTAGGGTGTATAGAGATTACAACTGAGGTTTGAAAGTCTAGACGGCCTGGGTTCAAAGTCTATCTTTGTCATTCACCAACACTGACCTTGAGCAAGTTATTCAACTACTCTGTATCTTGTTTTCTTATTTCTAAAGTGAACATAATAGTGTATGTCACATAGGGTAGTGTGATGATTGAATGATCTAATAATATGAGATACAAAGAGCAATGCCTGGCAAATAGTAAACTCTCTGTGTACCCTGCTGCTTGGAGAATGTATGACAGTCAGTATGTATAGTGTGAATAATCAACAACATAGCCTAAGTCATCAATTCAAGAAGCATTTATTGAGGACCTACTATGTGCCAGTCACTCTTCTAGGTCTGGGGGGAATACATTGGTGAACTGCTCTAATAGTCTGTATTCTAGAGGAGAGATTTTGACAATAAACAAATGGATAACATGATTTCAGATAATGGTAGGTGTTATGGGTTGAATTGTGTCCCCCACAAAAAATGTTGAAGTGCTAACCCCAGTACCTGTGAATGTGATCTAATTTGGAAATAGGGTCTTTGTAGATGATCAAGTTAATGAAGTCATTGGGTTGGCCCTAACCCAATATGACTGCTGTTCTTATAAAAAGGGGCAATTTGGACACACAATAGACATAAACAGAGGGAAGAGATGCAGAGAGAAGACAGTTGTCTCCGAGCCAAGGAACACCTGAGGCTACCAGGCGCTAGGAGAGAGGCCTGGAACAGGTTCTTCTTTAGCTCCTTCAGAGGGAGCACGGACCGGCTACTTTGATTTGACTTCCAGTCTCCAGAACTATGAGACGACACATTTCTCTTGTTCTAAGCCACCTGGTTTGTGGTACTTTGTTATAGCAAAAAACCAATATAGTAGGTATGATGAGGAAAATAATAGAGGATGATGTGATTGAGAACAAGTGGGGCAAGGGTGGGTGGAGTTACTTCAACTGGGGGGTTCAGGAGGGCCTCTCTGTTAGCTGGGAAACTATTAAGGGTGATAAGCAGGGAAGAGACATAATCTGGCTGACTTTGAAGTATAAAATACATAGAGAAAAGGACACAAATCGTTAAGTGTACAGCTCAGTGAATTTTCACAAATGAACACACCCATGTAACCAGCACTCCACTCTCCTGCCCTGTGCCCCCTTCCAGTTGCTACTCACCACAAGGGTAAACAATATCCTCAATTCTAACACCACAGGCTGGTTTTGAACATGTAAATGGAACCATACAGTATGTACTCGTTTTTGGTTTCTTTTTTAAATTTTATTTTTCAATTACAGTTGACATTCAATATTTTAATATTAGTTTCAGGTGTACAGCATGGTGGTTAAGCATTTATATAATTTATGACGTGATCCCCTCAGAAAGTCTAGTACCTACCTGGCACATTACGTTATTCACTGTATTCCCTATGCTGTACTTTACATCCCTGTGACTATTTTGTAACTACCAATTTGTACTTCTTAATCCCTTCATCTTTCTCACCCAGCTCCCCAACGTCCCTCTTTTATTCAGTATTGTGATTCCTCCATCTTGTGTGTAGTTTTCGTTCATTCATTCTCAATACTATGCGGTATTCCATTGTGTGAATATATTAAAATTTAGTTACCTATCCTACTCTTGAGAAACATTTGAGTAGTTTCCAGTTGAGGCTATTGTGAATAGTGTTGTTATGAACATTCTTGTTCTTTTTCTTGGTGAATATATTTATGCATTTCTGTTGGGTATGTTTCTAGAGTTGTGATTTCTAAGTCACAGATATATAAATAAATATCTACATATTTATTGTTCTAGTAGATACTGCCATAACTGTAGTTGACATATTAAAAGATAATTTGGGGGCCGGTCGAGTGGAGCATTGGGTAAGAGTAGGCTTGGGACGCCAGCTCTGAGCAGCAGGGCCCCAGTTTGGATCCCACATGAGGGCCAGTGACACCTCTACAGCTGAGATGGTGAACAACAGCTTGACCTGGAGCTGGGCTGCTGTGAGTTGTCGTCGACGGCATAGGCTGCAGCCCCTGCTGCAGTGGGCTGCCATAAGCTACCGTGTGTGGCCAGCAGCCAGCATGAGCGGCCTGGCAGCCGGTGTGAGCTGCCAAGAGCCCTCGTGAGTGGCCGTTCAGTGGCCAGCGACCGATCTGCCTCACCCGGGAAGAGCTCAATGATAATACCAATATGGGCCAGTGAAGCAATGTCCTCCACAAGTAGAATGAAGAACAAAAAGGACAGCAACTTGTCTGTTCCCCTTCCCTCGATTCCCCAGAGCTGTTCCCCTCCCCTAATTCCCCAATAAAATCTTAAAAAAAAAAAGATAATTTGGGTGTGAGTAGAGAATAGAATGTGTTAGTGGGGGGGGGTGGCAAGAGTGAAAATGGACACTAGATAGTTCATTGTAATAGTGTTAGCAAAGGATGACAGTGGCTTTGACTAGGATAACAAGTGAGGAGATGGAGAAAAGCATACTCATACAGGATTCGTTATACTGGTAAAGCTCACAGGACCTGCTGGTGGTTGAATGCAGGAAGATGAGGAAAAGAGAGGAATCAAGGTTGATAGGTGTTTGAACAACTAGGTGGACAGTTATATCAGTTACTGAGATGGGAAAGAGCAGGAAAGTAAGAGGTGTGTGGGAGAATTGAGAATTCTGATTTGGCCATGTTCAGTCTGAGATGCCTCTTAGCTATCCAAGTAGAGTTGTCAAGTAGACAACTGGAGCTGTTAGATGTCAGGCTGGAGAAATAAATCTAGCATACAGGTGTTGAGTACTGAGAGATTCAAGAAAGATGAAGAAGTGACCACTGGTGCTGTCAACATGGAAGTAATTGGTAACCTAACAAGAACTATCTCATTGATAACATGGAATGTGAATGCCTGATTGGAGTAAATGGGAGTGAGGAAGGATAGTGTGTCTTCTTATAATCTACTTGTAGAAGACAAAACACAATTATCTGAGAACAAAGCCATATTTCAACAAGCACAAACAGTAAGTTTTCAAGTTGAAATTATTAATTCTGAAAGAAATGCAGAATAATGGCATACTTAAAAAAGGGTGAAGTTATTTGGGAGAGCATTGCTGAAGATCCAGATCAGAGTTCAAAAATTTCTAGGGACAAGTGTTACAGAAAGAAGAGGGAAAAGGGAGAAACGTTAGATGTTAATAAGGAACAAAGGTAATATGAACTATGTTGTATGTAGCCTTGAATAACTGGAAAAGGACTTTGAGTCTGAAAGCAGGGGTGATAATTATATAGTTTAAGGGGTAACCTCTTCATGCTAAGCACTAACAGGTCGCTTATCTGATAATGGCTACTATGTATCTAGTACCTGCCTTGTGTCCTGGTACTGCGCTAGTTCTTTTACATATATATGACTTCCATCATAACAACCCTACAGAATTACATATTATTTATTAATAATGATTGAAATTCCATTTGACAAATGAGGGAATTGACACTCAGCATTTCAGTAATTTTACCAATATATTGCAGGTAGTAAAGAGCTGAGGTGGGATTTGAAGCTACGTCTCTCGGATTCCAAAGGCCATAGTCAGTCGTACTTCATTTAACTACATATTCCCACCATTTCCCTTGCACTTGGCACAGAGGCCTGCCCAGGATAAATGTTCAGCAGCAACAGTGACCCCCAAAATGTAAATCAGATGACCGGACCTGCCTTTGTCCAAATTGTTTCCTAACAACCCTCCCCACCCCACTTTCACTCCCATCCCCAGTTCACTAGTCTTTCAATTTCTTCAATAGAACCTCTTTCCTTCCCTGGGTATTTATCTGTGCTGCACCTATACCCTTGAAGGTTCATCCCCTTACTCTTCCCACGCTAACCCCTTTACATCCTTTAGATCTCAGCGTAATTGTGACTTCATCTGAGAGGCCTTCCTTGGTTGACCTTCTATCTAAAATAGACCCCTGGTATATTCTCTACATCAGTCATTTGTTTCCTAACACTTATCAAATTTTGTAATTATGTTGTCAGTTTACCTTCTGGTGTCCTTCCCAGTATTAAACCCCATGAGACCAGAGAACTTGAGTCTTGTTTACCTTTGATTTCCCAGCGCTGTGCTGTTCAATACAGGAGCCACTAGTCACATATGGCTATTCAGTACTGCAAATGTGGCGCTTCTGAATTGAGATGTGCAGTGAAGTGTAAAATTCATACCAGATTTTGAAAGACTTAGTGTGAAAAAAGAATGTATATGATCTCATTAATATTTTTATGTTGATTACATGTTGAAATGATATTTGGTTAAACTGGGTTAAACATATGACTAAAATTAATTTCACTTGTTTACATTTTAGTGTGGTTACTAGAAGATTTTAACTTATGTAAGTGACTCACATTAAATTTCTAGGCTCTAAGGCAGTCTTGTCCCAGAGCCTAGCTGTGTCCTGGCCCATTTTATTGAGCGAAATAACCAATGTTGAGACAGACCGAATGAGAGGGTAAGCGAAGAGGCAGAGTCTCTGCCTTCCATTAGGAAAATGGACACAGGATTGTCCTAGAAGTCAGGAGATCTGGGTTCTGGTCCAGAATTTACTGGAATCACGTGTAGCCCAGACCACTCTGGGCGTCAATTTGCCCATAAGGCAGTTGATTTCAGAGATCTGAAAGTGTATGAGAATAAGTGGCGGAGAAAGGTGGGGAAGCCTGGCACAAAAAAACTTGTCTTCTGTTTGGCTCTAGCCTAACACTAGAGCTAGGGCTAACGGGAGGAAGCAGCAGGAATCGCAGGCTAGACGCCGCGAAGCCAGCGCCGGGACCGCTAGCTTCCTGGGTTTGACGTCACTGGGGTGCGACGGCGTCGTCGGTCCTGCCCTCGAAGGAGCAGCGGCTAAGAAGGTCTCTTCAGTGAAGACGAGTGCGAGGCTAACAGAGAGTCAAACAGTTCCCAAGTCTCTCTGAGACTCAATTCTAAGTATATCAGCCTCCGCCACTCTTCCTTTTTCTTCCCCCTTACCAGGCACAGGATCCCGGGAAATGCGAGCCGGGCAGGAGAGTCCAACACCAAACTTCAGCACGGCTGCGCAGAGCACGTGCGCATCCTCGCCGGAGCCCCGGCGATCGGCTGTGACGTAACTTCCGTCGTGAGAGGCGAAAGCCGGGAGGGCGAGCAAGAGCGATCAGGCAGCAGGCAGCAGGCAGCTGGCCCCAGGCGGGCGGGCAGACGGCAAAGAGAGGGGGGGGGAGCGAGCGAGCAGTGAGTGAGCCAGCGAGGGCGGCCGCGTCCCCAAAGCAGCCGAGATTCCTCCCGTCCCTCTGACCCCCTCCCCGGAGCCCACAGCGCCTCCGGTCTCCAGCGGAGCGGACACGGCCCGGCCCGGCCATGGCCTCGTTGCTGAAGGTGGATCAGGAAGTGAAGCTCAAGGTAGCGGCACCGGCCTGGGCCTCCTTACCCCTCGCTTCGATCCCAGAGCAATCTGACCGGCTCCCCACACCCCATGGCGTCTTTGTCTCCCTGGGGACACCAGCTCTGAGCTTCCGCTCGGCTCAGCCCAGCCCCCCACTCCGAGACGGCTTCAGGGGAGAGGATAATATAGGGTGGCCCTCAGTACCTCGTTTGGTGATGGAGAGCCCCGGGGGGACTTCCGCGGACACGTGGTGAACTCAGTGCTTTATGCTAGTGACAGCTGGATATTCCCCAGCCCAACAACGTCCCCGCCTCCGGACGCTGCCGCTGCCCCTGCCTTTGGCGTCAGTCCTGCCTCATCGTAGGCCAGGTCTGGATGGGGGTTGGCACGTTTATGAGTTCACACCTCCCCTATCCACTTGTCTTTTGTCTGCTCTCAAACTCAGACAGCCTCAGACACAGGGAGGGAGGGAAGACCGGCAGGTGCTGACCTCAAGCCCTGCTTCCCTCTTCTGAGATGGAGAAATGGGTCCGCAAAAAAATAAAGTATTTGCAATCTGGGGGCCTCTCAGCTTCTCATTACAATTACAAGGTGAGGCAAAGACAGCTAGATGGGTTTCCCTATCCAGCCCATACCTCTGTTGCCAGGTACTGACTTTCTGTTACTGAATTGCTCTTTGTTAATTTTAGGTTGATTCTTTCAGGGAGCGGATCACAAGTGAGGTGAGTGAAATAAATAGAAGAATGTCTGTTGGTTAATAATTGGGAGTTTCCCAAAGAAGAGATGACTATAGAGAGAGACCATCCCACGATTATTAATGTATTTTTCCTCATCTTTAGGCAGAAGACTTGGTGGCAAATTTTTTCCCAAAGAAGTTGTTAGAACTTGATAGTTTTTTGAAGGTGAGAGACCCTTTTCTTTTCCGCAGATTTCCTGATATTTTTGGCCCTGGTCTTTCTGTCAAATGGGACAAATCATGTCTTGATTCTGTTTTGTTTTGTCCTGTAAAGCACTCTCATTTCTTGCCCTTGAAATTCGTTGTTCATCTTGAAAAGACTAATGTTTTTAGGGGGGGCTTCTCTATTTCAGGAACCAATCCTAAACATCCATGACCTAACTCAGATCCACTCAGATATGAATCTCCCCGTCCCTGACCCCATTCTTCTCACCAATAGCCATGATGGACTGGACGGTGTAAGTGTCCTATATTTATCTTTGAGTTCTGAAGCAAAAGGTTTTCTGTCCTCTATTTCTTGGTCAGTTTGAACATGTACAAAGGAGACAGTGGGATTTGGATCGGGGAATGAGGACTCGCACAGACATGATGGCTACAGTACACCCCCTTTAGACCCTGATTTTCATTTATAGCATGGGGTGAATTTGCTAATGCTACTCTGTGTTAAGAGTGAGTTTCAAGTAGACTGATAGCTACAGGTTCCCTCAGGTTATCTGGTCTGTCCTCATGGCTCTAAGCAAGACTTTTCTTACCTGTTTCAATGTCTTGAGTCTTGTTATGGGATCAGTAGTTTTTCTTGGTGTATAACTGCAGTCCCTATCTTTATTGTGCAGCTTTAGTTCCTAGTCCTTATCAGTTATATGTCCACATTCTATAACACTGATGACACTGTGTTGTTCTCTGTCTACATTTTTGTCTCACTGATAGGATTTGCAATTCTGTCTTAATCATCTTTGTATCCCCAGCACCTAGCATTGTTCCTAGTACATAGTAGGTGCTAAATACGTGTTTCTTCTCTGAATATTATGTTTCCTTGTGGAACCAGCAGATTTGTACATATTCCCTTAATTTTATTTACCTTGCATTGACTAGTTCTTTTTTCCCTATGGTTTATAGTATCCACCCATCTTCTCTACTTTCTTAATATGGTAATATTGTGTGAAAGGTTGGTTTTACCAACTAGAATGTAAGTTGCTTTGTGGCAAGAACCTTTTCTTAAAGCATTGTATGTGCTTAGTAAGTTGTGCATAAATTAATAAGATAACTATGGGGTCAAAGAAGGGATTAAACTTGCTTGAAGTATTACTTGTGATAGGGATGTGAGCGTTGGGAGCAGGCTAATTCCTGTCTCTTCATATCCTTAGCCCACTTACAAGAAGCGAAGGTTGGATGAGTGTGAAGAGGCCTTCCAAGGTAAGAGCCATCCTGCCTCACCCCACCCATGCTTTGGCTTGCAGCCTTGAGAAGCAGGATGGATCTGGTGTTCTCCTGGCCTGGTAGCAGGATCTGATTTTATTTCCCAGAGTTATCATTCCCACGTCTTCCAAACATGGTCATTGTTTAGCACTCTCAACCTAATTTTCCAGTGAACAGGGAGGGTTTGACTTTGTGTGAACTGCCAAAGGAGAGAGGCTGAGGGTGGCTACACATTGCAGATTTTTCACAGAAGTCCCAGTTTATGTTATTTTTTCCTTTTCAATAACAGTTGCTACATTAAATCTTTAGAGCGTATTTTAATTTCCTTATTCTTCAGACTTTGAGAATACTTTAGACATTCACTTGTTAATCCATACATTTTCTCTTTGATTCTGTTGGTGGTGTCATGGTTCGTAGATAGAGTTGTGTAAAAGGCAGAGGTCATGGCATCTCATGGGTCTGGGGAAAAAGAAAGGTGGGGGATGCTATGTCCTGCCCCCCCACCCCAATCATTTGGCCTTCTTCATGTCCCTGCCAGGAACCAAGGTGTTTGTGATGCCCAATGGGATGCTAAAAAGCAACCAGCAGCTGGTCGACATTATTGAGAAAGTGAAACCTGAGATCCGGCTGCTGATTGAGAAATGCAACACGGTGAGGCAGAGGCTAGTGACCTGTGTATGGGCTGACTTCAAGCAGCCTGGCTTGAACTATGAAAAATGATGGATGGTGGGGCTGGAGGCATGGTGGTGATACAGGTATTGGCAGACTAAGTATTGGCTCCTGTGCTCCTGGCATCTGGCCCCAGCAGCATGAATTATATACTTCATGGTGTTAGCAGAAAAAGCCATGGTCTTTATGTATTTTGGTCTCCTCACCCTACAGGTCAAAATGTGGGTACAGCTCCTGATTCCTAGGATAGAAGATGGGAACAACTTTGGGGTGTCCATTCAGGTAATGTGCTTGTATTATACACTGGAGAGGAAGGTTTAGGAGATATTGTACTTTCATCTTCCCTGCTTTATCTGTTTTTCCTTTCTCTGTGGTCTGCTGTGGGGTGACATGGAGGTGAGTTTTGACTCACTGTTGGGCTTTTTTTTTTTTCAGGAGGAGACAGTTGCAGAATTAAGGACTGTTGAGAGTGAAGCTGCATCTTATCTGGACCAGATTTCTAGGTAGGGCTCCTTGGGCTTGGCCCAGGAATTGGGGGCTGGTGAGGTGGTAAGCGCTGTCCAGGGTCTCCTGCAGCTTCCTCTTCTTCTCTCTCCTTCCAGATATTATATTACAAGAGCCAAATTGGTTTCTAAAATAGCTAAATATCCCCATGTGGTAAGTAAGGGTTTTGTGGTCTGAGGGTGGAAGTGGTAGGATAGGGAGGAGTGACTGTTACTGGGGAAGAGCTGCCTGTGGACAGTCAGGCCTTGGGAACCAGCCTTTCTCTGCCCCTTCTTTCAGGAGGACTACCGCCGTACCGTGACAGAGATTGATGAGAAAGAATATATCAGCCTTCGCCTCATCATATCAGAACTAAGGAATCAATATGTAAGTGACTTTGGCCCCTGCCCACAGTTGCTCTGGCTTCTCTTAGTTCTGGTGATAAATTTCTTGCCACTGTCTGGGGACAGAGATAAAATAAGTAGAACAAATTCTCTTCATCAACCGAGTGTTGAGAACTGTGAAGTCATTGAGGCTATCTAGCTGGGTATCTCCTTTCTTTCCACCTGGGTGGGAGGGAGTGCAATATAGTTGTAGAGGTGAAGATGCAGTTGTTAGAGTTAGACAGACTTAGGTTTAGAATCGACTCTACCTGTAATGTGTGGCTTTGGGCAAGTTGTTAAACCTCAGACTTCAGTTTCTCCATCTCTAAAATGGAATGTATATTAGAGTATCTACTGCACAACATGGTTTTTAAGAATGAGTAAGATAACATTAAAGGACCCAGTGCAATTCTTGGTATGTTAAGTGCTCAATAAATGTTAGTTATTATTAGGCCCAGGTATACCCAGTTTTGGGGTATAAGACAGGTAGGGCAGCCATCCTAAATTTAGATTCAAATGAATGAGATTGGGATTAAGTGAAAGATTGTTTGGGAATTTGTGGGGGAGGGGTCTTGTTCTTTTTTTGAGGTAGGTATAGAACAGATGGGTGATTCCCTGAGCTTTCTTCTTCCAGGTCACTCTACATGACATGATCCTGAAAAATATCGAGAAGATCAAACGGCCCCGGAGCAGCAATGCAGAGACACTGTACTGAGGCCAGGGCCAGAGCCAGGGGACTCTGTGAGTCTGGCTCAAGACCGACATTGCCTTGGTTTGTTACATGACTATCGTGATGGGGAAACTGGCTGGAAATAGTAATCACACCTCTCTGTTTTTAGTTAGAGTCTAATGAAACTCTCATGTAGTTCTGTGACGTGTTTACCTCTTTTTTCAGGCCTCAGGAACTCTTCTATTTCCTCCCCTAATGCCCCACACCCAACCTGACCTAATTTCTGGAGCACTCCAGGTTTGTGTATGCAGGATGTTGGCACAAGAATACTTAATATTTTCTCCCACCTTCCCCCCTGCCCCTGCCATGTCTTAGGCTTTGTGTTTTCGTCCTTTTGATTTTTAGTTGGTTAGAAGCTGAGGGAACTTGAAGGAAAGTACTAGATGTTTTTTTAGGATCTGGGGTCGGGGGTACCAGCTCCTCTCTTATGTTAGTGTCTCTTGCCACTGTGGGACTTTGGATCCTTCCTGCTACAGTTAGGATGATGACTTCGGGTTTCCCACCTTGAACCTGATCATGAGAAGAAACACCTTAAGACCTCAGCTAAGTCCCTAGTTCCTTCGTATGTTTTTATAACTAGAATTTTTACATACACATATGTGCGTGATAGATGCACACATACAGACATGCATGCATCTGTCTTCCTACTCTGTTACCTGACATCCTCCCACCCTTTCACGAATGCTGTCTCACACACACACACACAC